>NC_056735.1:742730758-742773258 GCF_019279795.1 Protopterus annectens | reverse complement strand
ATGCAGTGGTGTGACTTGTAGGTTTGGTTAGCTACAAATCTGGCGATCTTACTATAGGTAGTTTCAAGCTTGGAAATAAGTGCATAATTTAGGTTTGTGAATATGTGGCAGCTGTACAGGAGTGTTGGGAGTAATAAAGCCTGGGATTGAGTTATTTTTGCAGTGTTAGTTAAGTATTTCTTGCTACGGAAAAGGTGTCCAAGTTTCTGATGAGTTCATTTTACTGAGTTAGTAATATGGAGATCAAACTTAAGCTGATCATCTATTGTAACACCTAGCAATTTAGTACTAGATTCAGCTGAGATGATAGTGTTGTTGTAGGATAAGATGGTAAATGTACTTTTGAGTGTGGTGATGTTTTTAGGGAGGAAGAGTAGGAGCTTATTTTTTTGGATTAAGTATTAGTTTGTTATCACTAAGCCAAGTCTCAGTGGTGTGGAAGGATGCCTGGGTAGTTGAGTGGCGGTCATTTGGGTTGTCAGCAATGGTTATAACAGTTGAGTCATCAGCATATTGCACAAGAGATGACTGGGGACAAGAGGAGTAGAGCAAGTTGGTGAAAATATTAAAGACTAGTGGTCCAAGTATGGACCCTTGGGGGACTCCCATTTGTACAGTGAGAGGGGAGGCTAGTGTGGAGAGCCATTTAACTAATTGTTGGTGGGTAGAGTGATAGCTGGAGAACCAGGAGATAGTAAGGGGAGAGAAATATAAGTTAGTGAGTTTATCTAGAAGGAGTGGGTGAGAGACAGTGTCAAAGGCTTTAGAAAGGTCAAGGAATAGGCATAAGACAAGTTTATTGTTATCACGAGCTAGGGAGACTATGTTGATTAATGATATGAGTGTAGTAGTTGTACTATGCTTGGAATGGAAACCATGCTTTGTGGATGTGAGAAGGTTTTTCTAGTGAAGGTAATGCATTACCTGCTTGTGAATGCATTTCTCTAGGATTTTTGATAGTGGAGAGAGTATGGCAATTGGTCTGAAGTTGGATATATCTGAGGAGTTGCCCCCTTTGTGAATGGGTAGAGTAAAGACATTCTTCCATACAGTGGGGACATAGGATTCAGAAATGGATTGGTTGATTAAGATGGATGCAGGATAGGCAAGAGGTTCAGAGGCAATCTGCAGGAAGTAAGAGGGTAGTTTGTTAACAGATGGGGAGCAAGGTTTAAGTTTAGAGAGTAATGACTTTACATAGTTAGTTGATACTGCTTTTAGAGAGAAGGAGTTAGCAGGGTTTGGAAGAAGTATAGAGTTTGTGGGGGTGCTAGTGTTGTTTTTTGGGGGGACAGCATTTATTATGGAGGTTATTGAGTTTATAAAATGATTGCTAAATTTGTTGGCTATGTCTTCAGGTGTTGCACTGGGACATGGGTTAGGAGTGGAAGGTTTCTGGATGAAGAGTCTGTTTAACAGAGCTCCAGAATTTCTTTGGGTCTGATTTAAGAGTAGAGGGAGGATTGGCACAGAAGTTTATTTTGTCATAATGGATGATATTTTTATTTTATTTCTGAGTTCTTTATATTTCTGAAGAAGAGAAGGGGTCCTAGTTTTAGTCCACATTTTCCAAATCATATCCTGGTCTTTCATGAGGGTTCTGGTAGATTTAGTGAGCCAGGGAGCAGTATTAGATTTGATTCTAATTGTGTGAAGAGGAGCAAAGGAGTTAAGAATGTTTAGGAATGTAGTGTTGAAGGAGTGGACAGCTTCATCTAAAGGAAGAGTGGTGAGGTAAGACCAGTTAATTCTGGAGAGTTGGTGAATAAAGGAGTTAGGACAGAAATGAGAAAGTGAGCGGTTGGTAATAAATTTGTTAGGTTTGGTAAGGTGGGGAGTATGTCTGGTAACTGTTATAGGACAGTGGTCGCTGAGGGCATTTGGAAGGGTTTGGGAGTTATGATAGTTTTGAGGGTGGGAGACCAATATCCAGTCAAGAAGAGAGTTAGGTAGGTGAGATTTATTGATGTAGGTTGGGGTTGTCATTAGCTGCTTTTGGGAAAAAATTCCTTGCAAATTCCCCCATTTTTTTTTTTCCCCCAAATTACCTTAAAAAATTCCATTTTTTAAAAAAAAAAGTCTCTGCTGCCACATACTTATTTTGCTTTCAATCTTTCCCAGCTTAATTGTCTGCTCTAATGACTCCTGTCTTTGTGTTCTATTGCCTTGAGCTTTTGCTTTAATATTAGGCCTTCCAGTAAAAAGTCTGGATTTATTTCCTTATGTATTAACTAATTCAATCTTATTGCAGTCCACAGAGCTCTCATAGGTTTTCTCTGTCATCACAGTCCAAAAGCATCAATTTTCCCACACATCATTACCTAGAATGCATCACTCCCACTGACACATTACTACAGGGAAAAGAATAGCTTTGGTTATATGGACTTTTTCTGACAATGTGATATGTTTGCTGTTTGAAACCTTATCAAACCAGATAAACAAGTCGGCACCAAAATTCGTCAGGAAAGCACGGACACTTTGCATAAGCTTTCATTCACTTTAATGAACGTGTGGAGTTCCCTAAGATGGCTACACTCTTTGGAATTCCAAAGTTGCAAAAAAACTGTATAAATCCTCCATTTAGACCGGTTATTTCAGCACCCAAGTCAAAAACTGAAACTTTGTCTGTATGGTTAGATCACTTTTTAAATCCTGTCACACAAAGTTCCACTTTTTATTTAAAAGATTCATGGCATTTGCTTGAAATACTTAGGGACCTGAAAACAGATGGTAGCAATTTCTTTTTTGTGTCAATAGACGTAGTTTCACTATATACTAGTATTGATCAGGAAATAGGAATTGAATATTTGCGAGATTATTTGACTAATTATACTGAGTTTTCAGGTACAAAAGTTAATACTATTTGTGAGGTCATGAATATTATTTTAGAAAACAACTTTTTCACTTTCAATGACACGTTTTATAAACAATTGTCGGGGGTTGCAATGGGGGCAAGGGTGGCTCCTGCTTTTGCTAATTTGGTAATGGCTAGTTGAGAAAACAAATTTTTAGTTATCAATAAGAAAATGGAGAACGTTTTGTTGTATCATCGTTACATTGACGATTTATTTTTTCTATGGAAAGGGGATTATGAGACCTTTGTTGAATTTGTGTCAGAGTTGAATAATTCTACCAATTTTTTGAAATTCACCATCACTGGTTTTGGTAGAAGTTTAGATTTTTTGGACTTACATTTGTCCTATGACTTTCAAAATGAGTGTTTTATGAGCTGTATTCATAGAAAAAGTGTATTTGCTAATCAGTATTTACACTTTAAGAGCTTGCATCCCATGCATATAAAAAAAGGGGTGGTCAAAGGACAAATGATTAGGTTGAGCAGACTCACGTCTGATGATAGGACCTTCATGAGGGAACTGGCGACTTTGGAAAGTTTTTTTGTAGACAGAGGTTATGATTTTGGATGGCTTAAGAGAATAGAAGAAGAAGTAGTTTGTTTAAGGAAAACTAAGGCAATTCCCATTTTGAGAAGTAACACTGGTAATATAGGTTGTGAAGTTCAGGAAATAAAGATTGGTGACAAATATATGTGTTCTTTTCCTTTACCAATTTCTAATGAGATGGGGGTTATTAGAAACATTATCACAGATAATTGGAAAATTTTGTTGGGAAATCTGGACCTTACTAAAGTGATTGGCCCTAGTCCATGCTTCACTTATAAAAAACTTTTAATCTAAAAAGTTTACTTAAACATGCACATAAAGGGTCAAATAATAGCAAAGTCTCTTTAGTGTATAAAAAAGGTACTTATGCATGTAACAACTGTAGGCAGTGTAGATTTTTCAGTAATACTTCTTCTGTGTATTTTAAACATTTAAATAAAACCATTTGGAACAACGTTTTTTTTTATTGCAACAGTAGCCTGATTGTCTACGTACCTCGATGTCTTTCATGTACAGGGTTCTATATAGGAAAACCTGTTAGATGTTTTAAAAGAAGGATATATGAACACCAACTAGCTATTAAAAAAGGAGATGATAAAAACGCCCTAGCTAGACATGCCAAGGTATGCATAGGTTTTAAGAAATTTGTTTTCTCGGTCATTGATAATGTAAAAAGTGGAGCTTTGTCTGGTGATTTTAAAACTAGATTGGAATGTAAAGAGAGCACTTGGCAAATCAGTTTGAGTGCTGATGTTATACCAGGCTTAAACGAAGTCATTAATTTAAAATGTTTTCTACAATATTTTTTATACATACATGTATATGTACATTTTTACTAGTTTAAACCAACATTCGGTTGGATTTGTGTATGGAAAAATGTTTTTATATTAGATAACATTTATTGTTGCTTTAAAAAGTTTTATTAATACATCAATTTGTGACATGTGACTTATTAACATTGCTATATATAGAATTGTAAAATGGGTAGATGGTCATTCTGATGAAGTTCACGTTTCATTAAAGTGAATGAAAGCTTATGCAAAGTGTCCGTGCTTTCCTGGCGAATTTTGGTGCCGACTTGTTTATTTGGTTTACTAGTTTCAGTCTTCAGTTCTTTTGAAATCTTATCAAGATTTAAAATAGTTTACTTTCCAAAAAGCTAACATCTTCTAATTTCATGGCTGCAATCACCACCTGCCACTGCCTCCACTTACTGCCCATCTATTTCCAAAGAATTGCTAGGACTAGATGGCATAGGCTTAGAAGTTTGATGCAAAGCAACAAACCAATTTTTACACTTTCTATGTTTAACTTAAGCAAGCTCTTCAACCATTCCTCAGTTTTAGCCATGAAATTGGTATTATCTGTGTACATGAAGTAGTTAATATTTCTCCAAGCAATTTTGATTCTAGCATCTGATTTGTCCAGCCCACCATTTTGTATAATATTTTCAGAAAATAAGCCAAATAAGTATGGCGACAAATTATAGCCTTGTCACACTCCTTTTCCAATCTTGAGCCAATCAGTCCAGAGAGGAATGAGAATTTAGCCTTTGTCCTCTATTGACTGGTCTCTGAGTTGGTATATATAATGCTGTGGGCAATGTGGGGTGCAGCCTCTATGTGAGAGTGCATGAAGGCTTGCCCCTTGCCAAAAGCTTGGTTTAGTGGTAGTGCATTTTGTCATATATTTGGTATGTAATGTAATTATGTTTGTATATATGTGCAACTGTGTGCTTGTGTGTGTGTGTGTGTGTGTGTGTGTGTGTGTGTGTGTGTGTGTGTGTGTGTGTGTGTGTGTATATGTTTCTGTGTCTGTGCTTATAGTTTGTAGTTTTATTAAATGACTGAATACTTAGAGGGTGTATATGGAGTGTGTGTGTGTTTGTGTGTGGGTGTGTGTATATATGTGTATGTGTGTGTGTGTGTGTGTTTTTGGTGTGTGTGTTTGCACGCATGTTCGTGTGTGTGTGTGTGTGTGTGTGTGTGTGTGTGTGTGTGTGTGTGTGTGTGTGTGTGTGTGTGTGTGTGTGTGTATGTGTGTGTGTATGTTTCTGTGCCTGTGCTTATAGTTTGTAGTTTTATTAAATGACTGAATACTTAGAGGGTGTATATGGAGTGTGTGTGTGTGTGCGTGTGTGTGTGTGTGTGTGTGTGTGTGTGTGTGTGTGTGTGTGTGTGTGTGTGTGTGTGTTTGTGTGTGTGTGTATGTGTATGTGTGTGCATGTGTTTTTGGTGTGTGTGTTTACACGTGTGTGTGTGTGTGTGTGTGTGTGTGTGTGTGTGTGTGTGTGTGTGTGTGTGCGTGCGTGTGCGTGTGTGTGCATGTGTGTGCATGCGTGTGCATGCGTGTGCATGCGTGTGTGTGTGTATGCGCTCAGGCGCATGTGCGCATGAGTTTATTTTTTTTATTGCTTTTGCTGTTAACATTGTTGATTTATATCATTCAACTTATACACACATACACATTCAGAAATATATTTTATTTATTTATTTAGTTAGTTAGTTTTTTTTATTTATTTTACATTTGTTAATCGGGTTAGTCTGGCTGTGCATTTGGCTCATTTTCAGCAGAGACCAGGGGAGAAAAGCTCCTCAGGACTAGAAAACAATTTATTAAATTTTAGTAACATAGTAGTAATACTCAGCTGTATGATCTTACAAGCAGAGACCTGTAGAGAAAAAAAAGCTCCTCAGGCAATTCAGTTATACAGAGTATTAACAATTGGCAGACAAGTTTGTGAGTTGTTACAAACAAGGTTTTAAACAATTAGCAGAAGAAAATGTGACTAGTTACAATATTATTTAAGCTACTTAGAGCAAAATGAGTTAACAGTTAGGCAGATGCTTATTTAAAGTGGGTAGGATCTAGATTGTATAGAAGTTCGGAAACAAGAAAGGAAAGTAAGAATGGCTAGTAGGAGATGTAGGGGAGGTAGAGTATAGGAGAGAGACTAGACAGGTAGGTTGTTTTTTGACTGTAAGAATTAAGATTGGTTGGAGATAGAGGAAGGGAAGAGGTAGAAGAGACAGGGGAATAATGTTAGAGATACATTAAGAGTGAGGTGGTGAACTAGGTGAAAGGATGGTTTCAGGGAGGTTGGCTACAGTGGCAAGACCACTTTGTTTTTAGATATTCCCTTGTGGCTAATTTGAAACTTTTGCTATGCTGGAGGGATTTTATTTCCAAGGGGAGTTGGTTCCAGGATGTAGCTGGGTTAGTTATAGAAAAGGCAGCCTATTTTGGTTTTGGGTTTGTAGATGTCTAATAATTCTTGATTTGAGCTGTGTAGCGTCCTAGCAGGGGAATATTTGGATATGATAGTGGAGAGGCTGGGGCAGAAGGAGGGTAGATAGAGGATAGAGTGGATGATTTTTAACTGGTATAGTTAGAGCAGCTACAGGAATTCTAGCCAGTCTAGTTGCTGAAGTGCTATGCAGTGGTGTGACTTGTAGGTTTGGTTAGCTACAAATCTGGCGATCTTACTATAGGTAGTTTCAAGCTTGGAAATAAGTGCATAATTTAGGTTTGTGAATATGTGGCAGCTGTACAGGAGTGTTGGGAGTAATAAAGCCTGGGATTGAGTTATTTGCGCAGTGTTAGTTAAGTATTTCTTGCTACGGAAAAGGTGTCCAAGTTTCTGATGAGTTCTTTTTACTGAGTTAGTAATATGGAGATCAAACTTAAGCTGATCATCTATTGTAACACCTAGCAATTTAGTACTAGATTCAGCTGAGATGATAGTGTTGTTGTAGGATAAGATGGTAAATATACTTTTGAGTGTGGTGATGTTTTTAGGGAGGAAGAGTAGGAGCTTATTTTTTTGGATTAAGTATTAGTTTGTTATCACTAAGCCAAGTCTCAATGGTGTGGAAGGATGCCTGGGTAGTTGAGTGGCGGTCATTTGGGTTGTCAGCAATGGTTATAACAGTTGAGTCATCAGCATATTGCACAAGAGATGACTGGGGACAAGAGGAGTAGAGCAAGTTGGTGAAAATATTAAAGACTAGTGGTCCAAGTATGGACCCTTGGGGGACTCCCATTTGTACAGTGAGAGGGGAAGCTAGTGCGGAGAGCCATTTAACTGATTGTTGGTGGGTAGAGTGATAGCTGGAGAACCAGGAGATAGTAGGGGGAGAGAAATGTAAGTTAGTGAGTTTATCTAGAAGGAGTGGGTGTGAGACAGTGTCAAAGGTTTTAGAAAGGTCAAGGAATAGGCATAAGAAGCCCCCCCCCCACTTGATTAGTGTTTTAAAGTTTATTTTTTCCCAAGGAAAAAATTTGCAGACATGGCTGTTCACGGTTTACAGCTTCCTCTGTATATTTGTCGATTATTATATGTTTGAGGAGCAGACTCTTCAGTCACATAATATAGACCCGAAAATTGTATTGTATTTCTACACTTTTTTTTTTTTTTACCAGTTGCTCGAGAATGCCGGTTGCTTGGGTTCTGGTTAACTGAGATTTTACTGCATACAAAAAAATACAAGCAGCAATTAACAACATTTCCATATTTGCATTACTTGCTGACCAGACAACCCATCATTACTTACTCTTATCCAAGGCAAAAAATGCTACCCGTGGAAAGAGCAGTCCTACTACTGTCCTCCTAGATCTTTAAAATCATCAGGTTGGGCCATTGCCCCCCATTAAAATCCAAGTGGCAAACCAGACATCATACCTACTCACTGGGGGATGTAAATGAGGACACCCTTTCAAACTTAGACTCAGTTTTACGATGTCTGCTGTTATAAAGGCAGTTGTATAGCTTGAACCTGCCACCTGGAATTAACTTGCAAAAACAAACAAACAAGAGGATACCTTACACATGTTCAAAATAAAGTTAGAAGAGCCCTTTTTTAAGGAATGCACCCATGGCTGCTATAAAGAGAATGGTTTGGCACACAAAGAAAATATCTTCAAGCACATTTCTATAATACTGATGCTGTGCACAATGTCCACACTGCAAGTGCTTTAAACTTCCTCAATTTGCGCTTTATTGTTCTTGCTGCTTTGACACCAAACTCAGCATTGAAAATATTGTACTATTTTTAACAAGTATGATGTCCTTGAATGTTTTTGTACTGGCAACTGTAAAGCACAAAGCATTTATCATTACGCTCTGCAAATCCACTGTTGAATAAAGATGTAACTGCTAAATTCTGTGCATTCATTTTGTTGCATGTATTTGCAACTCTGCAGTTTGCATTGCAAATATTTTTGTACTCAAACTATTTCTTGTAACTTTACATTTCACTGTCTTTTTCTGCCTGCATCATTTCCTTTTCAAATTAGCATGACATCTCTGAATATTTGATATAATAAACTGTTGCCTTTATAGGCCCTTATTGAGGTTGTAAAGTGGCAGGTGACCAGCCCACCTACCTGTTTGTCAAAGAACAATAAGTAAAAAATAAGCAAGTAAAATGTCTACCATTAGTAGAGCCTGCTACTGATCTAGTATGTACACCTGCTATAATACACACAATTTGTTTTACAGTTTAATGGAAAAATATTCAAAACCTGAAAGGGTCTACTAAGAAATCTATATAGCTGGTTAAAAATGAATGAATAAATAAGCAGAGATGAATTATTGCTATTGGGAGATTGGATACCTGCTAGAATCATCATCAGGATAAGCAGAACAGAAAAATTGGCACTTGCAGTTATCATTTATTTATATGTAGGCAGAACACGATGTATGCAGTTATCACTTACTTATTTATACATGGACAGGACATGATGGATAGGCAGATCAGGGATGAGCATGCAGTTCTCAAAGTGTTCATCTGCAACCTCATACTGATGACAGGCTGCAGACTTCCTAATATGAGCAGGGAGTATGTTTTGCAATCAGAAATGAAATACTTGTGAAACTATTGAGGAAGTGTAGCAGTACTGAGATTTTGCAGATTTTAATATACTATGTTTTTGCAATTCCATATGTTTATGCAGTGTGTAATGTATTTTAATTGATAATAAAGACAAAAGTGTTTTGGGGAATGCATTATCATGATGGGGATGGAGGCAAAGAAAAACAGCATTTTTAGCAAAGCTGCAATGTTCACCCTGATTAGAAAAATAAGAAGGCATTACAGGTACATAGATTTCAGATAGCTGTCATTGTTAATTAACACATTCCCACAAAACAATTCAGATTTGTTATTTCCTTAAGCCTATAAAGTAGATTTGTAATTTAGCAACAATATTCCTGCTCACATTTAGTGGTTACTTACCTCCTTTGCTCTTAATTTTCCATCCTTCTAATAAACTAAATGCTTTGTGACTGCGACATAGTTTGAGTTTACCTTCTGAGTACATCACATTTTTGGTAACAAGTTAATATAACTCATTCAAGCCCATAGCAGCTTTTTCTGTAAATTTCCAGTTTACATATAGTGCCCTGACATTTTTTAGGTCTGGCTTCTTTAACTAAGTGACTTAACAACTAATAATATAAAGTATTAAAAGGTGCAAAGGGTTATTAACAAAATGACACCAAGACTGTTAATATTGGATGTTATGCAGCAGAGAAATTAATCACTGTTTGCCACTTATTTTTATATTTTCATATTTATGCTTCTATTTTCATGGGATGGCCTGGTGGTGCAGTGTTTAGCGATGCTGCCTTACAGCAAAAGGCTCTCCCATTCGATTCTCAGCTGGAGCGCCTTCTGTCTGGAGTCTGCATGTCCTCCCCATGGTTGAGTGATGTCTAAAGACAGGCAGGTAAGTGCATGCGTGCATGAATGGGTGTTCCTTCTTTGAAGGTTGGGCGTCGGCATGGCAGCTCGGCACAGTAAAAATCCACTGCCAATCATTAGCGGACCAGAGTTCCACTGAGGCGACTCCTTACTCCTTAAAAACCGAAAGACAGTTTATGCTCATATTTTCATATCTGAGTGCCCTACATGTTATTGAGTAATATGGTGCAATTTGCTGTGGTGGGAGACAGGAAACTGTATTGTCATTGTCCATTTATATTACACTTCACCTGAGGTATTGCTAGTTGTTTATTAGTAATTATGAAAATAAATAAATATTTCCATATATACCGAATACTTCAAAAACCAAATGACTTATAAACTGTTGCATACATCAGGTGAAACCTTAAATGTTATTGAAGAAAGCTGTCTTTGATATTTGCACTATAAGTTGCACATCGTGAGAGATAGTCAGTGTTATTTATTTTGATAATTATACAATTGAACATATGTTTTCATATTTCTGTGCACATCTCAATAAATATGAAAGCTTATGTTTGGTTAACAAAAATATTATAACAGTGTAGGTCTAGGTTGCACAGTTTCCAAGATATGACAAAGTATTTGTGAATGTTTAGTAAAAAGTATAAATTAAGGCTGTGAATGCACGGACTGTTATCACTGTAAATAATACATTAAACTGATAGCTTTGCTATCTGTAGAGTTGTGATGTCTTCTGTTGTTCACAAAATATTTACTTTTGTTTATCTTTTGCTTTTTAATAGTTTATTTTTCAGAAAATGCTCTGCAATGTAAGGTATGTGTAGACTGCTACAGGTGTGACATTCCAAATAACATAGGTGTTAATGAGATACATATGTTCTCCCATTTTTCAGTACTACAGACTTCCCTTCTTCAAAGTCAAACTTTTCTATCTTATCTTCTTAGTTTCTCAGTGACCCTTTTGCTTGATTGATTGATTGATTGATTGATTGATTGATTGATTGATTGATGATGACCTTTTAAACTTTAGCTTGCTAGGGTTTCTTCTTCCAATGAAAAGATCATCTCCTGATAACTTATACAGGTCAGTGTATCAATGGTCTATGCAAGCTCTTGCATCAGAGTCCAAACTTACTGTTCCTCTTTTATTGACTGCCTCTACTATGATCTTTCATACTGTTAATAGACATCTCTTCCATTTGTTATTAATTCATATTAGACTGTAACTGAGTTAAACATTGGGATATATTTACAAACTGTTTTAATTTCACAGAATTTGCTTGCATATTCATTACCTGTGGACTAGAGTTTCTGTTATTTATTTAGTTGTGCAATAAATAATGCTATGTCTGAATCCAGACCAGTAACGAGTGGTGTGCCTCAGGGCTCTGATTTCTGGGGCCCCTCCTGTTTGGCATATACTTCTCAGAAGTACAGGCAAGCACTGAAAGGCTGTAGCTGACCAAGTTTGCGGACGACTGCAAACTGGGTGCTATAATAGAGTCTCCGGCCGACATGGATATCCTCCAGAAGGGCCTTAATAAGACTGATGCATGGTGTCCAAGCCATGGTCTCAAGCTAAATGCTAAAAAATGCGTAGTAAACCCCTTTGGAAAAAACAGAGTACCTGCAAACTACCACATAGGAGGTAACCCCCTGAATTCTGAAGAAGTAATAAGGGATCTAGGGACCCAAGTAGATAGTCAGCTTTCCTTTGATAACCATGTTGCCAAGGCAGTTAGAAAATCTTTCTATGTGACCCATCTGATCACGAAAGGGTTCGTATCAAGATGTAAGGATGTAGTGGTGCCACTCTACTCTTCCCTCATCAGACCCATTATTGAGTACAATGCACCAATTGGAATGTACCTGGCTAGGCATCTCCAGCAGCTGGAGAGACCACAGAGGTACCTCACTAAGAGGATTACTGGCCTCAAACAATTGCCCTATGCAGCACGATTGAAATAACTAAGGCTTTTCTCTGTTGTATACCGCCTTCTCAGAGGCGATCTCTGTCTAACATACAGAGCCATGTCCAACCCAGAACTGTTGAACATACTCCATCTTAGCAAAACCAAATCTACTCGAGCTACATGCTCTAGGAATATAAACCTCAGCACAACAATGAATAGAACATGCTGGAGGGATAGATTCCCTTCGCAAAGACTTCCCTTGCTATGGAACAAGGTCCCGATCTACATAAGACAGAGCCCCTCACTATCACTCTTCAAGAGGAACCTTGACGAGTGGATGGGTAACAGAAAGTTCACAAAAGGGATCATCCCAACAGCTTTACTAGATAGGGGCCAAGGGTACTAGCTGCTAGATCAAGGGCCTAGGGAACTAACCAAAGGAGCGGTGAATGCTGCACAATGTGGCTGGGCTAATATATGCCTTCGGGCAGATAGCCCAGTACCTACCTATGAACCTATGAACCTATAAAGCTGATTAAGCTGACTGGAATATCTATATGATTTATCCAGGTAAGACTGTCCATCTGAAATGTAAATATTAGAAATGGGATAATTCTGATCACCCTGCACCACAGTTTGCAGCTATCATCTTCTAATATTTATCATACTGAACCAGCCAGCGGTTAGTGTATAGAAGCAGAACACTCTCTCATTCCAAAATTGCATCGTATAGCTACAGTTAGGAAATACACATTCTAGTCAAAAGTTTCAGTACACTGCTTTGATATGACCTTTAATTCTTCCTTATTTTGCACTATTTTGATTTTTTTTTCAAATACAGCCCCATGTACTCTAGAATGCATATCTCAAAATTGCTATGATTTACGCATAACGCTATTATTTTGGCCGTCATATTTAGCATTGTTCCTCATAAAATTAATCTTGTTTATGAGCCTATGCTTTATTAAATACATAGACTAAGCCTATATAATGCTTCACTGCCACTAACTACACAGGGTTTAGTACAAAAAGACCTTCTGTTCTCATAAATAAAAAAATGCTCATGTTTCTGACCTTGATTTTCAAAGGCGATTGCTATGAGTTTTAATGTTTGGAAGTTGAGAGGTATGTGGGTGGAGGATCCCAATAATATTAGACATTTATTTTCTGTTTGCCAGCTACAACCAGAGTATTCCAGCTTCATGGATTTTGCAATAACACCTGAGTCACCATTTTAATATCAATACAGCTTACATGGATATTTTCTGCAGATGCCCCTAGCATTCTCTCAAAAACAAAAATAAAAGAAAAACACACAGGAGGAAGTACTTTTCGGTATTTATAAAAGATCCAAAACTGAGTTATCAGCATTTTAGTAAATCCCACATAGCTATTCTTTGGGTTTGTTTGTGTCTTTCGGCTTTTCCCGGTTAGGGGTTGCCACAGCGGAAGTCCGGTCCGCTAATGATTGGCAGTAGAGTTTCACATGCTGGCTTGCTGGGCCTAACGCACAACCTTCAATGAAGGAACGCCCATTCACGCATGTCGCCACACAGAAGACGCTCTAACTGAGAATCGAATGGGCAACATCTGTGAGGCGACAACGCTACCGCAGCACCACATAGCTATTCTTTGGGTTATTCATTTCAAAATGTATTTCCTTAAGGTAATTTTGGACAGTCCAACCCAAGCTTTGTATCACTGTTTTACTCTTGATTTTTTTAATTCACATTTTAGATCTTATATTAGTCACAAATAATCATGCTCACCTAAAGTAGCACCCCAGACCTAGCATACTCTGGAAAAGGATGATAAAATACTACAGACTGAAGTCTGATCTGTAGTACAACTTTTCTGACTAATAGCATGATAAACATTTTGAAGCCTGAGGGGTGATTTGCTCATATTTAATTTTTCCGGGGATATTAGAACTACCTGAGCTGCAGGAGATGACATGTAGTATAGTGTTTGTATATCTTTGTCATTACTTGCCTACACATTTATGAGTTATGGTATGTGGGTGGACTGCTTATATGTATCAAACATTCACTGACTTTTGTATGCCAACCTATGATTTTATATGAGAATGTATGTCTCTTATTAAAAATAGAATAACTAAACTTCATGTTTGAATAGCTGGTATGAATCATGCTATCAGTAACTGGTACTGGCTGTCTCAGTAGTGGAGAATATCTACCCAGCTGTCTCTCTGAAAGGGCCATCTCATTAAGTTCCTGGCACCTACTGTAAAACTAGCTCTTTGGCAACCAAAACATCACAACTGTCACTGACCTTAGACAACTTTTGTAGCACTACTTTCTGTTTTAGGGATTGATGATTGCTGCACTAAATTTTTATGGAGTTCTGAAACTGAAATATATAAAGGCCATGAACCCTGATTACTATCTGAAGCTAAGGGCAATTACAAATTCTTCTTTAGCTATGTTAGGTAACTATCAAATAACACCCAACAGTGCCCTAAACTTGTTCATAATGGCACCACGTACTCTGACCCAGAAGACCTTACCAGACATACTAGCAAAAAATTCAGTGTGAATTTTACCCTACAGACTACTGTTCAAAGCCCACTTATCACTGAATCTCTCAGTTCCCCCATCATCACTAAAGAATAAATATTGAAGGTGTTCTCAGAGATTAAACAAAAAAAACTTCCTCCGTGAGACCTGATAATATGCTTGGCTGTTTAATAATCACTTCCTCCATGAGACCTGATAATATGCTTGGCTGTTTAATAATAACTACCTCCATGAGACCTGATAATATACCTGGCTGTGTAATAATCACTTCTTCCATGAGACCCGATAATATACCTCACTGTTTGATAATCACTTCCTCCATAAGACCTGATAATATACCTGGCTGTGTAATAATCACTTCTTCCATGAGACCCGAAAATATACCTCACTGTTTGATAATCGCTTCCTCCATAAGACCTGATAATATACCTAGCTGTTTAATAATCACTTCCTCCATGAGACCTGATAATATACCTCACTGTTTGATAATTGCTTCCTCCATGAAACCTGGCAATATACCTGGCTGTTTGATAATCACTTCCTCCATGAGACCTGATAATATACCTGTCTGTTTAATAATCAGTACTAAACAAGCCTTGCAGGAACGGACTTCGGTCAACTGGTGCCCTAGGCAAAAGGGCTCCATGGTGCCCCCCGCCCCACTAACTGGTGCCCCCATCCTGATCTACCTACACCAAATAAATACTGGAAATGTGCCCCTGCTAAATCGGCACCCTACGCGGCCGCCTAGTTGGCCTATGCCTAAGGCCGGCTATGAAGCCTTGGCATAGACACTCTTTAAAGTATTTCACCTGTGATTATTTAATAGGTTTGTCCCTGAGGGTTGGCACACAGGAGTAGTGATGCCATTCTATAACCCACTGACCCTGGGAATTATAGGTCCATCAACTTGATGAGTCTAATTTATAAAGCCACGCAACAGTTTATGCATAAAATCAAAGAAATAGTTTCAGAGTGCTAAATCCCCAGATTTTTACTTTGTTATAGTATGGCAGTTGGCAACTATGAAATCTGTGATGCAGGAACATAAATGTGTTTGCTAAATGTTATCACCCTGATGAAAGTCATACAGAACCACAACATAGAGGGGCGAATTTAAAATGAATGACTAGTCCTAAAGCTAGTGGAAGATGTCTCTTATCAAGTGCCTGTGTCCAGAGAATGAGATTTTGCTCTTAGAACCACAAAAAGTATCTGCTCTCCTTTTGCAGGATGGAAATATAGATTTTCTTTCTGCTCGGTAATAAACAGAATTTGCATACAGCAAGTGGTGGAGAACAGGCTCTAGTGGTAAGCCGGAGGAACAGGAGTTGAAGCATAAATACCCACCTTTGCTCATTTGTATCACAAAAGCACCGAAACTTCAATGGTTATTTTTATTTATATTAATTAATTCACTGATTAGACTTGGCCAATTTCAGAGCTCAGGTGATACAAAAACATGGTTTGAACAGATAACAACAATGGCAAAATCTGACAGCATTAAGCATAGTACAAGGGTGTCAATCTAGGTCAGTGCCATTGATTCATCAGGTAGCATGCTTGTCTTTGGTGCTGGAAAATCAGAAGGCTGTGAATTCCATTCCCACTCCAAGCGACTGGATTAACTTTCAAATTGCTGGCACTGCTCTGCAGCATTAGGGAGCGCTGCACTCCTGAGCGCGTTGTCCTGATGAGACAGTAAACTGAGGACCCATCTGTTTGAGTTGGTGGTATTTCAGGTGGATGTAATAGATCTCATGGTATCTATCGAAGAAAGCAGGGAAAGCTCTCTGATGCCTTAGCCAAATGTCCTAGTTTTGAGTCTCCCTGGAAAGTGGCCACTTGTCTGGTGTGACTAACCTTGTTCACAAAATGTAAGTAAAATAAATACAGCAAAAAATCAAAAGAAAGAAGTTTGAGTACAAAAAGCTTAATACAAGAGTACCAAGATAAGTAATTGATAATAAAATTAGTCTTAGTACAAAAAAACTGTGCAATACTATATTTACAAGTATACTTTAAAGGCACAAGGATGTTTGTATAATTTTATTTTATTTTTACATTTCTTTATAAGGGTAGTATACTGATCACAACTGACCATTTTGCATGTACTGTCTATATGAAATAATTCCCAAAGGAAAAAAATGTAAAACAAAATGGCAGTGAGCTATACATATCAAAAACAAAAAGGAAAATAACAGTATATAACAAAAAAATATATATAGTGGCAATTAATATCCGTAGCTATAATTCTGAGACCAATGCACATTTTACAATTTTACATGATTATGTTTCATGTTTACATCATGGGGGACATTCTGTGGTGTTATGAGAGTCAGGACAGGGGAATGTGGGAGAAATGGAGTTAAGAGGTGTTAGTGTAGTACACAAGGCTGTCCCTTAAGTGATGTGGCCTTCTATGTGACGAGTACAGTTTGATTTGGTGTGGAGCCAGAGCCTGATCATGGCCAAATGGAGCCCCAGGCAGGGTGAAGAACCAGGGACTCCACCCCGGCAGTCATTCTGGTGTCCTATTACTTGTCTCTCTTCCCTTAGTTACCATGACCACTGTTCAAAATTAACAGTGTGTATACTGATTTCTTCTTTACTTTTGAAATGACGACAGAAATATGAACTTATTTCAAAACTTTTGATTTGTTTATCCTTTGTTGACCAGGTTAGTCCCACTAGCCTAGTAGCCTTTTTTCAGGGGAGACCCTTTGTGGTATTTATATTGCTATGGAAAAATGTAACCAGGGCATTAGGGAACTTCCCATAATTTGTTTGACAGCTTAGGTGGATGTAATATCTCACAGCACCTATCATTAGTGCAGGTAGATGGGGAACTTGGTTTAACATCTTGTTGGAAAGACAACACATAGAGCATCTTCCCTGTATTGCTCTACAATCTGTATACATGGCATGGGAGTAGAACCCCCAACCTTCTACACTAAAGGCAAGTTTACTACCTGTTATACTACTAACACAGCTTTCAAGTTTTATAGCATAAACACTGATGGCCATTTGGTAAACAAGACAGTTGTACATTGAAAACAGACTGTGTATGACCAACCTCTTCTCTTGATGCTCACATTCATTGAAAATGCATTGAAGTTCACATTCACTGAAAAGGCATTAAAACTCACATTCATTGAAAATGCAGCCATGCATTAAATTAACCTTGGTCTCTGGACTTTTTATTTAAACCATGGACCCCCTGAAACATTTTTAGGGCCATATATAAATGCATATATTGATTTAATGTATTTCATGTTAAGTACAGCAACATTAATTAGAGTATATTTTAAATTTATAGCTTTGAGCATTTTGGTCCATTAAACAGTGAAATAAAAGTGTATGAACCAATAAATTACAAAAGTGCCCCTTTCAGAGCATTTCAACCAACTGGTAGTTGATGTAGCAGACTAAGGCTCTTGTCTCATGTCACTAAGGTATAGGGTTTGAGTCTTATTAAGTTAATTAACCAAACTGCTCCCTCTAACAAGGGTATTACACGTGCACTATAAGTTACATCAAATCAATAAGGACTTGAAAAAAGGCTTTCTGACTGCATGATGCAGCAAATCATTTACTTCAGAAATCACATTTCCTGCACGCATACATAGCTGTTACCTACAAGTTAAAAGACCTTCATGCTGCTACTTCACTTGAAAATCACTAAGGCTTTCTGACTTTTGTGCTTCAGATCATATCCATTTGCTGCAAATGTTCTACTTTGGAAACCAAATCGCATACACTGCTCAGTGTATGTCTTACTGCTCAGTGTATGTCTTACTGCTCAGTGTATGTCATACTGCTTTGGAAGTAGATGCGTGCACACATACACAACACACCACTGAGAGTTAGGGAAAAAGCAGTGTAGGAAAAATGTACTGTTTTAATTTTAACAAAATTAATGTTGTGGCCAGCCCCCCCCCACCCCACCCCCCGAGCCAGCAGGCCATAGGTAGCTACCTAGGTTGCCTAGTGCTGGATTTGGCTCTGTGCGGAGGAGTTAAGTTTAGCTCTGAAGGTGGGGAAGAAAAAAAAGTATAGTTTGTTTAGATTGGAGAGGGGAGTCCCATAGTTTAGGAGCAAGGATGAATAAAGAGTGGTTGGTGCAGTGTAGCCTGGCTTGTGAGGATTATATTTGGGGGGTGCAGTGTTTGGGAACAGTGTCTAAGGTTATAGTGTGTGTGCTTGGTATAAAATTTTGCAGTTAGTGCTAGGATTGTGTCAGGTTAGAGAAGTTTGTTGATGAGACAACCTAGAAATTGGTCTACACTGCTCTGCACTGGGAGCTATTTGGCTTTTTCGAGGGAGAGGCAGTGGTGCTCAGGAAAGGGTGAGTTAGAAATGAAGTAACAGATTTTGTTTTTGTAGTGTGAAGTTTTTTTCAGAGGCTGTGGCTATTATGGGTAGTCCATATTCAAGATGGGCCAGAAGGACTCCTTTGATCATATCTGCCCTGGCTGAACTGGATAGGTAGGGTGAGATTTCCTAACTGAGAAGAGAAGAGTAGTGAATTAACGTTTGCCTTTGATTTCTCAATACTTATCGTGAATGGCCTATCCACAAAATCGAGGTACTTGTTTATTTTTATTGACGTGCCACAAAGGGTAGTGATATTGAGCAACTTTGGTAACATTTTAAGTCTTTGGATGATAGCTGTTAGCATATCTATTTTTCTTTTTTTTAACGGGGTTAAGTATTATTTTATGGTTAATTAGCCAGGAACTAGGAGAGTTAAGGATGTATACTTAAATAGGCTATTACCATATATACATGTGTTCAAAGAACCAAAGTAGGAACCCAAGAACTGGTGTTAATTAGCTAAGTAAGGAAGCATATGTGTTGCTCCCTGCTAAAGTAGTAGTTTTTTGGGTGATATGGCTAATTGAAAAAATATTTTATTTGGCCATAATTGGCTAGATAACCACAGAGAAACATTGCCACTAGTTCTTATACAATGAAGCAGTTTAAAGATCGTCTGTTCTTTTAATACGTTTTTAACAAACCTGTCAGAGGATCAAGTAAACAGGTGTAATATAAGCGTGAAGAAGAATAGTAAATATAGAATTTTAAATTACGTTATATTTTATATAACATGTTACAAAATTTAAAATATTTTAAAACAATGCCAATATATTACATAAATCACATAGTACATATGTACTCAAAAAACCAACTATGTGTATAATCTTTCATCTTTCATCAGATCTTCAATCTGTCAAAGTTTGACATTTAGCATACATTTGCCATTTCTTTTTTATTAATTTTTAGCTGCAATGTATGCTTGTTCCACGAAGTGTGCTTGGGTTAATTTTGTTTGGGTTAGTTAAAAATTGGTATAAATAATTTACCATTTGACTACTCTACAATATATAAAGCATACAATACAGCTTTTTACAACCATGTCTATCAGTTTTCTGATGTAAACTGTCTATACTATGTTAACTGTCTGTTTTGAGAGGAGATAATTGGCTAGATAGGATTTTCATTGTGGCCTGAAACTATTGCAGTTCGTAGTGATACTTAGGTAGCTGGGCAAAGATGGCCAGAGTTTGTGCGCTAAGATTGTTAGTACATTGTAGTCTGGTTCTTGTGTTTTGCGGATTAGGGCATGACTGTGAATGTATGTGGGAATAATAGCGATACATTTGACAGCAATGGTAAAGAAGGTGTCAGGATCTAGCAGGATCTAGCAGCTTGAAATGAATGAGCTCAGGAGGTGACTCATCCTGTCAATTACAGAAACCACTTGGCTTTTTCAGTTGTGTTACAGTGGTTTTCATTGCTTGGGGACTTTATGGTGAAATATCAACATAGATAGAAATAGACTAAATATTGCTGCATTCTTGTTTGAGGCCACAACAATCATTGCAAGAACATATTCCTTTACTAATGGCTGCTTCTGCAGGAAGTGGTTGATTTTCTGGGCTCAGAAAATTAGCTGGCTGGTTTTATTTCTTTTTTTTTCAGTATGAAAGAAGAAGTTTAGTGACTGGATGAGCAAATGGCTAAGCATTTGGAAAAGGAAGTGATTTCTGTTAGGTTAGTCTCTCAGACAATTATGTGAAGGGACGAAGGGACTTAAGCAAATTTCTGTTGAGTTCCAAAATAATGATTTTTTTTTTATTGGAGATGAGAAATAGTTTATTGGAGTCTAAGTGTGTTGAGAAATAGTTTATTGGAGTCTAAGTGTTACATAGACAGGTCTGGTAATACCTACAAATGTTCTGACTAACATCCAAGTGTGTGTAAGTTTTGCACTGGGTAAATGCAACATGCAACAGTCTTAAGGAAATGTAATTACATATGATAGTTTTTGTTGCTGTGTGAAGTGACTTGTACAAGGAGCAAATGGACAGCAATGAATCAGGACCAGTACAGTAATACACACCATACAGCCTGCCCTTTAATTAAAGCAGTTGAAGGGCTAAAACCAAAGGTACCAAGCAATACCAGTAAAGAAAGTATCACTGATTGTTACATGTTGGCTTCTGAGTATTCCAACCTACTCCACATTCATAGGCAAGGGAATACTGTGTCTCTCTTATGTCACTTAGTTATGGGAGAACTAGTATGAGTCTTAGGCACATTGGCTATCATTAAGTGCTTCCTGGTATATGGCTTGGCCTGTTTCTACATCATTAGCGTGCTCTTGTTGTCACCAACTTTGCGTTTAAGAATAACAATAGAAGAATTGGAAACTACTTAAAACTGATCTATTAAGCTAAATGAATCACTATGCATTGGTATACATGTGCCCTGGGACTCAGTCAGTCTTGTTAAATACATAGACTTCTCTGATTGATATGCACACAATGCTGATAATGGGAACATGATATGCTGTACCATACAGTAAGCATAATGTCTTGTAGAAAAGCCAGACAGTTTGGAAATAAACAGAGACGTGTATAATGGCAAGGTGTGAGTGATACTACTGACATAAAAAACAGTAGTGTTATGTCTTTAGAATCTGCTAGCAAATGGTATGACCCTTGGGAAATCAGTTTTTTCACCTTGCATGTCAATCACCATTGGAAAAAAGGCCTTCTTGTATTAATTGGATATTATTTTGTTATTGTCATGTAGAAATGGTGCCAAATACTCAGAAAGTGACCATGCTATTAGTAGAGTATTGTGTGGGTTGACATTAGGAAACATCTTTTTGTTTTGTTTTGCCATTGCATTACAGGCTGAGGATGAGTGAGCAGCCTTCTCTGAGCTCCTTAGTTCACTGGCACAGAACTAAAACTGGTTTGTAGCTGCTAATTTGTCCTATACTTTCTTATAAAATGCTTGCAGTAAGACAGACATACTATTGTGGATAGTATCACGGAATACTCCATTGCCTAGAAAGTAAAAAGACCTGCAAGAAAATTTATGGCTCAAAAACTAAGACAAATGACATGATATTGGCCAAATAAAATGACCTAGAACATTGATATCAACAGCTGTTCCATGGAAAAAACTGCCAGTGGGTAGGATTATGTACTTTTTCAATTATGGTTAATGGCTTTTATCTGCTGCATTGAGTAAAGGCTATGTACATAAAGGTCTTCTCAAACCTTTTGTGTTTATAACCCATATTACTCTTTATCATGTAGGTTGCCTGCAACTCTTTCATCTTCTGCAGTATACCCATTTGCAAAGCATGAACTCTAGAATATTTTCTACAGTGAGACTATCTCAAAATATGAATGAAATTATGCTCCTGGAGCATTATTTACAGTGCTTATGAGATGTCATTTACAGGTAGAAATGCAAAGTTTTGGAATATTCAATGAGAAACACTCCCTGTAATGTTATTATCAGGTCTCTAGAAAGAAAAAAATAAAAATAATCCAATAAAAAAAAAAGGGCTGCTGTACCACAGAGAGACATTTATTAATAAAATAAATAAAAAAACATAAAATATCAAGTAAAAAACATATAACATTAAAATAGGGTCAGTGCTTTCACTCCTGAAACCTTCAGATCCCATGTGACCAAGTTCATTCACTCAATTAAATATTACAATTAACCAATCCAAAATCATTTAGGGAGCCTCCGCCCCTTTAGTATAGGTTTAAGAGGAACCAACCCATTCAGTCCTGGCGATTTATCCACCTGCAATCAAGGTACTTGTTTATTTTTATTTTTGGTTATCCATTTTGTCTTCAGTATTTCAGTTCTATTATATATGATTCTGGACCTCATATAGCAGAAATGGGGAGAAGACCTAAAAACAACTCATCACATATTCCGGTTTTCCAAAGCTCCCCCATTTTGCTGAAAGAGCAACACATACATCACAGTCGATCTAAAAGCAAAGGCAGGAAGAGGAGGAAAATGGGAATATAAATGATGACTCTTTAGTAGTTAATTTATCTGATTATGTACTAAGTGATGCACAAATATCCCTACTTAATAAAGGACTCATGTCACACTTCTTAAATGTACATTTAAGAATATTATGTCACAGTTCTTAAATGTACATTAAAGAATAGATGTCTTAATATGTTAAGAAGAACCTTACAGCCTGTCAAATTTTATTTAGTAAAGTCACAGATGCCCAAATCATCTTTAGTTCTGAGCTCTTACACAGCCTTTTCATACATTCAACTTACTGTCATTGTATCTGTGAAGATATGTGAAGGCTGCCAGCCTAGCTAGATATATGTGAAGATATGTGAAGGCCGCCAGCCAAGCTAGATAGAATTTTTGTAAATAATTCTATGTCATTGTAAATATGAATGTAATCCACAGGCTTGTCCTCTTAAATGTAAGAAAACAGTGTTAAATGTTGAACTTCAAAAACGTAACCACAGTGCATTCTGCTGGAAGAAAGCTGATAAGTCAATCATTGTATGACTGTTTGATCTCAAAGCTCGGAGACATAATGTCTGGACTGAGGAATTTCTTTTATTGTTTTGAGACCAGAGTTAATTGCTAGATTTTACATATATAATGCATTTTATTGCTGTAGTTTCCTGGCCAGGTGCAAGATCAAAGATATGTTAAAAGTCGAGTTTCTGTTAGCCTGAGAACCAGAGAAGAATGGTGTAATCTAAAATGAGTGAGCAGTGATGTATTATCTTTAAGTATTTCTCAAAGATAGAGAATCAGATAGCATTTTGGATTTTGTATGAAGAACTGACCACTCACCAGTACTCTGCCTTTGCTCTATATGTACGTTTATTTAGAACTGTGATTGCTCTCACAGTTAGATAGGAATTTAATCAGATTTAGTCTAGCTGTTTTCTATATTTATGTCAGACTATTCTACAGTATTATTTTAAGCATTTTCCTGTTATTTGTGAACTCTTGACTAGCATTGTGTTGAATTGAGAAGATTTGTCTTGTGTTTTTATTATTTATTATTAAATATTTTTAAACCTTTCAACTGTGGCTGTTTTGTGTAGAGATAATTTAAGCTCTGGAGTACATTGCATGTATATAGTGATACCATACAAAGCCACTCCAAATAAGCCTTGCTATTCATCACAATTACTAATTGGATAATTGCACAGTAATAACTGGACACCGTTTGGTAAGGGCCTTTTTAATAGTTGGTGGCAGTGATTACTACTTTATAGCCTGGCAGGAGGGGGCATAGCTGGAGGACCTGTGCCAGCCTTCCCCAGGAGTGTCTGTGTGTTTGTATATAAACCAAATCTCAAAGTGTGTGTGTGTGTGTGTGTGTGTGTGTGTGTGTGTGTGTGTGTGTGTGTGTGTGTGTGTGTGTGTGTGTGTATGTGTGCATGTGTGTCAGCTACTTGGGCAGGGACACAAAGCACTGGCTGGACAGAGAGGGTGCTGGAGGTTTTGGCTTGACTACTCGGCTGAGATCTGTACCCTATAGCTGTGCCAGTGGGGAGTCTTATTGAGGATCTGGAGAGAAAGGGAGAAACCAGCCCCAGACTGACTGTGACCTCTGTGTGCTCTTAAGGGAAATTGTACTTTACTGTGTGTGTGTATTTGTTATCCTTCCCAATGTGGACGCCCCTCACTGGTGTTAGTGATGAGGACTGAGGCTCCTTGATTACTGGGCCAGGGCACAGGTGTCACATATTAATTGGTTGGCAATGGTGGGATATCCACACCACATATTAATTGGTTGGCATTTGGCTTGTAGTGGTGTGGGTAGTGTGAATTCCTGTACCTTGTGTACAGTGATCACTTAAGGTGTTTTTGTACTCTAAATCAGCCACACAGTGAATATTCAGAGTTCAGATCACAACTGTTTTATTTTTTTTGTTAGCATAGTTAGTCAGGGACAGCAGGCAAGCATATCAACAGAGGAGTATGGCAAGATGACAAGGAGGTAGTTGGCTGAGATGTGCCAGGCTAAGGGACTGTTGCACAAAATCCTGACTAAGGCAGACATGATTGCATCTTTGGTCACAGCTGCATCAAAAAACAGCAATCAGGAGGATTATCAGACTGGCTGTGGAGATGTACAACACTCAGAGAATGGACAGCTCAACCTTTCTACAGAGGAGTTGAAAATCTATATAGAGCTAAAGAGACTTAAGTTGGAGCCAGGCATTTGGAAACAGAAGCAGCAGAGAGACTGAGACCTCTAAAGGCTGAGGAGAATGAGAAACTGCTACGCCTGGAAGCTGAGGAAAAGGAGAGGCAGAGGCGGCACGAAAAGGAGATGCTGACTCTTCCCCAGAGTCATGCAGGTAATGGGGATGGGAGTAACCAGACCCCAGAAGCACAAAAGGTCAGTACATTTCTTCCACAGTTTACAGAGGGGGATAATTTTGATAGTTTCATTCATATGTTTGTGAGGGTATGTAAACAGTATGATGTTGACCAAAGGCACTGAGTATGGTTGCTGCTCCCCTTACTCCATGGTAAAGCTGTAACTGTGTTGTCTAAACTTTCTGATTGTGAATTTTTTGATTATACTGCTGTTAAGAATTGTTTGTTAGAATTTTTTAAGCTAACACCTGAAGCTTATAGGGAAAGGTTTTGTGACCATAGATGCAAGGCAGATGAAACTGTGTGTGAATATGTTGCTGAATTGAGCATTTATTTTTATAGGTGGGTGAGTGAATGTCAGGTCACTACTTCTGAAGGGCTGACAGACCTTTTGGTGAGGGAACAAGCTCTTAGCACTTTGCGTGAGGACATGAGAATCTGGTTAGTTGATAGAGAATGTGCTACTTCGGATGAGTTCGGGAAGAAGGGAGACCTATACCTAGCAAGCAGGGCATCCCTGCACAGGAAAAGGACCCCCAGTACTTCTCATGAGTCTAAAGGAACCTATGGTGTGCAGCCCAGACTGCCCCAACAGAATCTGCTAGCAGTAGAGGAAGCCACTAGTCCAGGTACACATCCAGGACCAGGAGTTAAATGTTTTGAATGCAACCAGTGGGGCCATGTGGCATGGAGGCAAGGTGGGGAGCAAAAGGTGAGAGAGCCAGTAAGTGGGAAAGACAAAATGCCAATAATAGGTTGTCTCGAGACAACAAGGGTATGGAACTACCATTCTGCAGAAGTCCTAATAGGGAAGGATTTGGATGAGGCAGTACCAGGTGCTTATGCAGTTACACTCAGTCAGGCTAGGAGACAAACATGTGGGTCTGGTAGCCTGGGAGAGACTCAGACAGACCACATACTTACAGCCAGGACTGGTGAGGTGATTACTTCAGGGAGGGAGCTACCCTGTAGCAGTGAGACTGAAGATGAGCCACAGCTGCTTGTGGGTACTGATGTTCTGCAAAGGTAGAGGTGAGTAGTAGTACCCAGGCTGGCAGTGAGGCACCACTGTCAGAGGATGCTAGACTTCCTGTGGAAGGGGAGCTGAGAAGGGTTACAAAGAGAGAGTTGAGACAGGCTCAGCTCTCAGACCCTACGTTAAAAGGCCTGAGGTAGGTAGCTAGTGAGGCACCTGATTCTCAAGGGAAGGGGAATCTGTATACTGGAACAAAGGGTTACTGCATAGAGAGTGGACCCTTGAGGGAGAACTAGAAGGTGAGAGAATACAGCAGTTGGTAGTGCCTAGAGCCTACTGTCTGGCGCTTCTAGCCATAGCCCATGATATTCCCTTAGCAGGTCATATGGGCATAAAACGTACAAAGAGACGTATTATGCAGAACTTCTATTGGCCTGGAATTTCCAGAGATGTAACAGGGTACTGCAGGACCTGTGAGCAGTGCTGAAAGGTAGGCAAGGCAGGAGACAAGGTGAGAGCTCCTTTGATGCCTTTGCCTGTGATTGAGGAGCCATTTCAGAGGGTAGCTATGGATATTGCAGAGCCTCTGAGAACCCCAAGTTCTACAGGAAAAAAGTATATCCTAGTGGTAGTAGATTATGCTACAAGATACCCTGAGGCAGTGGCTTTGTTCTCCATTGAGGCAGAAAAGGTGACAAATGCTTTGTTAGAGATTTTCAGTAGGGTAGGTTTCCCCAAAAGAAATACTGACTGGCAAATGTCGGGTGGGTATGGCAGAGGTCTCCTACATGGGACATAAAGTGGGGAGTGTTAAGATCAGGCCAGAACCTCCCAAAGTGGAAGCTATTCAGACATGGCCTACACCTGTTACAAAAAAGCAGGTGAGGTTATTCTTAGGGACAGCAGGGTACTACAGAACGTTTGTTCCCAGTTATAGTACCATAGCTGCTCCCCTCACAGACCTGGCAAGGAAGAACAGGCCAGATAAGGTAGGGTGGACCATAGCATGTGAGCAGGCATTCCAGAAGCTTAAAGAAGCTTTGGGAGGACCCCCTGTGTTAGTTAGTCCAGATTACAGCAAATAATTTGTTGTGCAGGTGGATGCTTTGAACCATAGGGTGAGGGCTGTACTTAGCCAGATTTCTTCAGAGGGAGAAGACCACCCAGTGGTTTATCTCAATCGTAGGCTCCAACCCAAGGAGGAATGATACACCGAACCAGCTTAGTGTTTCAGATGAATATTCAGCTAAGTAGCAAAAGGTAGACAGAGCTTGCTTTAAGTAGCTGCTCATTGCTTCTTGCTCTTAAACCATTATCATTGCATTCTGGGTTGAAAGCAGAATGCTGACAGGATTTTGTAGCAGGTTGTTGTAAGTGCTAGTGATCACAATTAAGATTAATGTAATAGTGGAAGTGCTTTGCATGTGGTCTCATAGCAGACAATCTAAAGAAGCAGAGCAATTCTCATTTCTACAACATGACTGGATAGTCTACAGCATACAGGCAGGTGATGAGTGTTTATTGTAGCTTGCCTCCAGCATCTGACTTTGTCCATCAGAAATGTTAAATGTTATGAAGTAGATTTTTAAATAACTGACAACTAGAAGATTATTTTTAATGCTACTTAAACTAAAAATAAAAGGGTCAAGGAGTTTGATGCTTACATGTCAGATTATTGCTAAGCAGTTAATGGTGAGAGGAGTTTGAAACAAGAAAGAGCAGCACATTTTCTGATTTCTGCTCATACCTCTCAACCTCTTAGAACACAAAATCTGGACAAAGCCAAAAATAATGGGGGAACAAAGGCCCAAAAATAGGGGCACGTTTTTACTATTGCTCTTATAAACCAAGAAAGTTGATAGAATAACAGGTTTTGCTTTAGCATGAATTTTCTGAAGGATTTTACTTCTGAAAATCAAATGTCTACCATTATTTTCTGACTTCAGTCCTCAATGATTTGCGAGAAAACTACTATTTTATGAGAAAATGAGAAACAGACCAAAAATATCAGTAAAAAATCTGGACATTCCTCGAAAATCTGGACTTTTGAGAGCTATGTTTCTGATATATATATATATATGGGTCTACTTCTAATGACCGAAACGCCGATTCGCCGACAGTGAAATCACCGACGCCAGAAAACCGACAACACACAAACCCGACAACGCGAAACACCGAACACCATAACACCGACACACTACACGTAAACAACACAGTACACTACAACACATATCCACTAGCCCTAACCTAAACCCTAACCCTAAGGTCCGACACTACCGCACACTCTCCCTACCTGCACCCTAACCCTAACGCACGTACGCACCCCGAAGCCCAAGCTCCGACACTACCGCACACTCTCACCTACCTGCACCCTAACCCTAACTCACTTACCCACCCCTAGCCCAAGCTCCGACACTGCACACTCACCTATCACACCCTAACTACATCCCTAGCCCAAGTATTGCACACTTACCTACCTGCTCCCTACTCCTAAATCCCTCACTATCGCATACTTACCAGGTCGCGCTTACACATTCCTTGTCGGTCTTCCGTCTGTCGGGATTCGGCGTGTCGGTCAACTGTGTTGTCGGTCGTTTCGTCGGTGATTTCACTGTCGGCGAATCGGCGTTTCGGTCATTAGAAGGAGACCCATATATATATATATATATATATATATATATATATATATAGTTTACTATCAATATGTCCGTCAAAACAATTTTTGTTCAACATATCGAAAGTAAACCGCAAAAATTAAAAAAAACAAACAGGGCACAATGTCGAATCCTGTGATCGAATTCAGCAGATTCGACATTGTTTCTGAACACATCATATGATGTCAGTATAGGAGCTAACGTAAACAAAACTCCTATAGCTGACATCATGTTTTTGCAGAGGGGCCCCTGCACCCCCCACACCTCTGCTAACTTATTCCAACTCCAAGATCACACTACAGTGAAGAAAGGGATTAATTTCCCAAACCACACTGTACCGTGATTTCTGTACAGTACTTCTAGTTTATATTAGCGAATGCACAGTGCATTCGCTGATATAAACATTCAAACATTGAGATGTTCAAGCAGATGAACATTCGAACATCTGTGTTTCGAATATTCATCTGCAAACAACTCAACGTCACTATTTTGATAGTAACCCTATGTATATATATATATATATATATATATATATATATATATATATATATATATATATATATATATATATATGTATGGGTCTGCTTCAGTAGACCAAACTTTCACTTACCTGACATTTATATAGCCGACACGAAAAGTCCGACAATTGCAGAACACAGACATCCCAGAACACTGACTTTCCACTCCAGGTAAGTAACAGCTTAACTGGTTTTTGATCATGTTTTCAAACACAATTTAGGGAACAGCAGAATTTAGTGTATGACTACATTTTATTCACAATTTCAGGTGTTTTTGTTATTCCTGATTTTGATTAAGAAAACTTTGAGTTTAATTTTTTTGCACTGCAGTGTTATTATTATAAATAAACAGTTTTGGGGGGCAACACTTTTTAACAAACAAGTTATGAAGTAATGGGTAAAGAAATGTGATGTTGTCCATTTTGCTCAGCAATAAGTGTGGCTTAGTAGTGACGATGAGAGCAAAGGAAGTGAGAACAATAAAATGCCTACGGGAAATGTTACATTATGCTTTATACACTATTTCAACAGTCTATACTATTCTAATAAACGTGTGTAGAATGAAGAGTCGAACTGCCACTGAGTCCTTGCTACATTTGATACCAATTAGCTTAATGTATACCTGTAACATTTCACACAGTTTTTATATCTTACATTTTGAATTACTTGCTTACTAGACTAGAGGTGTGCTGAAGTGGTTATATGTAAAAAAAAATGACCAGATTTGTGAGAATGTGTAAAATACTTTGCTCAAAGCTCTGGTTCATTATCATGTCAGAGATGAGAATCTGAGGGAATATCATGGCCAATTGTTAACTAATTACCAATGCTGTGAAAACAGTGCAAATTTCTTGATTAACACACTATTTTATTTTTTATTTCATTCATGCATTAACCAGGAGTGAGTGCAGTAGACCCAGGTGTCCCTTTTCAGGAATGATCAAGAAGCACTATTGTACTGTAGGCCATTATCACAAGATAAATGAGAATATCAGGATATCACGACAGGAAAAATGGCTTATGTTACTATGAACTCTTTGTGAAGATGCATTTTTCTGTTTGCTGAGTTTAAAATGCTTTCAGTAATAATGCCAAATTTTATACAGCATTATAGTGTCTTTATTGGCGCTGCTGTACATGTTCTATGTACCTCTTACAGATATACAAATTCTTACCATAAGCTGTATTTTATGTGTGTGTTTTCTTGTGTGTGTGTGTGTGTGTGTGTGTGTGTGTGTGTGTGTGTGTGTGTGTGTGTGTGTGTGTGTGTGTGTGTGTGTGTGTGTGTGTGTGAGTGTGTGTGTGCACGTGTGTGTGTGTGTGTGTGTGTGTGTGTGTGTGTGTATGTGTGTGTGCGTGTGTGAGACTATATATATCTGTGTGTGTGTGCGTGTGTGTGTGTGTGTGTGTGTGCGCGTGTGTGTGTGTGTGTGTATATTTTTAGAATTGAATTGAATTGCACTTCTTTAATGCTTATAGTTGTGCTATACAGCTAATCTACTACATTTTGCACTATTATAAAGCTTTTTCTTTACTGTTTCACTGCATTTATGTTATACTGTTTTGACTGTATTTGTCATTGCTAGATACTGTTTCATTACTCTAATTGCATTTTTACTGAATTACTTAACTGTAAACTGCTTTTAAATACTGAGAGTTGTATTTTCTGTTTGTGAGTGTTCTATCTGTGCTTTTCTGTGCATTTTTTGTGAGGTTTCTTTGTTGTAGTCAGGTATCATATAACTGATTTGTTTGGAGTTAAAAGCATTCTCTAGAGTTTCCTTGCTCCTTTATCTGTTTAAAACTTTCATTTAGTGGCTACAGCTAGTAGCTGTAACAGTTTCCCACCTGCACCCTATTGGTGTCTTGTTCTTATACTCGGTGGCTTTGCAGTTGCCCACCTATACTGTAAATTTGATCTGGGACACTCTTCCCAGTCTAGTGTCATTAGTTCATTTTACCTAATACAGAGAGAACATTTGAGAAGGCCAGCCTACTTAGGTTTTTAACCTTGAATTATCTTCTGTTCATACTTTCTCCCTTTCCACTTTACTAGGAAAAAAATTGCTAGAATCTCCTTGTGTTCTGAGTGAGTGTGCTTCTCAGCTGATAAGTATATTTTTGGCACTTTTTAACTGTTCAGAGTTGAATAAAACAATAATTTAATTCAGTTCAGAATACAGTTTGAATAAATTGCATTTATTTAAACTGCATTTGCTCTAATATTGCTACACACATAAGTGTGCTAGCTTGCACTACACTTGAATTGTTTTAGTGCTGTTTTAGCTGCCTTTCTGCAAAAAAAAAAAAAATTCTAAGCTTGTTTCCTGCCATTCCTGTAACTAGTCTAGTCCAGATACAGATTTTCTGTATCCAGGACTGTATGTAAGCTTCTGAGCCCCCAAGCCTTTCTGTATTGGAGGGAAGCCTTCTAGCTTATCAGTGGGAGTGGTAAGCACTAGGTAGCCTATCTACCATAAGAGGAGTGGTTTTTGTCCCAGAAATTGTAGTTTATTGGCTGTTTGGGCAGTTTTCCATCTCTCTCTCTCAGCTTTCTGGTTTAAAAGCCCACAGTTGTGCTTGTTTCCTGCCTTTCCTGTAACTAGTCTAGTCCAGATACAGACTTGCTGTATCCAGGACTGTTTGTAAGCTTCTGAGCAGTGTCAAAGTCTGCTCTTCAATTTTTCCCTTAGATCTACTTGTTCTCTCCTCTCCTGCACTTTTGCTAGCTTATTAGTCTAGCATTTTACCAGACTTCTTGTTCATAGGTTCATAGGTTCATACTAGGCTATCTGCCCTAGGGCATTTATAAGCCTAGCCAGAGTGCGTTTGGCTTTTGCCACCCGTTTTAAATTAATTTTGCTATGCCCTTTTTCGAGGTTAGTATACTGTGCCTCTGTCTAACAGTGACACAGAAGTGATACCCGGGGTAAACCTATGATCTCCCATCCACTCATCAAGATTCCTCTTGAAGAGAGTCAATGAGGGACTCTGCCTAACCTGGACTGGGATTTTATTCCAGAGTGAAGGGAGCCTCTGGCTTATGAATCTGTCCCTCCAGCATGTCCTATTTATTTCAGTGCTGAGGTTCAAGTCTCTCGAGCACGTAGCTCGATGGGATTTGGATTTTCTGAAGTGCAGCATGTCCATTAATTCCGGGTTGGACATGGCTTTATACATCAGGCACAGATCGCCTCTGAGCAGGCGGTATGCCACTGAGTAGAGCTGGAGTTTCTTTAACCGGGCAGCATATGGCATCTGTTTGAGCCCTATGATCCTCTCGGTGAGGTACTTTTGGGGTCTTTCCAGTTGCTGCAGGTGTCTGGTAAGGTACATCCCGAAAGGGGCATTGTACTCAATTATGGGCCTGATGAGTAAAGAGGCACGATGACCTCCCCTGATCTAGATGTGAATCCCTTCATGATTAGGTGGGTTATATAAAATGGTTTTCTAACCACTTTGGCCACGTGGTTGTAGCAATTATTGTAGCACACAAAAGTGATACCAGCACTAAATGTTCTACAAGGAAACAGATCCAGTACTTATTATTAATGCCCACCCCTCCACACATGTCTAAAGGTCAGTTCCCTGTGGTTTCTCCTATTAACCTGGCAAAATTGGGCATCCTGAGGCAAAGTAGCAACTGCCTCATTTATGCCGACAACCCTCTCCTCTTACCTCCCAACACTCAGACTTGCGAGAGATGCACTTATATATCCAAACTGGAAGCCATGAACTCTCCGGACAAGACCAGAATACCTGGTCAAGAGGAGAATGTCAACACTTGCACCACACCACATGGAGCACATAGCCCTTCAGAACACACACCAACACTCCCTTCACATAAAAACACAAACCACACACCCACCTTTGCAGAGGCTCTCAATAAAAATCTACCCAAACAGAAGAGACCTCCAAGGCAGAAATGCACTTGATCACAACAACACAACACTAATCACAAGACACATAACTCTCTTAAACAGTGTGCCACTCAACCAAAGCCTCTAAGGCAAAACAGCATGCCCAACACACTAGTCATAGGTGACCCAATAGTGAGCACACTGATGTCCCATTCACTAGGTTGAATAAGGAGAAAGCAACAGCCAGCTGCCTGTCAGGTGCCAGGATCCACCACAAAATGCACACACTCAGGTCCCTCAACAACATATACAAATATGACTTAGTCATTGTACATCTGGGTGTGAATGACTTAAGACGTACCTCCCTGGACTACATGAAAAGAGACATGCAGGAGCTCTTGGATTATGTAGCCCAGGCAGGTATGACCTTAGCCCTGAGCAACATCCTACCATCACCCATAATGATACCACAGTACAAGCAGAAAATGATTGATTTCAACAATTGGCTAAGTTTCTGGTGTTATTCTAAGGGGATCCAGTATCTGTCTGCCTGGGATGACATGATGACAGACCTCGATGCTTTGCCAGAGACGGCCTGCATCTGTCACCCTTGGGCTTCTGGATACTGGCCAAGGCTCTTGCCACCCCTATAGTGCCTTTTTTAGGTGGTTTTCCAAAGACCAAATTATCACAGTAACAGCTACAAGCAAATGCAATCTGAGGGTTATGCTGCTCAACGCTAAAAGTCTAAATCTCAAAATGCACTCGCTCGAAGCACTCCTTAAAAAGGAGAACATTGACATTTGTGCTGTAACCGAGACCTGGTTTAAGGCAGCAGAAAGCACCCCTACACTACCAGGCTATAACTCATTGCACATCTTTCGGACCCAGAACTTGGACAGAAGCTCCAAAGGCAGTGGTGTTTCCCTATTCATAAAGGGTGTGCACACCTCCAGACTGGTAGCCCAATATAACGCATCAGAGAAACTTCAGGTGCAGCTAACATTGGGTAAGACAGCAATTCAGGTTATAGCCTGCTATAGGTCCCCAACCATGTCCCAAGACTCAGACTCCACGTTACATGTCCCAAGACTCAAACTCCATGTTCCTAAGCACCCTGGAGAATATTAGGGTTGAACCTAACACTCTCTTACTAGGTGACTTCAACTACCCCTCCATTAACAGGGAAAACTACTCATGTACCAATACACTTGCCCAACGTTTCCTGGAGTTCATTAATTCCAATGCCCTGGACCAGCTTGTTATTACCCCCACTAGAGGTAGCAACATCCATGACCTGGTCATTACTAACACAGGCGACCATTGCTCTACACCAGTAGTCAGCTCTTCCCTGGTTAGATCCAACCACAAACTGATCACCTTGGAAATCCACATCCCTCCCACCCCTCCACCCCCCCTGCAAAGGCAACCACCATAAAAACTTCTCCAAAGCTAACTTTGGGCTCCTAAAACAGAGGTGGCTAACTTCATGGCACCCATGCAAATAGAGAATAGTTGCATGACCTTCGAATCATACACCAATGCCCTTTTCAAACATATATACAAATGCATGGCTCTCGCTATACCCAACAGAACTAAGACACTCTCCTCCAAAAAAAGGAAGCCAATCTGGAGGTCCCCTAAAATAAACAAACTCTACAACATATGGAGGAAACCGATGCGGAATAAGGTGAAGTACCAAGACTGGAAAAACTCCCTTATTAGCCTCAACAAAAAGTTGAGATCCCTCATCAAATCCTCTAAAGCTAGCTATGAAAACAGAATTGCAGTAGATAGTAAAGACAACCACAAGGCCTTCTATAGTTATGTAAAGAATCTCCACGGCAATAACCAGATTTGCTCTGAGCTACTGCACAATGGTATTTCCTATACAATATACTGGCCAACAGATTCAGTGTCAACTTTACCCCCCCAAAGGACCAATCACAATACCAGTAGATTGCCAGACACCCAGTATTACTGCTGCACAGGTTAAAACAGCACTGTCCAAGGCCAAAAATACAGCTTCTATGGGACCTGACAATATCCCTAGCTGTATTCTACATGATCTTCAGAGTGAACCTCAGCTGTGTGCACTGTTCAGTCACAGCCTCACCACAGGCTTTGTGCCTACCAAATGGTGCACTGCTGCAGTCATCCCTCTCCACAAAGGAGGAACAACTACAGACCCTGGAAACTATCGCCCCATTAGCCTAAAGAGTCTGATATGCAAAGCTATGGCATGCATCATCGTGGACCTAATAAACAAGGATGTAAGGAATCTCCAAACTCTAGATCCCACACAGTTTGGTTTTGTGAAGGGTAGATCATGCCTGCTCAACTTGGTTGACTTCTTTGAGTCAGGCACCAGAGCTGTGGATGAAGACAAGGTGGTTCATACAGCCTACTTTGATCTGGCCAAGGCCTTTGATACCATTCCCCACTCAGGAATAATAGAAAAACTCATTAAGCTAGGCATCAACCTCTATATCACTAGGTGGGTTGCAAACTGGCTCACACATAGAACCCACAGTGTGAAAGTAGCTGACTCCCAAGTCAGACTGATGACTAGTCGTGAGTGGAGTCCTAGAGGGTTCGGTCCTGGGTCCTCTCCTGTTTGGTATCTACTTCTCTGAAGTCCAGGCCAACACGAAGGGACTCTGGCTGACAAAGTTCACAGGAGATTGCAAGCTGGGAGCTATTATTAACTCCCCAAGTGATGTTGACATCTTACAGAATGGCCTCACTGAGACCAATGACTGGTGTCAGAAACATGTCCTTAAGCTCATTGGCAAAAAATGTGTCATCATCCCCTTTGGGAAAAACCCAGTTCCCATGAATTACCACATTGATGGTAGTTCACTGAACATAGAAGGTGTTATAAGAGATCTGGGAACACAGATTGACACCAACCTCTCTTTTGACCACTACATTGCCACTGTGGCCAGAAAGTCCTTCTATGTGGCACATCTCATTACTAAGGGTTTTTCATCCAGGAAGAAAGAAGTCATTGTCTCCCTCTACTCTTTCCTCATTAGGCCAATCATTGAGTACAATGCTCCATTTGGCATATACCTCACTAGACACCTGCAGCAACTGGAGAGGTCACAAAAGTACCTCACAATGAGGATCCTAGGCCTTAAACACTTGTCCTATATGGACAGACTCATAAAACTCCAACTATTCTCTGTCTCATGTCACCTACTTAGAGGTGATCTCTGCTTGACTTACAAAGCCATGTCTGACCCAGCTCTGTTAGAAATGCTACAGCTAAAGAAATCCCAATCCCTCCACCCCACATGCTCCAGAGATCTCAAACTCATTATCACAATCAAGTGAACGTACTGGAGGGACAGGTTCATAACCCAGAGACTGCCCATGCTATGGAATAGACCTCCCATACATGTCAAGCAGAGCATCTTGCTGACCCTCTTCAAGAGAAATCTTGATGAATGGATGGGAAATAGAAAATTCACCCCGATAACTCCAGTAGCTCTACTCAACAAAGGCACTGGGAACTAAGGTCGGGTGGCATGATGCCAGGGTAATCCTATGGCTAGGCTTGTAAAGGCCCCAGGGCCATTAGCCTAGTACATACCTATGAACCTATATATCTATATATATATATATATATATATATATATATATATATATATGTACATAGAGAGACAGAGAGAGTTATTGTGATCTTAACTGTACTATGGACACAATATTCATTAGTATGAATACTACTTTGTGAATCTGTGTTGCTGCAAGAAACGTATCCATACATACTGTATTGTATTTTTAAAATATTTAATCCTTGCTGTGCTTTCAGCCATGTTGTGGGTGGGTACTACATATTTTGTATTCTTTTAAAACAAGCAAACATGTGCCTAATGCATGAGTAGCACCCTGGCAAATAAAAGTTTGTGGATTTGCAACATTATGAAATATTTGTGGTACATATCTGAGGAAGATAGCCAGGTTAACATCATTGGTTTCATATACTTTTGAGGCCGGCATCGGTGCAAGCAAATTCCCCATAGACACCCGACCTTTATTTAGTATAGCAGCAGATATATACCAGTTTGTTTATTTTTCAGAGTATGGAAATTAATATGTCTGTCATAGTTTTGACAATATTTGTGTAATGAAGCATGGGAACCTATTGTGTAATGTATAAATCTGGGCAAAGAAAACATCTATACAGCGCATCTGCACTGATATAATAGTAGGTTTATTTGTTTGATTAGAAAAATTTGGGAATATCACCCTAAGGGAGTATGTTAAGATGATGGTAAGGGATCATTATGAAGGTGATGTCTATAAAAAAATGGGTTCCAGGACAATAAGTAAGAATAGTACACATGTAGAGATATAATAGTCTGTTTAGTTGTGTGATTACAAAAATTATAACAGTTTCATAGTTTTGTCAACGCCTCTTTTTAAGATGCATGAGAACATGATAGTTAAGGTATCACTTTGAAGCCACCAACTTAAAGTACAACTCGGACTCATGATGCAATGCCTCTCTTGTACACCTGCAAGTTTATTTGTCAGGTTATAAAATGAAGATATTTTTCATTTATGTATCAACACCTCTGCAAATGTGCAAGGTAACATGATGTATACAGTAAAGTAACCAAACTGATGTCACCAAAACCCGAAGCCAGTACAAACATGAATCTGCAAGAGTCACTTCCTCAAGACGTGTATTTTCTTGGGAAGTGATTCTTGAAGATATATGTTTGTACTGGCTTTGGGTCTTGGTTACATCAGTTTGGTTACTTTAGTTTGTGTTGGTCATGTGCTGCCTTGGAAGTGTTGTGATATATAAGGTATTATTTCAAAACTGCCATCAGCAAAGACAAGTTACTCCCAATACATGTCAAAAATCTAAGTCATCTACAAAGAAATAGCTTGTTTGTTTGGTAGATCATGAAAATTATGATATTTGCCTTGTTTATATACACACACACACACACACACACACACACACACACACACACACACACACACACACACACACACACACACACACACACACACACACACACACACACACACACACACACACACACACATATATATATATATATATATATATATATATATATATATATATATATATATATATATATATATATATATACAGTGGCTATAAAAAATTTACACACCCCTGTTAAAATGCCAGGTTTTTGTGATATAAAAAATGAGACCACAATAAATCATTTGAAAACTTTTCCCACCTTTAATGTAACCTATAACCTGTACAATTCAATTTAAAAACAAACAAATCTGTTAGGGGAAAAAAATATAAAAAATAAAAAACGTACAATATACTGGCTACATAAGTGTGCACACTCTTAAACTAATACATTGTTGTGTGTGCACACCCTTAAACTAATACTTTGTTGTGTGTGCACACCCTTAAACTAATACTTTGTTGAAGCACCTTTTGATTTAATTACAGCATATGATCTTCTTGGGTAGGAGTCTATCAACATGGCACATCTTTACTTGGCAATATTTGCCCACTCTTCCTTGCAAAAGCGCTCCAAATCTGTCACATTGCGAAGGCATCTCTTGTACACAGCCTTCTTCAAGTCACACCACAGAGTTTCTATTGGATTTAGGTCTGGGCTCTGGCTGGGCCATTCCAAAACTTTAACTTTCTTCTGGTGAAGCGATTTTTGTATGCTTGGGGTCATTGTTGTGTTGAAAGGTGAAATTCCTCTTCATCTTCAGCTTTCTAGCAAATGCCTGAAGGTTTTGGGCAAAAGGTATCTGGTATTTGGAACTGTTCATAATTCCCTCCACCTTGACTAAAGCCCCAGTTCCAGCTGAAGAAAAGCAACTCCAAAACATAATACTGCCAAAACCATGCTTCACCGTGGGGATGGTGTTCTTTTAGTGATGCAAAGTGTTGTTTTTGCACCAAATGTACCTTTTGGAATTGTGGCTAAAAAGTTCAGCCTTGGACTCATGAGACCATAACACATTTTCTCACATGCTTTTAGGAGATGATGTATTGTTTTGCAAATTTTAGCTTGGTTTGGATGTTTTTCTGTGTAAGAAAAGGCTTCCGTGTTGCAACCCTACCCCATAGTCCAGACATATGGAGAATACGGGAGATTGTTGTCACATGTAGTACACAACCAGTACTTGTAAGAAATTCCTGCAACTCCTTCAGTGTTGCTTTAGGTCTCTTGGCAGCCTCCCTCAACAGATTTTTATCTTGTCTTTTCATCAATTTTGGAGGGACGTCTCGTTCTTTGCAAGGTCACTGTTGTCCCATATTTTCTCCAGTTTTTGATGACTGTCTTCACTGTGTTCCATGGTATATCTAATGCTGTGGAAATGTTTTTGTACCCTTCTCCTGACTGATACCTTTTAAAAATGAGATCCCTCTGATGCTTTGAAAGTTCTCTGCGAACCATGACTTTTGCTGTAGCAGGCAAATTAAATGTCAGGAAAATCCTACTAGGACAGCTGAACTTTATTTGGGGTTAATCAGAGTCTCTTTAATTGATGGCAAGTGTGTACTCAAAAAGACTGAATGCTGTAATTAAATCAAAAGGTGCTTCAATAAAGTATTAGTTTAAGGGTGTGCACACTTATGCAACCAGAATATTGCTCATTTTTTTATGTTTTATATTTTTCCTCTAACATATTTGTTTGTTTTTCAATTGAATTGTACAGGTTATAGATCACATTAAAGGTCGGAAAAGTTTTTAAATGATTTATTGTGGTCTCATTTTTTTATATCACAAAAACCTGGCATTTTAACATGGGTGTGTAAACTTTTGATATCCACTGTATACACACACACACACACACACACACACACACACACATATATATATATATATATATATATATATATATATATATATATATATATATATATATATATATATATATATATATATATATATATATATATATATAGAAAGGAACATGGCAACATGATAGGTGGTGCTTCTTGTGAAATCTGACATGATTGCAGATAAATCATCCACTAAAACATGACTACTATCTAGTACAGCTGCATAAATGTTATGTTTGCTTCTTTGTCAGATTATAGGAAATATGATATTTTAATAAGTCTGTAAATATTTCCGTGAATAAACATAGTGCAGAGTTGGCTGATATCTTGTTTTGAAGCTGACATCCTGCCAAATGAAACACATCATCCACAGATACAAGGTGCCTATGACACTATCCCTTAACCATCATGTTTTTAAAAATATATAAAAAAGTATGCCTAGAACCAACGATTATTGAAAATGATGAATTCACAGTTCACAGCTGCATGTCAGCGATCTAATTATGCTGAACAGGTTTCTCCTTTATATATTTTATTCATAGCAGTTATGGTTCTAGAGTTAAGAACATTTCTTTCAAGTATTTTCTCAAAAATAAAACAATCTGAAGAGTAGCTCTGACACTGCATTTTTCCTATAAGGAAGTTAATATGCATAAATCCTGTGCTTCTCTTGAGTAAATGACTTAACAGAAAAAATCCCTCAGAGCTGGGCAGATACTGGGATGAAAGCCTCTGCTCATCACCAGGATAAGTGGGATGTTTGGCATATATATAAACAATCAGGAAGAGAACCCTAAAGACTGCCTACTGATATGTACCTGTAAACTTCCATGCCCACAGGTGTGTCTAAAATGTGCAAAAGCATCAAAGTGGAATATTTGTGCAGCATTATTAATGGTAAGGATTAGGAATATGTTTAACCAAACCTACTAAAACTGGAATACCCTAGCAGTAACTACCAACTGCAAAAAATATGAAATAAGTACTAATGGCAGTGACACCCCATCCACCCCTTCTGCTACCACCAAGAATATATAAAGCAGACAAGAAAAGGTAGAAGATAATAGATACAAGCATAATTAAATATAGATCATAATAATTATAAGTGAAGTCAAAAGTACCAAACCCAGCAAGTATAAAGGCATTCTCAAATGTCTTGAAAAATATAGCCTTCTCATGAGGTTTGGGAATTCAAATTTCAGCATCACTATAGTAGTAATTTCCAGTAAATATTTCAGTACTGATGTTAAAAAGATACCATAGCATGTGACATTGATTCAAGCACTGACCAATGCTTTACAGTACCAGATGGGATGGAGAAAGAAATGAGCACTTGCAAGTGCCTGACCATCCTTGAAAGGACAACGATGGAGTACTCTGTCCCACATTACCAATATCCATTGCTGCCATCAGACACCAGTTTATTACTAAAATTAGATGGAGAGTGCTGCCAAAGGTTGGAGCAGGCCCCATGTGGAAATAGCAGCTAGCTTACCTTTAAAAATGTGTGTTCACCCCAAGAAGTCTACTTACGTACATGGGAAATGACACAGAAATCTATGAAGTGAATGCTTTGCTGTTATCTGCCAGTTCTGGGAATGATCAGACAAAACAATGAGCAACTACATGGAAATCCAATCAATTAACACAACTGGAAGGAAAAAAAGTATGTGTGTGTGTGTGTGTGTGTGTGTGTGTGTGTGTGTGTGTGTGTGTGTGCATGTGTGTGTGTTTTAATGATCTAAACCAAAAGTACTCACAACATGAGCAATAAAAGAATTAATTCCACACACAATCCATTGCATGTCAGCCAATAAAGGAAATACAGTCATCTGAGGTAATTAAAAGGAAAAATTCATATGTGAATTTATGGAGAAAATTATCATGTGTTTTGTGTGTGTGTGTGTGTGTGTGTATGTGTGTTTACGTGTGTGTGTGTGTGTGTGTGTGTGTGTGTGTGTGTGTGTGTGTGTGTGTGTGTGTGTGTGTGTGTGTGTGTGTGTGTGTGTGTGTGTGTGCATGTGTGCCAGCATGTCTGTGTGTGTGAGTATTATGTACGTTTGGTGTCTATCAACCTACACACATATATATGTGTGTGTGTGTGTGTGTGTGTGTGTGTGTGTCTGTCTGTCTGTCTGTCTGTCTGTGTCTGTGTGTATGTGTTTTTAATGATCTTCTCTGTGTGGAAGATTTTCAGTCCATATATTTCTAGTTAATCACTGTATATTAATCAGATCAGAAAATATTAGTAGAAGACTCCCATGGCTGATAAAAAGTATATATATATATATATATATGTATATATGTATATATATATATATATATATATATATATATATATATATATATATTTAGAAAGCTTGTGAGGAAATTATTACTCTATTTTTGTTTTACTTGGATTGCTTGTCTGTGTACTTAATAA
>NC_056735.1:742720758-742725758 GCF_019279795.1 Protopterus annectens | reverse complement strand
ATCACAGATATGTAGATAAAGAAATATAAACAAGAAATATGTAGCAGTAACATCTGCATCCTGGACAGTTAGTATGTCAGATATAGGTCAGGCATATATTGAACTAGCCAAACCCATGACACAACCTAATGTATGGTGGCAAGTGTAATAATACAAGTAGGGGATATAGACTTGCAGTCACTGGGAATGTAGTGTAGACTAAAAGGTCATTCTAAGATGTTAACCGATTTTGTATTTCCACACCCTACCATATGTGCACAAACCATGCAATTCCACACCTCAATGGGTATGTGTAACCTTAAATATTTGTTGAGACATTTGTCCTATTGTTATATAAATATTTGCATTGATGTTGATGGATGTACCCTGTTCAAACACCACGTTCATGGTGGCCTGTTGCTACCAAACATCCCTGCATGCTGTTGGAATATCCACTGTCATTCAATATATGCATGTGTTATGCTTGCTGTTCAACTGTTGGAACCTTGGTGTGTTGGGTTAATGGGAATATTACTGCATGCTGTTACAACTAATCTGGAATGCTGTTGTTTATGTTGAAATTAAACACACCTAATTACAGAACGTATGGGAAGGCCGGTCCCAGTGGACCAAGAGATATCTTGATGAATGGATGGGAAATAGAAAATTCACCCCGATAACTCCAGTAGCTCTACTCGACAGAGGCACTGGGAACTAAGGTTGGGTGGCACAATGCCAGGGTAATCCTATGGCTAGGCTTGTAAAGGCCCCAGGGCCATTAACCTAGTACATACCTATGAACCTATGAACCTATATATCTATATATATATATATATATATATATATATATATATATATATATATATATGTGTGTGTGTACATAGAGAGACAGAGAGAGTTATTGTGATCTTAACTGTACTATGGACACAATATTCATTAGTACGAATACTACTTTGTGAATCTGTGTTGCTGCAAGAAACGTATCCATACATATTGTATTGTATTTTTAAAATATTTAATCCTTGCTGTGCTTTCAGCCATGTTGTGGGTGGGTACTACATATTTTGTATTCTTTTAAAACAAACAAACATGTGCCTAATGCATGAGTAGCACACTGGCAAATAAAAGTTTGTGGATTTGCAACATTATGAAATATTTGTGGTACATATCTGAGGAAGATAGCCAGGTTAACATCATTGGTTTCATATAATTTTGAGGCCGGCATCGGTGCAAGCAAATTCCCCATAGACACCCGACCTTTATTTAGTATAGCAGCAGATATATGCCAGTTTGTTTATTTTTCAGACTATGGAAATTAATATGTCTGTCATAGTTTTGTCAATATCTGTGTAATGAAGCATGGGAACCTATTGTGTAATGTATAAATCTGGGCAAAGAAAACATCTATACAGCACATCTGCACTGATATAATAGTAGGTTTATTTGTTCGATTAGAAAAATTTGGGAATATCACCCTAAGGGAGTATGTTAAGGTGATGGTAAGGGATCATTATGAAGGTGATATCTATAAAAAATGGGTTCCAGGACAATAAGTAAGAATAGTACACATGTAGAGATATAATAGTCTGTTTAGTTGTGTGATTACAAAAATTATAACAATTTCATAGTTTTGTCAACGCCTCTTTTTAAGACGCATAAGAACATGATAGTTAAGGTATCACTTTGAAGCCACCAACTTAAAGTACAACTCGGTCTCATGATGCAATGTCTCTCTTGTACACCTGCAAGTTTATTTGTCAGGTTATAAAAATGAAGATATTTTTCATTTACGTATCAACACCTCTGCAAATGTGTAAGGTAATATGATGTATACAGTAAAGTAACCAAACTGATGTCACCAAAACCCGAAGCCAGTACAAACATGAATCTGCAAGAGTCACTTCCTCAAGACGTGTATTTTCTTGGGAAGTGATTCTTGAAGATACATGTTTGTACTGGCTTCGGGTCTTGGTTACATCAGTTTGGTTACTTTAGTTTGTGTTGGTCATGTGCTGCCTTGGAAGTGTTATGATATATAAGGTATTATTTCAAAACTGCCATCAGCAAAGATAAGTTACTCCCAATACATGTCAAAAATCTAAGTCATCTACAAAGAAATAGCTAGTTTGTTTGGTAAATCATGAAAATTATGATATTTGCCTTGTTTATACACACACACACACACACAAATATATTTATATATATATATATATATATATATATATATATATATATATATATATATATATATATAGATATATATATATCTATATCTACAGGGGCTATAAAAAATGTACACACCCCTGTTAAAATGCCAGGTTTTTGTGATATAAAAAATGAGACCACAATTAATCATTTGAAAACTTTTCCCACCTTTAATGTAACCTATAACCTGTACAATTCAATTTAAAAACAAACAAATCTGTTAGGGGAAAAAAATATAAAAAATAAAAAACGTACAATACACTGGCTACATAAGTGTGCACACTCTTAAACTAATACCTTGTTGTGTGTGCACAGCCTTAAACTAATACTTTGTTGTGTGTGCACACCCTTAAACTAATACTTTGTTGAAGCACCTTTTGATTTAATTACAGCATATGGTCTTCTTGGGTAGGAGTCTATCAACATGGCACATCTTTACTTGGCAATATTTGCCCACTCTTCATTGCAAAAGCGCTCCAAATCTGTCACATTGCGAAGGCATCTCTTATACACAGCCTTCTTCAAGTCACACCACAGAGTTTCTATTGGATTTAGGTCTGGGCTCTGGCTGGGCCATTCCAAAACTTTAACTTTCTTCTGGTGAAGCCATTTTTGTATGCTTGGGGTCATTGTTGTGTTGAAAGGTGAAATTCCTCTTAATCTTCAGCTTTCTAGCAAACGCCTGAAGGTTTTGCGCCAAAGGTATCTGGTATTTGGAACTGTTCATAATTCCCTCCACCTTGACTAAAGCCCCAGTTCCAGCTGAAGAAAAGCAACTCCAAAGCATAACACTGCCACCACCATGCTTCACCGCAGGGATGGTGTTCTTTTAGTGATGCAAAGTGTTGTTTTTGCACCAAATGTACCTTTTAGAATTGTGGCTAAAAAGTTCAGCCTTGGGCTCATGAGACCATAACACATTTTCTCACATGCTTTTAGGAGATGATGTATTGTTTTGCAAATTTTAGCTTGGTTTGGATGTTTGTCTGTGTCAGAAAAGGCTTCCGTGTTGCAACCCTACCCCATAGTCCAGACATATGGAGAATACGGGAGATTGTTGTCACATGTAGCACACAACCAGTACTTGTAAGAAATTCCTGCAACTCCTTCAGTGTTGCTTTAGGTCTCTTGGCAGCCTCCCTCAACAGATTTTTATCTTGTCTTTTCATCAATTTTGGAGGGACGTCTAGTTCTTTGCAAGGTCACTGTTGTCCCGTATTTTCTCCACTTTTTGATGATTGTCTTCACTGTGGTCCATGGTATATCTAATGCTGTGGAAATGTTTTTGTACCCTTCTCCTGACTGATACCTTTTAAAAATGAGATCCCTCTGATGCTTTGAAAGTTCTCTGTGAACCATGACTTTTGCTGTAGCAGGCAAATTAAATGTCAGGAAAATCCTACTAGGACAGCTGAACTTTATTTGGGGTTAATCAGAGTCACTTTAATTGATGGCAAGTGTGTACTCAAGAAGACTGAATGCTGTAATTAAATCAAAAGGTGCTTCAATAAAGTATTAGTTTAAGGGTGTGCACACATGCAACCAGCATATTGTACGTTTTTTTATGTTTTATATTTTTCCCCTAACATATTTGTTTGTTTTTCAATTGAATTGTACAGATTACAGATCACATTAAAGGTAGGAAAAGTTTTTAAATGATTTATTGTGGTCTCATGTTTTTATATCACAAAAACCTGGCATTTTAACAGGGGTGTGTAAACTTTTGATATCCACTGTATACACACACACACACACACACACACACACACATACACACATATATATATATATATATATATATATATATATATATATATATATATATATATATATATATATATATATATATATATATATATATATGTATATATATATGTTCATAGGTTCATAGGTTTATACTAGGCTATCTGCCCTAAGGCATTTATAAGCCTAGCCAAATGTTTTGTGGCTTACGCCACCCATTATATGAAAAAATACTGTACCCATTAGTTTGTTGTGCCTCTGTCCAGCAGTGACACAGAGATGATTCAGGGTAAACCTACGATCTCCCATCCACAGGTCAAGATTTCTCTTGAACAGAGCCAGCGAGGTGCTCTGCCTCACATGGACCGGGATTTTATTCCACAGCATAGGGAGTCTCTGAGTGATAAATCTATCCCTCCAGCGTCCTATTTATATCCGTGCTAAGGTTTAAGTCACTTGCTCTAGTGGTTTTGGTGGATTTGGATATATATATATATATATATATATATATATATATATATATATATATATATATATACACACACACACACACACACACACACACACACACACACACACATATAGATATATATATATATATATATATATATATATATATGGAAAGGAACATGGCAACATGATAGGTGGTGCTTCTTGTGAAATCTGACATGATTGTAGATAAATCATCCACTAAAACATGACTACTATCTAGTACAGTTGCATAAATGTTATGTTTGCTTCTTTGTCAGATTATAGGAAATATGATATTTTAAAAAGTATGTAAATATTTCCGTGAATAAACATAGTGCAGAGTTGGCTGATGTCTTGATTTGAAGCTGACATCCTGCCAAATGAAACACATCATCCACAGATACAAGGTGCCTATGACACTACCCCTTAACCATCAAGTTTTTAAAAATATATAAAAACGTATGCCTAGAACCAACGATTATTGAAAATGATGAATTCACAGTTCACAGCTGCATGTCAGCAATCTAATTATGCTGAACAGGTTTCTCGTTTATATATTTTATTCATAGCAGTTATGGTTCTAGAGTTAAGAACATATCTTT
>NC_056735.1:742684696-742712758 GCF_019279795.1 Protopterus annectens | reverse complement strand
GTTTGGGGGTTTGGTGTGTGGGTTTTTTTTTTTTTTATATATATATATATATATATATATATATATATATATATATATATATATATATATATATATATATATATATATATATATATATATATATATATATATCTATAACAAAAATAAATCCCACACACTCTCCATTGCATGCCAGCAACTAAAGGAAATACAGTCATCTGAGGTCATTGAAAAGAAAAATATATATGCAAGATTATGGGGAATATTATGCATGTGTATGTGTGTGTCTTTGCATGTGTGTGTGTGTGTGTGTGTGTGTGTGTGTGTGTGTTTGTGTGCGTGTGTGTGTGTGTGTGTGTGTGTGTGTGTGTGTGTGTGTGTGTGTGTGTGTGTGTGTGTGTGTGTGCTTTTAACGATCTAGCCCAACAATATTCACAGCATAAGCAATAACAAAAATAAATCCCACACACACTCCATTGCATGCCAGCAACTAATGGAAATACAGTCATCCGAGGTCATTGAAATAAAAACAATATATGTGAGATTATGCAGAACATTATGTGCACGTGTGTGTGTGTGTGTGTGTGTATGTGTGTGTGTGTGTGTGTGTGTGTGTGTGTGTGTGTGTGTGTGTGTGTGTGTGTGTGTGTGTGTGTGTGTGTGTGTGTGTGTGTGTGTGTGTGTGTGTGTGTGGTATCGATATATATATATATATATATATATATATATATATATATATATATATATATATATATATATACATACATATATATATATATATATATATATATATATATAGATATATATAAAATGTTATTTTACATTTGTTGATCGTGATATTCCGACTGGATACATGTCCATTTTCAGCAGAGGCCCAGGGAGAAAAGCTCCAAACTTGCAAACAAATAAAGACAAGCAAGTTACAGTATATGCACAAACATATTCCCCTGGATTTAGTAATCCTCCGTGTAAGACTTAATAAGTCTTACTCGGAGGCTGCAGTTGCATGGTTAGACGTCAGCGTGCCATGAATATTCATGAGGGCATGCTGACTCAACCGTAACTCTTACATGGACTGAGTAGGAAAGCAGGGGGCATGTCCGACTGCCGAGCAGTCTAAATGTGCACGCCCCTGCAAGGTTTTAAAAAGCATAATGTCAACACACAACAGCGAGTTTGCTCAAATGTACTTGCACCCAACACCACACTCCCTGACACTGTAAATCCCCATCACACTTATATAAAGTAAATAATTATAATTTTTTTTTAAATCCATGATATAGCTGCCTGTATTTGCGCGGGTGTGCCCACTGCTTAGCTACAGTTAGCAAGTCTGACATGGAAAAGCATAAGAAAGAATGTATATGCAAATTGCACAAAATAGCAATAGCGTATTGGTAGAGTGTTCGCACAAAGATGAGGCATTCACGGTTCAAGTCCCACCACTCCCTTTTGTATTTATTTTTTAAATCAGTATACGAAATAACACCTAACATATATGTTTAAACATAACTAAAAAGCAGTGAAATGGACAATGTATCAGTGAATAAAATAAATATTTTAAAGGATCCCAATATAAAATTGCCTGCAGTTAAGCAGCACTTCACTCAGCGCAATATAGTTGCCCCTGGCTAACTCGAGCTTTACCCAGTGCAAAATAGTTGCCCATAGCTAAATAACGCTTTACCCAACATAAAATAGTTGCCCATAGCTAAATAGCACTTTGCCCTGCACAATTGGTTTGCACGGAGGTGCACGCCACGCCAACCAGGGCACTGGGGAGCAACGTAGAGCTAAGTTGCTTAAACGCAGCCACACCTCCTAGCCTGTCTAGACAGTATTAAAATAAAAGAATGACAAGGTCCCAACCCAGGACCCTATGCATCATAATCAAAGTACAGAACCACTAAGCCATGATAACATAGGGGAAGCCGCCACTATTAACATTCATATACTTACAAATGGTAGTTTAACTATTACTAAGCAGGTATACAGTCAGCCGAGAATTTTACAAAACGGCCAATCACAAAAATGTGTGGGAAATGCGGCATATTTAAGCCCTATAGATGGGAATACTCACCATAACTGATTGTAGCACACATTTGCAGTCAGAATGGCAGGTGTAGGAGAGAGTTCACGCTTCCGAGCGCAACGTTGGGGCATCGAGGATTCCAAATACATGGTTTGGCTCCTTGTCCACCATCACGAGTCAAGAGTCCTGCAGGGCCAGTTCCAAGGAATGGAGTACAAGGCAGAGGCTTGGAACCGGTTAGCTCATGACCTCACCAGTACCACAGGCATTCCCCAGACTGGTGAGCAGGTCCGTCACCACCATCCAGACCTGAAGAGACGAAAGCAGGACCGCCTGAACCAGTGGATACAGGAGGCCTGTGAGATGCAGGATGCCCCACAACTGAGTATGTAGCCATGGAATGCAGTATGTAAGAATTGATAATGGAGTGTGTATAACATATAGGTATGTTTCAATATCCCTTCATTTACTTTACAGCAGCAGGTGACCATGTTAAGAATCAGCAAGCCTATGCTGATAGACTGCTAAGGTTGCACCACCAGTCAGTTTAGTGATTATTCTGCATGTACTGTTATATGAGAGCATGAAAAAATGTGTTGTAGTCCAATAAAACAGCCATAGAATTGCCTGAATAAGTCCTTTGCATGTACTGCCAGATAAAAAAGTCAGAGAGGGAGAAAAAGAGTGTAGTAACCCATTAAGAAAGGTAACATATGTCTGGAATAATATCTCTGCAGACACTTGCATATAACATAAGTGAGTGAGCCTAAAAAAAGATTTTTCTAATCTATTAATAAAGGTATAATATGTCTTGAACATGTCTGCCATAAAACTGTTAAAACAAATAAAGGAGTGAGCCTGTGGAAAAGTGTGCAATGCATTAATAAAGGTCTAAAACCCAGAGTGTGTCTGTGTCACAGAGTCTGAAATGTTGTTGTACCCTTGCATTATACAAACAGTACTGTTTGAAAATGTACTGGCAACCCAGAGTTATTCAGTCCCATATAAAGTGGGTGATGGAAGTGCTAGTAGCTGTGAAACATATATACAGTCCACAATAGTCAGTTACTGGCTGGCATGAATAAATAAACCTGGCACACATGTAGCATGTAATTATTCACCTGAAATGTGAGTGCGTGTTAAGAAATGCAGGGTTCTGTACAAATCAAAGTGAAAATGTCATATGAAAACATCACAGATATGTAGATAAAGAAATATAAACAAGAAATATGTAGCAGTAACATCTGCATCCTGGACAGTTAGTAAGTCAGATATAGGTCAGGCATATATTGAACTAGCCAAACCCATGACACAACCTAATGTATGGTGGCAAGTGTAATAATACAAGTAGGGGATATAGACTTGCAGTCACTGGGAATGTAGTGTAGACTAAAAGGTCATTCTAAGATGTTAACCGATTTTTTATTTCCACACCCTACCATATGTGCATAAACCATGCAATTCCACACCTCAATGGGTATGTGTAACCTTAAATATTTACAAAAAGATAACAGAGGGGTGCACCATGCGCTGCGTAATCAAGACACTTCAGAAAAAAGTCCATAAAATCCAATATTTAATGCTGTAAAAACAAATCAGAAAAGAAGACTGCAGTAAGGTAAGCGCTTTCACGTTTGAATCAACGCTTCATCAGACATCAAAAGGCAGTCAAATCATGTGTGTTTAAATGCAGGAGATGACATCATTACTAAATCAAAAGCAGCAAATCAACAGACAGCTATAAAATGGAACACCATCACTATGAATTAGTTCAAAACCTTAAATATTTGTTGAGACATTTGTCCTATTGTTATATAAATATTTGCATTGATGTTGATGCATGTACCCTGTTCAAACACCACGTTCATGGTGGCCTGTTGCTACCAAACATCTCTGCATGCTGTTGGAATATCCACTGTCGTTCAATATATGCATGTGTTATGCTTGCTGTTCAACTGTTGGAACCTTGGTGTGTTGGGTTAATGGGAATATTACTGCATGCTGTTACAACTAATCTGGAATGCTGTTGTTTATGTTGAAATTAAACACACCTAATCACAGAACGTATGGGAAGGCCGGTCCCAGCGGACCCACTTGTCCCTCCTCAGTTGGCGAGTGCACCTGGCACCAGCAGCTCCGGTGCCCAGCCCGGGCTCCCCTCCTTCGTTGGTCCTGTGCCACCTTCGGGTGGAAGCACTGCAGGGGATGGGGCTCGTCCCCCCATGCAAGCATGGGTGGAGAAGGGCCACCTGTCACCCTTTGAAGGGTCCGGGCTGTGGTGCGTAGGGAGATCCAGCGTTCAGTCGCTGATCCCCTACACCAGCATGAGGTGAGAGTGCCGCGTCTCTCGGGTGAGCCTGTCCATCCTACTCAGCCCCCAGCACAGCCGCCCATGGGGCTGTGAAAGTGCAGTAGTGACTGCCTATGGGTGGGGATCTCAGCCCCACTGTTACCATCTGTGGGCTCATGGGCTTGCGATTTCCAAACAACCTTCCCCGTCAGTTGTGTTCACACACCCCATGTGTCAAACTCCGCCCCTGTATGCATCTTGTTTGTCTTGTCTGTTTACCTCCCCAACCTACCTCCCCAAATATACCTACATCCTCTACCTCACATTCCACTCTCACCTGAAAAAAAAAAAAGGGCAATCTGTTCCCACAAAAAGATTACGCCCCATACATAGCTGCCCAATTCGCACACATGTCCGCTGGACATGTAAACTGATGATTCTAATTGGCAGTACAACATATTTTGTTGTCCTCACCCTCTCACAGGGGTGGAAGGTTTCAAATTTCACACCAAATTTCATACTTATGCACAGCTGTTGCTGGTAAAGAAATGGGCAGCTATGGATCTTCCCTACACCCATCCTGCACATCCCGAGCTGGTTTCCCTACTGTCTTTCCCTCTTTGTGCCCCCTTTTTCACCACTTTTCTATCTCCCCATTTTCTTTTCTTTAAAAGAAATTAGAGCAGGGGTTAGCAGGAGTAAGCACTTTTAAGCAATAGTTAGCGGGGGTGCGCGAGTGTGAGCTTGTATGCGCTTAGCTAAGCATTGCTAAGCGTCACGCAAGCCCACGCAAACCCACTTACAACTGCTTAAAAGTGCCTTAGTCACTCTGTATGACAAGGCCCTTGTACTGCTCAGCAGCAAAATAAAATACCCTTGTCAGTCTCGAACCCAGGACCTTGGACTCACCAGTCTGTATGAAGTACCACTATGCCACAGCAGATATACAATAACTTAGTGCTGACAGCAATATATCATGCATTACCATGAGTGAATGTAAAGGGAAAATAGGAATGGCATAACACAAATATTGTTCTGTGGGCCTTAACCAGCAGGTGTTGTGGAATTGCATGACATGACTGTGAAAAGAGAATCAGCCATGCTAGTAGGGAATATGGTCACAGTAGCACCTTACAAACCCCACACAGTATCAGAGCAGGATAAACAGTGGCATATTTGCATAGGTCACAGGCCAGACTTCCCAACAGTGACTGCTCTACAGTGATGACCCTGATTTGTAAACAAATGTCAGCTGTGCCCCACTGACTCCCTGTGAAATGTACTAACAGTAGGCAGAAAGGTGTGGAATCTCACTTAATGACAAATGTCAATAAGTGAAAGTAGACACTGCTTGCACATCAGAAAAGGTGTTGTAATACATATGCTCTGAATCCGCCAAGGTCTGAACTGCAAAATGTCTGAAATATTTCACAGGTGTATCCCAGTTATATGTACCTTTCCCCTGAGGCTGTTCAAATATATACATGAGAGTATCTGAGCCCTGGAAGAGTCAGAAACACACAGGCATATCAGCTTGTCTGCTGTTACACACTCTGCAAATAGCTTTAGAATCAATCCCACAAGCATGCCCTTATATAGAAGTACAACACAGAAATATCTAAGGATGTAGCCATGTACTGCTAGCAACCACCTGTGACAATGCCATTGTTCAGGTGCTGAAAAGACTGCTGTGGTGCACAGTCAAAGAATACTAGGCTGACCTTTGTCTACCATCTGGATATGTCCACAGGCGGGAGCTACTCAGACAGATTACTAGCCTTCATAGACTTACAGGTACACAGCAACTCTGCATGTTCAGTAAGATAAACATCACACAATAATAAATAATGCACTCTGCACTTCTGCACCCCAACCAAAAGGTAACCCGTGTAGTCAGGCACAACCAAGGGTGTAAGTAGGCATACACAGTAGTGAAATATGTCCAGTTGTCCTGAGCAGACTGTGCTAATGTCAACACAAACAAACTACAAACTGTTCAGAAGTGAGTAATGTACTAATGACAGTGTTGCAGTTCACAAACAGTGCATGTGCCTGTTATTCATAATTGGTAGTACAACACACTTAGTTGTCCTCACCCCTCTCTCAGGGGAGGAAGGTTTCAAATATCCCTCCTAATGTATTGCATATGCACAGCTGTTGCTGGTAAAGAAATGGGCAGCTATGGACCCTCTCCACACCCAACCCGAGCTGGTTTCCATACTGTCTTCCCCTCTTTGTGCACCCTTTATCATCACATTCCTATCTCCCCATTTTCTTTTCTGTCAAAGAAATGAGCGCAGGGGTTAGAGAGAGTGAGCGCTTGTAAACAGCAGTAAGCGGGTTTGCACTAGGGTGCGCATGTGTGCGCTTAGCTTAACATTGCTAAGATATGATAAGCTAAGCCAAGCTTGGCTTAGTATTGCTAAAATTAAATAAGCTAAGCTAAGCTTAGCTTAGTATCGCTATGCGTCGCGCAAACCGGTGCAAACCCACTTACACCTGCTTAAAAGTGCCTTAGTCACTCTGCATGACAAGGCCCTTGTACTGCTCAGCAGCAAAATAAAAACCTTGTCAGTCTCGAACCTGGGACCTCGGACTCACCAGTCTGCATGAAGTACCACTACACCACAGCAGACATGTAATAACTTGGTGCTGAAAGAAATATAACATGCATTACAATGAGTGAATTTAAAGGGAAAATAGGAAAGCCATAGGAATACATTGCAATAACTACTGTTGTATGCCAGTTAATTCTCTAATTAGAAAAGAAAGTTCATACTCCAATGTATCCAGTGTTAGCATTAGGAGGTGTGAGTAAACCTACACACTGACAAGAGTGTACTGGAAGAAGCAACAGTCAGGTTTCAGTACAACATGCATTTCACTGGCTACAACCCAGCTTCAGATATGAGACATATACCAACCTTCTGACTGACACAACAGTGTCCACAGCAAACAAGCATGGTCCCCACCTTGCAAAACTGAAAGGGCTATGCCTACCTAACCTATCATTTTATAGCAGTGTCCTGAAATCACAGTGAGAATTGCAATTACCACACAGCAAGCTGCATGCAATTACTAAATGGTGGGCACCAATTGATGCAGAGGCCATCGCATGCACATGTGCAGATACCTAGAAAAGCAGCCTGTATCTGCTGTCCACACATGCAATAATATCATTGCACCAACTGGGAGAGAGAGATTGAGAGCGCGAGTGAGAGAGAAAGACAGAGACAGACAGATGGATAAAAACAGGCAGTAGGAGACAGACACTGAAAAGAAAGACCAACACACAGAGGAAACCAAAACCCAAAAAAAAAAAAAAAAAAAATACAAGACCAATCAACACCTACAACAGATGGAGGTGAGGAATACAAAGGTAAGGTATGTAATAGATATGTATCTGATGACATCCGAATGATGTGTCTGAAGGGTACTCTATATACCGTGAACCATCCATATGTGGTCGCAGTCCGTATCTATATCTACATGCACATTTTCATAGGGCAAGGGACATACTGCAACTGTTAGTAAAGGCTGGACATATGTATGTTGTTGAAGGCTGCTATGTGCACATTTGTATGTAGGTTGTAGTGTGTGGCATTGCAGACAGCAAGCCGTGCCAGTATATGTCATGTGGTGATTAAAAGCTGTGGGACTGAGCTACAGGCAGTGAGGCCTGCTACAGCTATATGGCCTGAGGACAGCAGAATGCATTCTGCACAACATTGTGCAATAGTATTACATAACCATATGTCTCACAACGGTTGCATAATTGACATCCCTATCCATGACAGGTGGGCAGTATATGTGCCTATATGTGCAGCTATATGTACAGCAATGTATGACTAGATGTATGTGTGTATATATATATATATATATATATATACATATATATATATATATATATATATATATATATATATATATATATATATATATATATATATATATATATATATATATATATATATATATATATCTATATATGTGTGTGTGTGTGTGTGTGTGTATATATATATATATATATATATATATATATATATATATATATATATGTGTGTTTATATATATATATATATATATATATATATATATATATATATATATATATATATATATATATATATATAGAATTATAGATATATAGATCTATATATAGATATATACATATATACATATATAGATAGATATAGATAAATATAGATATATTTAGATATATAGATATGTATATGGATATATATGTAGATATATATATGGCTATATATGGATAAATATAGATATATATGGATATATATATATATATATATATATATATATATATATATATATATATATATATATATATATATATGTATATGTATAGATATGTATATATATATATATATATATATATATATATATATATATATATATATATATATATATATATAGATATATATATATATATGGATATATATGGATATGTATATATATATATATAGATATGTATGTATAGAGAGAGAGAGAGAGACAGGGTCATATGTACTGCAACAGGTGCCTGTTGACCAAGGCATGGACTGAACACCAGTGTTGATACTGCAGTGCCATACCCCATTCCAAACCACTTTACGCAGTAACTACCACATAGGTGTTAGCCTGCCTAACACTGAAGGTGTCAGAAGGGAACATGGGACACAGGTGGACAGTAGGCTCCCCTTTGATAATCACAGTGCCACACTAGTCATGTAATCTCTCTATGTGGTACGTGTCATCATAAAAGGTGTGTAATCTTGGGAAATATAGGACAGTGTACCCCTCTACTCCTTACAATGCCCCATGTGGTATGTACCTCACATGACAACTACAGCAAGTGGAAAGGCCACAGACATACCTCACAAAGAGTGATACTGCCCTCAAACACATGCCCTATGCAGACTGACTCACAAAACCACAGCTAGGGTGCATTTCATACTGCTTACCCAGAGATTACCACTGCCGGACATACAGAGGTATGTCACACCCATAGCAGTCGGCCAACCACCATGACAACACCTCACAATCCCTCCGGGCTACATGACCTAGTGCCCTAATCCTTGTCACCGCACTAAACAGCACATGCTGGAGGTACAGGTTCCTATACACAAATATGCCATACTCTGGACTAAACCATCCAGCATTAACAAACAAGGCTCCTTATTAGTAGATGTCATACATACCCCTGATGAATGTTATGGAGATAGGTAATATGCCCTGGGAGTCACCTTTGTGTATCCGTTTGATGGGAGCAAGTGAAATCACATTACATGTGTGTCAAAGGGCAGGGTAGCATATGGCTAGGCTGCTGTTGGCCCAGTGCCAATAGCGTATTACATAACTATGACACAATGCACACACACATGTACTCAGTGCAATACGTGCTATGTGAGGTGGAATGAGTGTGACACTGACTGTGTGCAAGGTCTGTAAAGGTGTGATAGCTTAGTGTGAGGTTGTGTCTGTCATGGTAGTTTGTGTCCTAGGTGTGAGGCCAGAGAAAAATGTGTCAGTTATTGGGATGCAGACATAGTAGGATGGCATATGTTGTGACGTGGTTCCTTGTGTACAACTGTGGTGCCCCAATGTAGGCTGAAGCAATACATGTATGCTCAGTAAGTGGTACTGCTGGTGAATCCAGCTCACATATGAACTGTTGTACTACCTGAAGCTGCAGTCCTAAACACCACAGTATGGTGTATGTTCACATTCCCTGGTAACACTGTCTTGTATGTTTCCTGTAGCCTGCACAGATTACATACCTCAGGCATAGGTATCTGTAAGTAGGGGCACACAGTACTATAAGGTACACAGGTAATGCTCATCTGTGTCGGCATACATTTGCATGTTGTATGTATGTCTAATGTGTGTGTAATGATGCCTGTACCATGCCCGCAATCACATGTGTGTTACAGGGTATGTGTGTGTACCTAGCAACATGTATACTCTGTTACAGCAGTATGCCAGCTATATTAACAACCGTGCACATATGTTCGGTAGGGGTATGGCATCAAAGACTAGGGTGGATTGCTGTTAAAATTGTAAATGTACATTACATTCACTGCATTGGATGACATATTTCTTCATGCATCAGCTTGATATATACCCTCGGTGCGAGGTTGTGCATTGTATCCCAAACAGTTTGCCGAGTACTGGTGTATACTGGTTCGTTGTATGGAGTGTGGCAGGCACTGTCAGACAGTTGTGGGCTGAGCACTGATATGTGGCATTGAACATGTGTATCCTCTGACAGATATATGGCAGTTAAGTGATATCTGTACCTCATAATGTTAAGTGTGCCACATGACTTGCTCACACATATTGTTTAATTGTCTTCCAGGGTTATGGCTCATCAACGCAATCCGGCGTATACAGCTGCGGAGGAGCAGGAAATACAGGCCAGCCTGGTGCAGCACTATAACCTGCTTTTTTCCAGGGCCAACCAGCACCAGCATGAGTGTACTGCACTGTGGCAAGATCTTGTTCGCCAGGTAAATGACATAGGCATGCATAACCGGACATATGAGCAGGTACGCCATCACTGCAGTGATTTAATTAGACATGTCCAGTGGCGTGCGTCTGATATCCATAGGCAACAGCTTGCCACAGGTGGTGGGTTGCCCATACACCCCCCCCCTCACCAGAGTGGAGGAGCTGCTCCTAAGCTTGGTGGCTCCCGGCCTACAGCAGCAACAGCATCACACATTTGTCATCATGGAGTCCGGAGCCACCCAGCAGGACGACATGGAGCGTGCAGGTAATATGCCCTAGCTGTAGACTACCGTTACCTGTATTGTTAGAATATGCTTATGTGAGATGTGTACTGTGTGTTTAGCAGTTGTGCTGCCTGTTGTGTGCAATACTGATATTTGGAATAGTATCTCCATACCTGTGACTATTGACTGTTGTTCCACTGTAGATTAGCACACTCACGTTAGCAATGCCACAGTTGTGGCCAATGACAAACTGTGTCATATTCTTGTAGGTCCCTCTGGTGTGACAGCAGGGCAGATGATACATGCTGGTGAGTGTGTTAACACTTTAATATTAGTAATGAAATGTGCATGTCATAGGTGAGGTGTAGGCCATGTACATGTAACACACCTACGCATAATGCATGCTGTCCATGTTTGCTGTAAGACATTAATCATCTCAGTAAAGTCAGTAGCTGCCTCAGTCACATACAATGCACAGTGCAGCAGACACAATTGTGGCAACACTGTACTGCACCTTGGATATGCATAGTTGCTACAGCTGTACACAACAGAACACATTTATCATACACAGTAGACGAAAACATGCTACATTTGGCATTACCACACACCCGCTGTAAGTTCACAAATCGGTATCCCACATGTCATGCACGCACAAATGATGTACCTCAGGGGTAGAGGCCTATCATGGGTCTGTGCAACACTCTGCAACACATAACACAGTCATGTTAGACAATGCTCCTATTGGGTACCTCACACACCCATGTACAAGGTGTCTGTGTAATTGTGAACGTAGCCACGGCACTGCAATTCAGGTACAGCATGTTAGGCAGTGGTCTTGCACACATTAGTAGCTGTGATTGACCACAGGATGCATGGTGATGATGGCACAGGGTACTACACCCCATCCAGTTACAGTGACCACAGTACTAGTCATCGCAGTCATTGCTTTGCACCTCAATGTTGTGTGTGTGCAAACATATACACCTATACACAATATGCATAGCATGTTGTGTGTGTGCTTACATATGCCAGTATACACAATATGCACAGCAGTCATCATCCAAACAAAGTGTCACATATATGTCCTGGAATGCTAGTGGGTGTATAGGTCACTTGACACACATTGGGTATGTGTGATGTTTAATGTTGCAGTTGTGTAGCATGCCATGCCATGTATGGCACCGACATATCTGCAATATGTCCCACACTCACCATAACCACTGTACACTGGCCATGTCGAGCATTGGGATACCTTCACGTCAACATGTACCACTCATCCCATGTGTGTACATAGCATGCATGTGCTACACCCGTGCCCACTATTATCTGCTATGGACACAGACACTGTACTCAGACATGGATATCTATGTGTCACACAGATAACACATGCAGCCATGGCATGTATACTTGTGAGTGATGGTGCACAGGGCATTGCAGAGCTGATAATACCTGCACATCAATGTTGTGTCCATGTACACATTGTGTTCCAGGGTGTAACCAATCACTGAACAACTACACAGTTGCATCAAATCCATGTATACTGCCATTAAATTGGGGCGTCTACACTTGCACTGTATGGTCTTGTGCAACACATATTCTGCATGCTGACACGTGTGTGGTGACTGTTTACCTTGTGATACTGACACCCACCTTCACCCACTATAGAGTATGTGCTGGATTGCTGGTGTGTGCGTGTATGTGCTGTAGTGAGGAGTGTATTAGTGTTCATGTGTACATGTGTTCATGTGTTCATGTGGTCATGTGTGCATGTGCTCATATGTTCATGTGTGCATGTGTTCATGTGTGCATGTGGGCATGTGTGCATGTATTCATGTGTGCATGTGGTCATGTGTGCATGTGTGCATGTGTTCATGTGCGCATGTGTTCATGTGTGCATGTGTGCATGTGTTCATGTGTTCATGTGTGCATGTGTGCATGTGTTCATGTGTGCATGTGTTCATGTGTGCATGTGTTCATGTGTTCATGTGTGCATGTGTGCATGTGTTCATGTATTTATGTGTGCATGTGTGCATGTGTGCATGTGTTCGTGTGTGCATGTGTGTGTGTGTTCATGTGCAGACCGTAAAGTGTGTTTCCTGTCTTCCTCTCACAGGTGCTGAGTTAGGGGTGGCCGAATACAGTAGGTAACCTGAAGCCACTGCCATGGATAGTGCTGATGATAAGACATGTATTTTGGCACAGGAAGGCTTGACAGGGTCTGTCGTTGATCCGCCAATCGACAGTACACAGCATTCAACCCCATCTATGCGCACACTCATACTGTCAATACATCCCTCACCACCAATGGCCATAGGCGAGGGACAGCATGCAGTTGGCATTGACCAGGAGAGTGTGGTACCCATGGCACTTGCATCCCCTCACAGCAGCCATAGCCATATTCCTGGAATGGTACCACATAGGTGGAGGTCCAGGGGTTCTCGGGGGAGCACTGCTGGTCGTACTGCCCCTGGCAGGTGTGCCCTCACAGGTCTTATGACGTCCAGTATGTTCCGGGCTGTAATGCAGGCTCAGGCACATATGGAATGGTACACCAGGCAGGGACTTAGGGTGCAGAGGGCACATTACACCGCTATCAATGACAGCATTCGTGACCTTGCCGGTGCCATCCAGACTTACACCGAGGTCATTGATAGACGTTGGGGGGAGTCATTAGATGCCCTCCACAAAATGTCTTCCATGAAACAAGATCGTGCGGGACAGTTGCGACGTCGACGCGGGTGCATGCCAGCAACAGCAACAGCTGGCAGTGGTCGCAGACACCCCCCAGTTTACAGCTGCTCCCGTAGTGGCAGTACCAGCCTGGGGCTGGCCTGTCCATTGACCATCCCAATAGACCACGTGCATGTGGCTCTGGCCAGTCCCAGCAGGGACATGGGTCCAGTCATCCTACCTCTGCTTCTGAGGACAGTACCCAGTCAGGGTTGGTTCCCGATACTGTCCGTAGCACCCCTGCCAGGCACAGGTACTGTGTCCATGGCTGGAGAAAGTGATCTGTACAGCCTAGCAGGTACAGTCTGTGGCTGTCCCACAAACTACTGTATATGGCAGCCACATGGTGGAGCTTTGTGCATGCAGACACACACATTAACCAAACAACTAGGGCTCACACATACACACACATCACATCAACATTGGCCCATGCTGTACTGTTGTCCCTCACACACACACACACACACACACACACACACACACACACACACACACACACACACACACACACACACACACACACACACACACGCACACACACAGACATGTCGATTGGATGGGTCAATGTCAGGCTCTGGCAAACAACAAAACGCCCTGTGCATATGATGATACCTGTGTCGCCTCCTGTCATCTGTAACATTGATGGAGGAACAGGCTAACATGGTGCTGATGCACAGGGTGACACTATAGCAGTGTAGTGATATTAGCAAGTTGTCAACAGAAAAGTGTAATGACATCCTTGTAGGTATATCTCAGCAGACATTATGCATCAAAGCTCTGATTGTCAATGTAGCATTGTTTACACCACTGTTAGGTCTGAGTATGTATTGTCCACCCATGTGCCACTTGGCTGAAGTGTAATGTGTTGCCAGCATGTGTTAGTGAGTGGACAGTATGTGTGTGATGTGTGCAGTACAGATTAGCAAGTGTACATCTGTGAACATGGTGGGTGCGCACTGTCTGCATGTACGTGCATAGTGGACACATGGGACATGTGGCATACCCTGTTGTACACATTGTTAACATCTCATAGTATCTTCCAATGGCCAGTATGCATTCTACTACAGTTATGTACTAACATGGGTAGACATGTGTGTATGACATGGGTTGACACTATGCTGTGGGTGATACTGTTAGTATCTGTCAATGATTTGTGGTCTGGTAGTATACACAACCTCAACAGCATAACTATAAGCAAGCATTGGATGATGTCCTGACAAATGACACACAGTCGTAGGGAACTCAGTAACAGTTGAATCCTTCCGGTGCTACACTATATCACTAACCAGTGGTAATGACCACCACCCATTCCTGTGGCCACACCTGTTTGGCATATAGCCTCCTTAAGTACATGCAAACACACTAGGGATGTGTCCATCCAACTCTGTAAATGCATGCATTGGCCTACAACCCATTCCCTGGATGGGACGCATATCCTACACAAGGGTATCATACAGACAGATACCTGTCATCTGATACATGCTGTATAGCAGTATGCCGACTATGGCATAGTCATCCGTATGTACTATACTTACTATCCCGTCAGTAGCTCATAGGTGGTAGGCCTCAACATGTATGTTGTGTACCAATGTGTACATACAGCCTCATGTTATGTCATGTGTCCCTTGGTATCCACATATCCATAGGTATTGTGGAGTCCCAAGGTATATCACATGAGACATTAGAGGCCTGGATGCATATCCACAAGGCAGTTGTACACCTATAATGACTATCCATTTTTGGCAGTCGTTGTTGTGTGTGAACATGTCTGACATATACCCCAGGCATATACCATCACTCACACTACTCTTAAGTAACTGTTATGGGTGTGTGTGGCACAGATGACCTTGGCCACGGATCACGACAGTGGATGGCCCTGTCACATACATACATATGTGACCTACGATCTGAGAAGCAGCAGCACAACCTGTCAATGACAACAAATGTATTCATGTAGTATGCAGGCTTCACACCTATGTACTGATTGAGGGAACATGTACACATATATTTTGCCACGCAGATTCCTGATGTGTGCAATGCACTTACTGTTGTAATCATAACATGCCATACCATAGTAAAAGCAAAACTCACAACGCATTGACACACACACAGTCAGCATTTGTCAGATTCAAACTCCTATCTAACTATGTTACGATACTAGAGAGAGACACATTAGCACGGCACACTATTTGCTTTACTGGGTGGTTTCTCTTCTCCTGCTGTATTTCTAGGATGGTGACATCATCAGTCTTTCCAAAGAGGAATGTACATCTTCTAGTGTGTTTTCCCATTGAAACCCCTACCTAACTATGTTATGATACTAGAGAAAAACGCATTAGCACTGCGCGCTGCTTGCTTTACTGGTGGTTTCCCTTCTCCTGCTGTATTTCTAGGATGGTGACATCATCAGTCTTTCCAAAGAGGAATGTACATCTTCTAGTGTGTTTTCCCAGTCTCAAAAAAGGGAACTCCTTTCAAAGACAATTGCACACATACACACCCCCCACACACACAGTCAGTGTTTGCAGGATTCAAACCCCTACCAGACTATGTTATGATACTAGAAAAAGACACATTAACACAGCGCGCTATTTGCTTTACTGGGTGGTTTCCCTTCTCCTGCTGTATTTCTAGGATGGTGAAATCATCAGTCTTTCCAAAGAGGAATGTACATCTTCTAGTTTGTTTTCCCAGTCTCAAAAAAGGGAACTCCTTTCAAAGACAATTGCACACATACACAACCCCCCCCACATGCACACAGTCACCATTTGCAGGATTCAAACCCCTACCTAACTATGTTGTGATACTCAAGAGACATACATTAGCACGGCGCGCTATTTGTTTTACTGGGTGGTTTTCTTTCTCCTGCTGTATTTCTAGGATGGTGACATCATCAGTCTTTCCAAAGAGGAATGTACATCTTCTAGTGTGTTTTCCCAGTGGTAAATGCTGTTTAGCACTGCCTTAAATTGCTTAACACATAGCAATCATGCCTCAGGTGGTGCCTATGTTGGATGCACATACTACACTCCCTGTACATGTTTGAAAGCAGGTAGTGTCAACTTAGGCATCCCTTTTAAAGTATATGTGCGAGTCAGAGAGAGGTATCATTTCCAGTGTTCCTACTGAGCCAGTGTATGGGCTATGCGTTGCCTCTTTGCCAAGGCCAAAGCATACTGGGCATGCCTCCTTCTGCCTACTGGGGCAGGCTCAGGTTGTTCCTCATCCGAGTCATGCTCTGCCTGTGATGACCTTGGCAATGGTGGGGGGCTGTTTGGCCCAGGCCTATGCTGGTCCTGCTGCAGCTGTTTTTTGCAGGATCATATTATGTAGCATAGCACATACCATGACAATTTGGGTACATGTAGTTGGTGAGTACTGCAAGGCTCCACCAGATGTGTCCAGGCACCGGAACTGTGACTTAAGCAGCCCAAACACATGCTTGATTACATTTCATGTTTGTGCATGTGCCTCATTATGGCATTCATGTTCAGGTGTGTGTGCATTTCTGATGGGTGTCATCAGCCACAGCTCCAGTGCATAGCCAGCATCCCCCACTAGGTGACCATGTGGGATGTCCCCATTGGCAAATGTCTGGTACAGCTGCGTCAGATGCCAGATATGGGAATCATGGTTGCTTCCAGGGCAGCCAGCACACACATTCAGTATTATGCCCTGGGCATCACACATGACCTGCAGTTGATGAAGGGGAAGCCCCTGCGGTTGAAATAGACCCTACCCCGCTCGCCAACTGGTGCTTTGATGCATATGTGCGTGCAGTCTATTGCACCCACTACCTCAGGGTATTCCGCTATTTGCTGGAAGGGATGCATATTGCTGGCCAATACCTCACGGGAATTGGGGAAATATACATGATCACCGACAAGTGCTGACATAGCATCCAGGAACTAGTACAGTACCCTGGATGCTGATGCCTGTGATATCCCCATCATATCACCAGTTGGTCTCTGGAAGGTACCTGTTGCTAATATTCTTAGGCCAATACATACCTTGGTTTCCACTGGGATGGGTTCCCCTCTGTTGGTTCTGTGTGTGAGGTGTGGCCTGCACAGCTCAACAATTTGCTGCAGGAGGTCTCTGTCCACTCTATAGCGCTCCACTATCTCCAGCTCATGTAGCCCCTGGTAGGTTACCCTGGGCCTGTACACTCTTCTCCGTCTCCTCACTGTGGGTTGTCCAGCAGCATTTCCATTGTCACCATCCTCAGCAAGTTGCATATGTCGCCTTATAACAGCAATGGCAGCCCCTAACATTTCTTTGTCTCAGTAAAGCTTTTTCAGTTTTCACTTCTATTAGCTTACTGCAGTGTCTCTTGTGAGAAACATAATGAACCGTTGGTTGCAGAGTTTTAAGTGCTAGGCTGCGCTGGGCTCACACACGCACACATGCTTACATGGACTAAAACTTGCTTATTCGGGTTATAACACACGCACACCAGTGCAAACGCACTTACAACACTTTAAACTGCCTTATACATGCTTACTCCGGCTTAAACGTATGCACTCACGCTTACAAGCGCGCACACTGTCTTACATGTTATTCATGGCATACACCTTCCATTTCTTGCCTTTACCTAGCCTACCTGTTGACACACCTCTTTCAATGATGTGTAAATGACAGCTGACACATGCCACTCTGCTCCAATGAGCTTCCCTTCTTTCATACATACCCCACTCGTGATGTCACCTATCTTCTACACTGTTACTCCCCTTATCCTACTCCTACACTCCACTGACTGTGCTCATTTGCTATGTAAACCTGTGATTCACTATCGTTATCCTTATTTGCATAGGATTGCCTACTAATGCTTGGTTACATCTCTTAGACTGTGCTTCCCCCCTTAGCAACCTCTACTCGGTGGCCATGTTGTCTTCAGCCTGCCATTCCTTTGCATTGTAAATTAACAATTTAAATAAATTCCACATTTGTGGGTTTAAATTTTTATTTTTATGGTTTTTAGAGCGCAGCCCGTTTACGGGGCGCTGCACTACGCTTAAACATCGGAAATCGGAGAAAAAAAAAATAATTCTTTTTATTTTCATATTGCATTGGGAAACATTGCCAATGGCCATATATTTGGCCATTGGCATGCTTCCTCTACTGGATGCAACCTTTATTTGAAGCTGTCACGGCTCCGTTTTGCTATTTGCAGAACGGTACTCAGTTGTCAACTGAGTATATTTCTGCAAATAACACTGCTCTTAATCGGACAGGTTCGGGTTTCCTGAATCGCAGATCTACATCATTTGCATGCCTTTCGGATGCAATTGAGGTAATTTGCATGACCCGGCCTTGTCCGTGTAAGAGCCATTTTAGGAGCTCTCTTGCACGCCCCTGCAGGCTGTTCCTGGATCGCTCGTCGGACAAGATGGCTGCATGGAGTCTTACTCTACTCTAAAACTCCGTGCAAGCCTTCGTAAATCCGACCCATTGTATTAACATACAAGTTACAGTCGCACATTTCAAGCCTTGAGAGGGTGGCCTAATGGTTAAGGTGTTTGCCTTACAAACACAAGGTGCAGGGTTTGAGTCTCACAAGGGATAATTGGATAGGCTTACAATAGCTCCCAAGAGCAGTTAGCCTAGTACTAACCTATGAATACAGTTTATATTCAGAAATATATACAAATATGTTACAGTTTCTCTTATCAAACTTATAAGTGCAGCTTGTATACAGAGTATCTGCAAAGATGTTACAGGTTTTCTTTTCAAACCTTTTAGTGTAAGAGGTTAGTCACTGTGAATAAAAAATTGCAGGGACATGGAAGTAGATGAGGCTTTAGTCAGGGTTAGAGCAAGGAAATAACCAGTGAGTTTTAAAATATTGTGTTAGATTTTTTTTGAACTGATTAAGGGAGGGATTCAGAATAAGGTCAGATGGGAGCGAATTCCAAGTTTTGCCTACTGAATTTGCAAACTAGGATTCTCCAAATAGGTTGTTAACTTTAACAGATTGAGCCAAAAGTTTTGTAGTGGAATGAAGTGACCTAGCATTTTTGTAGGGATGGATAATGTTTTTAACAGAGAGCATTTTTTTGGGATGGTTAATAACCTTGAATGCTACAGTAAGTTGATTATATTGAATTAGCGTGGGAAGTTCTAGCCATCCTAAGAGGTTTAGGTTTTGACAATGGTGTGTCCTGTAGGGAGTTACTGTGGCAAACCTGGCAATTTGATTGTATCAGCTAGAGAGTTTGCTGAGATAAGTTTTGTTCAAGTTAGTGAGCATTGGCAAGGCATAGAGTAGAGTTGAAAGCAGATTAGTACGGGCAATGACAGTCCTAGCTAGAGTGGTGAGAAAAGGTTTGTTTTTGTATAGGGAGCCAAGTTTTTTATTAACAGTTTTAATAGTTTGGTTTACATGCATATCATATTTGAGGTTGTTGTCTATTATAACACCCAGGACTTTGGTATACATATCTGGTAAGATTATGGTCCCATTCTTAGATGTTATAGTAAATAAAGGTTGAGAGGATTTGCGAGTAGGGGAGAAAAGCAATAGCTTTGTTTTATTAGGGTTTAATATCAACTGTTGATTAGAGATCCAGTTTTCCACTGTATTAAAGGTTTTCTGGGTTAAACTAAGGAGATCTGTTGGGGTAGAGGCTGATTAAATCAGGGTGGAGTCATCGGCATATTGTATACAGGCTGCATCTGGGATTACAGTGTGGAGGTCATTGATAAAGAGGGAGAAAAGAAGGGGACCTAATATGGAGCCTTGAGGGACACCAAGGGTAACAGGGAGAAGGGTGGAGAGTTTGTCCTGCCAAAGGACAGCCTGCTGTCTTCCACTAAGATAAGATTGAAACCATTGTATGGCATGGTTGTTTAGGGATATTTTATTTAGGGTAAGTAAGAGTAGCTGGTTGTTAACCATATCGAAGGCCTTGGAAAGACCAAAAACAGAGCAGAAGATAGTTTGTTGTTGTTACAGTTGGAATTTATGACATTAGAAAAGGAGAGGAGGGCTGAGGTGGTACTGTGCTGTGGTCTAAATCCATGCTGGGAGTTGGCCAGAAGATTATGTTGAATAAGGTAGTGTAAGAGTTGTTTATGGATACACTTTTCCATAATTTTAGGCAGAGGGGAAAGGATAACTATTGGTCTATAGTTTGACAGCTCAATGGAGCTGCCACCTTTGTGGAGTGGTATGGCGTGATATTTTCCAGATAGAGGGGATAGAGGCTTCAGTTATGGTTCTGTTTATCAAAATAGAGACAGGATATGCTATAACATCAGCAGCTTTTTGCAGGTAGTCTGCAAGGAGGAGGTCAGCTGAAAGGGTGGTTGGTTTGAGTTTTTTAATTAGGGCTCTAATGCGTGAAGTTGGAACTTTTTGGAAGCTAAATGATTAGGAGTTTCAGCATTAGAACAAGTGGGTTTAAGTTTTCTAGCAAGGGCCTGGATGGTTTCTGTAAAGAAACTTTTGAAGGTGCTGGCAATGGACTCTGGGCAATTTTTGGGTTAGGACTGAGGAGGTGTGAGTTGTGGATTGCCCTGGGTGCAGGAGTTTGTTAATACCTGCCCAGCACTTCTGTGGCAGGTTGTGGTGTTTCTGCTGTAGATGGCAGAAATAGTTTTTTTTTTGTCTATTTTGCATCATTCCTATATTGTCAACATTTGAGTTGATCTTGTCGGGCTTTAGAGGAGTGCCAGGTGTTCCAGGCATTATTTCTTTGGATGATCTTTAGTTTGGTGTCTTTAGTGAGCCAGGAGGCAACTTTTGTTTTAATTCTAATAGAGCATGCAGGTGCATGGTTGTCAAGGATGGCCAGGAATGTGTTATTAAAGTGTATTACTGCCTCATCTAGTGGTAGTTGTTTTAGAATTGACCAATTGCATAATTTTACATTCTTCTAATAATTTATTAATGTTGAAGTTTTGTTATTTCTTATTGTTTTATAAGTGGGTAGATGTGGACATTCAACTTTATGCCTAATAGTATACATTAAGAAATGATCACTTAGATCTTCAGGGAGAGTACCTGATTGGGGGCTGTTAATTAGTATCCAGTCTAGGATGCATTCTTTATTGTTAGGCTTGCTGATCCTAGTAGGGGAGGTTATAGTTTGTGCAAAACCATGTAGGTTTATGTGGGTGGTTGGGGTCTCTGCTGTGCAGGTGTACCAATGTATCTTGAGGTCCCCTAGAACAATGGTCTGTTGGAGGTAGGCATTGGATAGCCAGTAAAGGATGTCTTCAACAGTCCCCGAGTTATTATCTGGGGGAATATAGACACATACTATGTTTATACATTTGTTTTTATTTATTTGTAGTTTGGAAATCATAATTTCTGCTTTGTTAAATATAGGTGGTTGAAGGTTGTCTAGAGTAACATTTAAGGTGGTTTTATAGAGAACAACCCCTCCCCCTTTCCTGGTAGTACAATCTAGCCTGAGTATATTATACCCTGGAGGTAGAATTTCATTATCTGGTGTAGTTGGTTTCAACCATATTTCGGTGAGACAAAGTATGTAGGGATAGTAGGTTGCCAGGAGGACATGGAGGTTGTGGACCTTATTGTTGATGCTTCTAATGTTTAAGTGGCAGGTCAATAGTGAGTTGGGTGGTCTATTTAGGTTTTGTCTTATGTTTGGACTGTTACGATTAGAGTTAGTGTTGTCTGGGGATGGTGGCCGAGGGATGGGGTGGATATCCCCATCAATAGTAAGGGTGTGGGGCAAACTTGCTATGAACTTTAGAACTGTATTTATCAGTTTTTGGTAGTATTTAGTTTTGGTGTTAACATATCTGGGTATAACAGGGTGGGTGTTAGCAGGGGTAAAGGAGTTGGTGTCAATGGACATGAATGTGTGGGCAAAATGGTTTGAGAGGATTGGGGTGGTAGCAAGGCATTTGGGATGGTTGAATCCTATATGGGATGGTTTTTCATAGATGGTGAGAGAATAAAGGGTAATTTGTAAAGGTAGGGTGTAGAGTAGAGGTGGTATTTTAGAAGACTTAGTAAGTATCAGAGACATAATGGGGGGAATATACTCCTGGTAGATAGGCAACCTAGGTGTATCTGTATATATATATATATATATATATATATATATATATATATATATATATATATATATATATATATATATATGGGTCTACTTCATTTCACCTAACTTCCAATTCACTGACTTTCATTTCACTGACCCCATTTCACTGAAATTTCATTTGACTGACACTTCATTTCACTGACAGTTCATTTCACTGACAAGTATTATTAGCAAGAAAATGGAATATGCCCCCTTCCCCACTGTAGTGCGACCCTGGAGTTAGAATATATAGTTGGGGTGTGTGGGGCACAGCCCCCACTTCATTTCATATGATATTGTTAAGTTTTGATATAATATTGCTTAGTAAAAGAAAGTAAGTGGGGGCTGTGCCCACACCCCCCATGTGGGCTGTGCTCCACTCCCCCAACTATATATTCTAACTCCAGGGTCGCACTACAGTGGGGAAGGGGGCATATTCCATTTTCTTGCTAATAATACTTGTCAGTCAAATTAACTGTCAGTGAAATGAAGTGTCAGTCAAATGAAATTTCAGTCATTTGGTCTCAGTGAAATGGGAGTCAGTGAATTGGAAGTTAGGTGAAACAAAGTAGACCCATATATATATATATATATATATATATATATATATATATATATATATATATATATATAAAACTGTGTGTGTGTGTGTGTGTGTGTGTGTGTAAGTGTTTTTAATGATCCAGACCAACAATATTTACAGGATGAGCAATAAAAAATGAATCCCACACATTCTCCATTGCATTCCAGCAACTAAAGGAAATACAGTTATCTAAGGTCATTGAAAGGAAAAATACATATGTGAGTTTACAGAGAACATTGTGTCTGTGTGTGTGTGTGTGTGTGTGTGTGTGTGTGTGTGTGTGTGTGTGTGTGTGTGTGTGTGCGTGTGTACGCGCATGTGAGGAGAATGTGCTTGTGGTATCTCTTTCTCTCATAGGTTGATAGGTTCATAGGTAGGTACTAGGCTATTGGCCCAAGGGCCTACGTAAGCCTAGCCAGCAAAGTACCATAGCTTACGCCACCCAAAAAGTTGTTTTCCTCAATAGAAATATATATATATATATATATATATATAGATATATATATAGATATATATAGATATATATAGATATAGATATATATAGATAGATATACAGAAATACAGTCATCTGAGGTCATTGAAAGGAAAAATACATATGTGAGTTTATGGAGAATACTGTGTGTGTCTGTCTTTTTTTTTAATTTCTCCAAATCTTTTGGGTTTCTAATACATTGACAGGAATGGGCCCCATTCCTAAGTCAAAGTACGATTAAAGTTCATGAAATTAGTATTGATTCACTCTTTGATGTTAGCCAGTAGTGCTCTTCACAGCACCCGCAAGATGCCCAGTAATGACTCCTTCTGCAATTCATAGTGTTACATGAATTGGTAACATATCTAAATACGATTGAAAATTCTTTTTTATAAGACCAGTTGCTCCTACTACTATTGGAACTGTCTGGGTATCTTTCTTCCACATGGCTTTTGTTTCTGCCTGCAGATCAAGGTATTTTATGACTTTGTATCTCTCTGTATACAAGACACTGTAGTCACTAGGTGTGGTGATTTCAATGATCAATGCTACTTTTGTCTTCTTTTCTTGGACCATGATATCCAGTTTTCTAGCATCTACCTTTTGAACTGTTGGTATTGTGATATAAACTTAATTTTCTTTGATTCATTGTGGCTCATGTTTCCAGTGTTTTTCAGTCACTTCGATACCATAATGTTTTCACAATCTCCAGTGTAACAGTCTCGCCACATTAAACAAAAAAACACTGTGGAGAGGACAAACCACACCGGACAGCCGAGAAATTTTAACAGATTTATTCCAAGGTTAAACGTTAGACAATTCACCACATTTTTTGTCAATAAGCTGTAAGACTTCATCAGACAAAAGCACAATTTAATTAACACATTTATATATGCTGACAAATTTTAAATTGACCAATAAAAACTGTTAAAAACCAATCCTCATGAATATGAATGTAAATGGAAAACTCATCCAACTATATATATACATATTAAATGCTTCCCTACTTTACAGATACATGTATTATTTGTGCAATGTATAGTGCACTAAAAACATTTAATCATTTTTTAATCCTTTATTTATTAATATATTCAAGTATAAAATTTATAATATTAAAACAACGTTCAACCAAAAACACAAATCACTTCATCAATGGGACAATGCTCCCATCTGGTGGTCAAAACATGGTATATATAATCCTATTGCATCTTTTACACTAAAATCAAAGTGAAACTTGAAATAGATAGAAATGTAGCGAGAATGAATTCATATAATGAATATAAATAACACCTTAAAAATACCCAAATAAGTAAATATATATGAATCAAATACTGAACCCAAAAAGTATTGATACATAAATATCTCGCCATATGTCTCGCCACATTATTATGCCTTTCAGTATACAGTCCCTCTGCCATTAGTGTGTCACAACCAGCAACAAGCTGTGTGAATGTTTCCAATTCGGTTTTACAAAACCTTCATATGTCTGTTTCTCCCACATGGTCAATGGATTTTGTAAACCAGGGTGTATGTAGCCCACTGTCTTGGGCTGCCAATATTAACCTTTCATTTCTTGATGTGAATTTGCCTCTCCTTAACCATTCCTGCATTAGTTCTTGATCAACATGAGGCTCTTCCAGAAGTTTTCTATACTTGCAACTACAATTATGTTTTTTCCACCTTTCTTGCCTTCTCATCTGGTCCTTCACCTTATATTTTTTCTTTTGTTTTTTAGCACATTCAGTGGCTGCCTGGTTTTTATCTACTTCTGGTTTGATTTCCATTCCTGCTTGACGTCAATATGCTTCTGCTAAATTAAGCAGAGAAGTCATCTTAGATTTATTCTCCTCATGTTTCAAAACTTTCACTACATTTGGATCATGTGAGGTCAATAGATATGTGTAGAGTCCCACGATTGCAGATCTATACATGTAATCAATTTCAAGGAGGCCCATCCCTCCTTTGGAATGGGGAATATATAATCTTGGTATACACCGATTTTTATAAATCATTTGGTGAGCATGAAGCATCCTTCTTGTTTTAATATCCAATCCATCCAACACTTTTTGGGGGCAGTCAATCACTCCAAAACTATAAGTTAGGACAGGAAGAGCAAATTGATTCATGGCTTGGATCTTGTTCCTAAATGTCAATGCTGTTTTCAGGATTAATTTTAGTCTTCTAAAGTACTCCTTACTAAGCTTTATTCACATTTGTTCATGTTTTATTGCTGATCCTTCATCTATTCTCAAGTATTTATACACTCCTTCTTACTCGAGTTATTTTATATTACATTCTTTTCCCAAACTGATGTTTTCCTGGTGCTGCAGTTTTCCTTTTTTTAAAGGTTGCTTTTGCACATTTATCAAGACCAAATGACATTCCAATATCATCTGAAAACATTTTGACAACCTGCAGCTGTGCTTTCAGTTCCTCATCTGATGAGCTATACAGTTTTAAATCATCAACAAAGAGAAGATGAGAAGTCATTAGACTTTGTTGTTTTCTAGGATCCAAATTGTAGCTATGGCCTAAGCTGTTAAGTAAACAGCTTAATGGATTAATGGCAAGGCAGAATAGCAACTGTGACAAAGAATCACCCTGGAATATCACCTTTTTAACTTTTATCCCTGGGATAATAATCTGTCCTTTATCATGGATTAATTGCAAAGTGGTCTGCCACTGTTTAATGGTTACTGTAATGTAGTCAATCAGTGTAGGGTGTATCTTATACATTTTTAAGCACTCTTTTTATCCATGAATGTGGGATACTATCAAATGTTTTTTTTTTGTAGTCAATCCATGCCATACTTTGATTCTTTCCCTTCTTACAATTCTCCACTATAACTTGAACAACAAATGATCCTTTGTTCCATATGGCTTTCTTTTATTGCTCTTTTGTTCTACTGCCATAATTGAGTTTTCTTCTAAATGACTATAAACTCTGTCAGCGTCAATTCCCGTGTATAGTTTATATGTCGTTGGAAGACAAGTTATTGGTCTATAATTTTTAGGGTAGCTTGCAGGTTCACTCTTAAGTAAGAGCATTGTTTTTCCTGTTATTAACCAGTGCGGTGTGTGTTCGGGGTCTGCATATAAATAGTTCTTACTCATGGCTAAATCCTCATGCAAAGAAGTTAATACTTTAAGCCAAAAGTTAGGTACTGCATCTGTGCCTGGGGTTTCCAGTTAGAGGCTTTTCTCAACTTCGTTTCAATCTCTCTGGCTGTTATTTCATCTCATTTCATATCCTGTACCTTTAAACTTCTTATACTTTCTTTTACTTCTTCTATCCATTTAGCATCTTTGTTATGTTCCACAGGATCTTCATAGATACTTCTCCAAAACGTATCTACTTCCTCTGTTTTTGGCGGTCTTTCATTTCCTTTTACCTTATTTAACAATTCGTTATAAAACTTTTTTCGGGCATTAATAAATTGCTTATTTTGTGCTTTTACCTTATATTTATCTTTGTATCTTCTAAGTCTTTCCACCTGTTTTGAAATTTTTAGTTTATCTCCAATAGTGCATAATAGATCCTGGTCTGTTCTAATACTGCACATTTCTTTTATCACGTCTATCTTTCTTAGCATTTTTGTTGATCTATTCCCTCTTGTATAATCTTCTATGACACTTCTTGTCTTAGCTGCTTATAGGTTTCTCAATTCGATATTGCCATGATGGTGTTCGCTTTCACCCCTTCTTTTCCCTCGCTACCCTGTGTTCCTGTGATATAACTTTATCAGTTATTAATTTAGCAGCACAGTAATATATTCTGTTTACTTCTGTTATATCACATGGATCTTTATGGGCAATCCTAATTACTGTGTTCATTTGTTTTATCAAGCTTCTGACTTTTGGGGTTTTATTAACCTTCTGCAGTCTTTTTCTCTCATTGATCTTGATATATCTATCTTTGTCTATTAAATCAAACAACTCTTCTCTTAACTTATTTTCTTCCATACTGAGGGCACATCCCTTGTTTTCCGTTTCCTGCGGGCATTCTATAGAAAGTTCTATAGCATCTTTCTGTGGCACAATCTCTTCAAGTTCAGCCTGTGTCATCTGTTGTTCTGCCATATGGAAACTCACTGGCCTATCACTGCTCAACATTAACTGCATCAGAGTTTCCACGATTTCCTGTTCCTTTCCTAGCTGTCTAGCTTCAAATTAATGTTTATACTGGTTTCCT
>NC_056735.1:742589696-742679696 GCF_019279795.1 Protopterus annectens | reverse complement strand
GAACAGATTGGATATAGTATCAAAAGATTTAGAAAGATCAAGAAATAGTGGGGAAACATACCAGAAGATTTTGACAAGAGATTATGTTAATATCCAGTCCAGGGTGGTCTGTCTGGCAGTGCCACCTGGTTAGAGTATGGATGAGTTGGGTGAATCTGTAGACCTGGATATTGTTGGATGGGCTGTCAGAGTTTATTGTTAGCCAATCAATATTTTGAATGTATCTATACCTGCCAGAGCCAATGTGGATCCTAAGCACTCTGGAGGTCATGCTGTTGATCATTTCTTTTGTTTTCTTTATGACCTACCCATATGCCCAGTGTTGCATCTAAGGGGATCTAAGGGGCAGGCATGCAATGGGGGATGTTGCAGTATATTACCCGGCGACTGTCTCCATACCAGCTCAGCTGTGTCCTCCCTGCTTTCACTTTGGACCATGCATCTGAGCATGCAAAGTCCTCAATCTCTTTCAGGGATCGTAGAGGAGATGCCCACATTGCTGTTCTCTCTTTCATACAGCTCTGTCAGTCACTGTAGCCATTAATCAAGCTTAGGTTACCTGAGCTGTCATTATCAAAGTGGCCCTAAACACACACACACACACACACACACATGCTCACACACACACACACACACACACACACACACACACACACACACACACACACACACACACACACACACACATGCTCACACACACACACACACACACACACACACACACACACACACACACACACACACACACACACACATGCTCACACACACATATGCTGGAGCATTTACTTATTGCTCATATCTATGAGGGGCGTGGATGCTAAACCTGATGTGAATTTACAGTTTTCTTACACCAGTGGATATGTGTTATTCAAATGACAGTTCATTGTCAACATATGCTCCAAGATCCCAGATTATGAAATTAACTTTCAGGGGTATGTTGTCAATGTGATAGTTACAAAAGAAGTCATGCTCGCCAAAGTACAGAGCTGTTGCTGTCCCATCTAGCTCCCATTGTTGGTCTCCAATGTAGTGCTCACACCCCTTCATGTGCAAAGAGCAAAAAAAGCACTTTACAGCAGTTTGCTGATCACTGCATTGTAGCAATCAGCTTCTTACAGACACAGCCATATCCTCAAGCTCTTCTGTTGAAGAGCAACCCAAAAAAGAGAGAGAGAGAGAAGATGAAAAAGTGCTTTACTGTATAAGCCGATCACTACATTGCAGAGATTGGCTTATTACAGCCAGATACACATCCCTCAAACTTTCTATTGAAGAGCAAAAAAGAAAAAAAAAGACACTTTTCTGATGGTTACATTGTAACCATTGGCTTATTACAAACAGATCCTCATTCTCCCAGTTCTTCTATTGTGGAGGAAAAAAACAAAAAAAAGGATTTTATATACAGGTGGTTCTGAAGGGTTTACTATCAAATGGGCAATCAGACTATGTCCGAATTGGAAACATTGAGCGCCCTAGTTCATCATTTTAAATTACAAAAAAAAATGTTGACATTACAACAGCGAATGCACACTAGCATTCACTGTTATGGATTCAACATTTTGAATGCAGATCGCACAATTGTGTGGATCGGGAAATGTACCCCTTCCCTCACTGTAGTGTGATCTCCGAGTTTGTATATATAAGTAGCAGGGGCTGTGGGGAGTGCAGCCCAACACATGGGGGTGAAGGGGGCTTGCCCCCCACGTTTGTTGCTCATGACTGGAAGTGTGGTATTTTCGGTAAAGTCGCATTCCTGAGATGTTGACTTTCCTGAAATACCTCGTTCAGTCATGTTTATGGTCATAGATTTGGTTTCTGACATTTTGGGTCAGAAACATGAACACTCGCACATTGCAGGTGTGAGATTTTGATAGTAAATTGTTGTGAAGTCCCTTTTTACATCTGCATTCAGAAATGCCCGTACAAAAAGAATGCAGGAACTACTCTTCCTTATTGCACCCCATAATACTTTGTGCCCAGGGCAACTGACCCCTTCACCCCATCCTTGCTATCTTATGGCCAAAGGATACTATTATACATTTCTTGGCATTTAGTTTTAGGTTATGGTTTTGACACCAGCTATTTGTTTAGGAGAGACCGTCTTGGAAAATCTTAGTGTCCCCTGAAGGCTTTTGATGGCACAAATTTACAGTCATCCGCATACTTGGTCAGCCATAAACCCTTAGCATTTGCTTTGACTTCTGAGAAATAAATACCAAAGAAGATTATCAGAAGGTTTAGACCCTGGGGTCCACCACTAGGGATAGGTCTTTTGGAGTAGGAGCTGCCTCCTACCCTAATTGACTGGCTTCTGTTTGTGAGCCAGTTTGTTATCCAGTCAGTTACATACATTTAGGTAGTAGAATTTGTCTATGATACCTGAGTGTGGGTTGATGACAGACACCTTGATTAGGTCTAAACATGTGGGGTGTAATGATTTGCCCTCATCCATTACTTCAGTAATCTTCACAAAGAATTTTACCAGGTTAAGTAGGCAGGATCTGGTCCTGATGAATCTGTACTGGCTTGGGTTCTGAGTATATATGTTGTCTATGTCCTTATTTATTAATCCCATTATGATCTTTTCTATAACTTTGTAGATGTGTCTCATCTAGCTTATGGGTCTATAAATATCCAGGTCAATTGACACCACACTTTTGTGCAAGGGGATGACAGTTGCTGTCCTACATTCATTCAGCACAAATTCTGTTTGGAGGTATGCTATCTTGTCCTATAATAGTTCTTGGTCTTGAACATTGCTTTGAAGTCTTGTTTATGGGGGATGGAGGTGTGTGATATGGGAATATAGGAGGGGGAAGGATATGAAGTTTGAGTTAAATTTGTCTACAAGTAGGTAGGCTATGTCCTCTGGGACTGAATACATGGTATAATTTATTATTAGATCTGCAAAGTGCCAGACATTGTTTTTGAAGTTTCTAAATAGTTAAAAAAGGCTTTTTTGTTATCTTTCACATGAGTAGATGTTTGTACTTCATATCTGGCTTCAGTTGATTTGATCAGGATCCAGAGCTCTCTCTTATGTTTAGTAAGCATTATTTTTTCAGCATCTTGAGAGTTAAATTTACTTTTGTGTGCAATCAGTTTTTTTTTCTATTATAGAGACTATTTATATATGGGTTCTACTATAGAGGTTTATTCTTAAAATAAGTATTGCATTAACTTCACAGGGGGACAGAGACATCAAAGTAGCTATTTACATGTGCACAGAATTTGGTGACAAAGGATTTTACATAAGTAGTGAAATCATCATGATGGAAAGGGATTTTGAATTATTTAGTTTATCACTCTACTTTAGTAAATTATCCTTAGCATAATCTCTGAATACTGAGGAATTGTAAGGTGCTTCTGGCTTTAGTCTTATGGTGCATGTGACTGATTTATGGTCCAATTTGACCAGGGAGGAAGTGACAGTTGGTGAGGAGTAAAGCTGTCAAATAATGGTAAGGATTAAGTCCAGGATTCTATTGCCTCTGACTAACTGCTTCATAAAGTTTGTGTTTATGAAGTCCAGAATTTTCTAAGCATACATTTTTAAGGGTGTGTAAGTTACCTAGGACAATGGTGTTTGGCTTAATGCATAGAGGCTCCATACTTTTTAAATAGTGCATATATGCTGAAGGGGACATAGAAGGGGTTCTATAGTTAGCTATGATAGGTATGCTAATAGTACAATGGACATGGTGGAGTTCCAGGTCATTATCTTGTCTAACAAGTTTGGAGATTAACTTTTTTTAAGAATATGGAGACACTGCTGCCTTTAATGATTTCATCTAACATGGTGGGTCAGAATATCTAGTAGTTACTGAAACTCTGCTCTGATGGAGTGCTTTTATTGGTTTTCAACCATGTCTGTATGACAATGCATATATATCAATGTTTTCCAGGGTAAGGCTTACTTATAGGGAGTATTGTTTTTCTCTTAAGGCTCCAAGCACTGAACAGCAATAATTTCATGTTATTTGGATTCTGTGTTGGCATGTTGGAAGCTTTAGAAGACTGTCATTGCCTAAAAAAGGATTAAGGGATGGACAAGGATTTAGCCAATAAACAAAAACCTTAGGGGATAGGTTCCAGCCAACAGTGGAAAATTAGTTTGGAATGTCTATCATCTCCTCAGAGGCAGATATATATTCTATACATTTTGATTGACACGAGAAACTAGCCTATTTGTTAAAGTCAATAATACTTTGATCATATTGCTGAATTATTCTTGGAAATGGTAGAATGCTGCTCAAGGTTAAGTTCATACCTGCCACGGAACAATTGACATCCATGTGCGCTATGACTGTCATATTTTTATTTGTGTTGCTGGATCTTGAGTATATGTGCAATGTAGGAAATCCTGACACCTGACAGGCAAATGACTGTGATGTGTGACCCCCTCTTTGCACACCATGGCAAATGGTGCATCAATGCATCTCACTACAGGGTCACTTATGACTAGAATATTGGACTGTTTGGAGATCTGCATTATGAGCTTTTGAACTGAATCAGTGTAACTCTTAGATGTGTGTTTCATAGTGGGTGCTGCCTGTGTTGTGTGTTTGTGTGGCTTTTGAGGTACTTGTATCTTAGATTACATTTAGGAGGTCATTGTGGTTTTATTTTTAAGAGTCTCAGCATGTGTAGGTCTATGTATTTGATCGGAGCTGTTTAGGCTTGTATGGTACTAACAATGCACTTGTTACTTTTATTGGTTTTGTGTGAGAACTTTGCCTCCAATAACATTGTAAAACTACATCTCTCATATATGCTGTGTGACTTTCACTAAGTAGGAGGTGGTGTAAGCATAAGACAACTGCTACTTTGTCTCAGTATGCCTATTTCAACCAAGCTGGCCACAGAGACAGTTGGAAAGTGCGACTCTGTGGTTCCAGAGGCTTATTAATGTGGGCTAGAGGGGAAAAAAAATCTATAAAGTTTGGAGTTGATTTGGTGGATTGCTGTCTGTTCAAAACAGCAATCAAAGTCCACTCATGAAGAGCCTCTTAATGCAAAACCAGAGCCTTGTTACATAACTACCAAGAGAAGCATTTTGGCTCTTGGTTAAGGTATTGATTTGGGTTATACTAATAAGTACAATGTGAGAAAATGTGTTTTAAGCACCAGAACCAGGTAGGTAGTAAATATTTAGGCTGGCTATGAGATATTCTAAGACATGCAGTGATGTACTGCAGCATAACTTTGTGGTCTATACTGCTTTAAATGGTTGGTGAAGTTAACTAAGGTTCGAAAATGAATTTGAAAATGAAAGTGCCTGCATCTGTCGAATGCAGAGTTGCTCACAACTACCTACAGTTAAGCTTAGTGGAAAAGTGAAACAAGCAATAATAAAGTAATTAGAACTCCAGCCAATAAAGTCTACCCCTCAGAAACAGCTGCAAATTATTCTTAGCCACCAAACAAACGTTTCTTAGCAAGTTCATCCAGAGACTAGAAAACCAACCAGAAATTGCATTTTAATGCAAGATTAAGATGCAAAAGTAGGAACAAGAATGGAAAGTCAGAGAACAATTTTATTAGTACAATGGAGATGTTATCTACTGAAGGAGTAAAAGAAAGCACTCAGTGTAACAAAATGGAGGACCTATTAGCTATAGAAACAAGGTGACTAGGAAACAATTTCAGCTATTTTAAATGAGCTGCTTATATGTGGATGGAAGAATTAACAGCCTATGCCTGTTAACAGATTAAAGAAATACAGATGTTTTGCATGAGATGAAGTTAGCTGAGAAACCTGTGTGATGGTTAGTGGGATTCTACACCCAGAACAAGGTTATCTAGGATTGGTGGCAGACTAGCCATAATGCTTATATGATAGTGGTTCAGGAAGCAACAACAAATTTGTGCTGGCACTCAAGTATTGAAACCTTTCTTCCAATTCTATTATCATCATAAGAATGGGTAAATAAATTTAACCTGAAAACATGGCACTTATGGCTTGTACTAGGGCTTCCAGAATATTTTTCCCTAAGAGCTTTTAACTTTTCATGAGATGAAGTGTTTTGGCATATTGAAGAAACGTTTTAATTAATATCTGCAGTAAGGCATTTGATCACCATAGAGAAGTAGGTTGGTTAGAGATTTTTACCTTTGTGACAATCCTAGTGAAGTATAGCCAGGCTGCAGCAGTGATTACCTGCACTATGGACTACAGCCCAAAGCAGCACTGCGAGAGCAGGAAAAGAAGCTAGGCTAGAGCCTGATGAAAGAAGACAAGAATTTTTTTGGGAAACGTTCACAAGTTGCATGCAGGTTTTATGTAGGGAAACTAGGAGTTACACTAGAAAGGAAAAGGGCTGTTGGCCTATTGTTTTTACTTTTATGTCTTCTTTGTTTTGATAAATTTTATAAAATGTGATATTTAATATGGTTTGGTAATACATACAGAAACTAGAATATAATCATGGTTTTATTGGCTGGTATAGGATCAATATTAACTGTAGCTGCTTCTTGGTGCTCCAAAATTATCAAATGTGTCTGAATATTGTTAAGTGTCAAACATAAATAGATAAATAAGTTTGTAGAGCCAGGTATGTGAATGTTAACTCTGTATCCACATTTCTGTGGTATGAGTGATAAAACTGATTTAAAAATAATAAGCAACTGCCTGCTTCTCTGAATGTATTATGAAATTACTATTCCCCTTCTCCCAAGATCCTGTGACCTTGGAGGCAATTACATATAAGTGTAGAATGTAGTGGGTCCTTGCATGGGAACAGGAGGGGCAAAACCCATGAAAGGCAATATTTAAAAAAACAAACATTTGTGAGTTTACAGAGCAGTGATTTCAAATAATCTACCTCATACTATCATAAATCAGAAAACTATCATTTATAAGGCAGAGATATCTCGAACCCGAGTTACCCAACAATTACATTGCTGAATAAGCAGTGTGTTAACAGTAAAACCTATGACTGGGTTTCATTAAAGGATGAAGAGTACTTGTAGCATCATGTTGGGCTGGCCCAGTAGCCATACCGAATGCTCATGAGGCACTCCAGGGGAGAGGCATACGCTAATTATCCATATGTTTTCTCCCCTGGAACTGAATGATTCAAGGAATTGCTCATCTATGAAGATCAGCATGTTCACCCCCACCACATTCTGATATTGAATATGGCCATAAGGATGTGTTCAACCACTTTAAATGACTGTGGTACATTAACTGAGGGGTGGGGAAATTCACTAGGCACCAGGGGTCATTCTTAAATTTAAGTGCTGTAATGACACCAACAGCAGTATGGAGATCAGGGGTAGGGGACATAATGATTATTCAACTATTTGAGAGTGGGGGAATCATGGGAGGGCAGACAGGTTAGACCCTGGTATGGGACTGTGGTGTAGTTCTGTGTGTGTGTTTGTGTATTCATGTTTTGTGTACTTGTATGTGTGGGAGACTGACTGGGGGAATGTCACGCCTGCATCAGCAACAATCTATCATGGTAGTAAATGTGATTCAAAGACATGCAACATTTCTGATAATGAGGCTTACTTCGTTGTGACTAACATGTCTGTAAACTTCAAATTAGCTTGTCATGGAATCAGGGCCTTTTTAGCATGAGCCATGTGTAATGAATCCCCAGGTATCACATTGCATAAAACACAGTTCTCATTTAGAATGCACTTTGTTTCACATACTTCACATCTGTATACCCACTTTTCATATAACCTTTTGTACCTTATTTGAAACATATTTTTTTATTGGTCAGCATAAAAATTATATCACTACCTCTACTCCTATCTGAAAAGCAGCTTTTAGATAGGTGTTGCAATATTTCATAACCATATATTAAAAAAATATACTTTTTCACTATCATTCCAAAAACTTTCATAATCAGAAATAGTAAATGTTTTAACAGTCTGCAGTGAAGTTTCAACCACTTAATTATATTTTATTGATTACTAGTTTTTATACAGACTTATTTGATTCAACACTTTTCTAGTGTACTAACTGGAAAATAACAAAACATTCTGTTAGCTTTGTTCTTCATATAATCCCACTTCCACCAACACCACTGCTATTCTATTGTTATCTGACTTGTCATGCAAAATCTTACTGGCATCTTCTTTTTGGGTGCTGGTTTTTGACATTGGGTGGCCTACAACCATGCCAGACAACAACTTTTTTATCTTAACCTGAATGGACGGTTTCAAGATCGCATTGCAACATTTCAGTTTTTAGTGGTTTTTGCACTTAAAGTACATCTAGGTAAGGTTAGTTTATGCAAGTAGAATTAGTCTGACTGTATGGATATTCTTTTTGTAAATACATCTGAGATTAAATCACTTTTAGACATTAAAATTTTCTGTTGCAGTGGCTCTTTCTTTTTATGTTATTTTTACTGAAATTGTATATACAGGAACAGACACGTTAACATTATAAGCATAACAACTATGTAGCCAAGTGTTTACAGATATCCTTATTAAATACATTACTAAGATTCATTAAACAACCAAGCAGAATAAACTTATCCTGGAGCATAGACTAATATTTCTCTATTAATGAGTTCAATGTTATTGAGTAATTATATTCAATATTTTGATTATTTTTATATTAATATTAGACATTTATTTTAATATACAGCAGTAACAGTATTTATACATTCTGCCAACGATGGCTTAACTTCAATTTTCCAGTTGTAGTCATTTTCCTGACTAGTGATACATTCTAAGAAAATGAGAACTGAGACTTTGGTACACATCCAAGATTTGAATCATTAAATTGACACTAAAAGCTTAGTTAATATACATTTATTACACAACTATCCTCACAGGAAGCATTGCCCCTCAACAGAAAGGGGGTAGTACTTTGCAATCATAAATCATATGTTGCCAATCTGCTTTAATTAAGGATTTATACTTCCATCAATAAATGCATTCATTTTTATATATAATTTAAATGCGTGAGTAATGATTGATCTGTGTATGAATTTCCAGCAGACTAATCTTCAAGACAAAGATGATGTAGTATTTTTGAGGTTATTAAAACATTTTTATCTATTGTGATTAAAGCCGAGCAACTCATTTGGAGAGCACAATCACAATAGTTACCTTTATTTTGTATCTTGTGGATAAATATGATATCCATGTCTCATCATTTGTTTCAAGTTTTTTAAGAAAATCAAAAATAAGTGGATATTCTTTTTTATTTAAATCTGAAATTAAATCTATAAGCCAATTTTCAATATCCAAATCATATTTCCATACAAGTAGTCTACAATAAACATTTTGGCCTCTCTTAACATATGATTCCAAAAAATCAAATTCCTGTTTTTTAAGGTTAACATTAACCTGGAATTCAATAACATCTGTGTAGGTTCTGTGTAGAACCTACACAGAGTGTATCCATGTGCACGGACTCAAAGTGTTGTCAGCAGCTTGCAATACATATTCATGATGCGCAGTGCCCCTAAGTGAGGTTTCAGGGGAGCGTCCCATTTGTACTGACCATAAAACCTCATAGAAGATCACAGATTATAAATCTGTGCACAGCACTGATGGTCCACCCTCGTCATGCCCTTTCTGAAAGATATTAGGTCCTAAAGATAAATGCCAGTCATAATTATTTCCATCCATCCCAAATGACAATCTGCAAACCACACATTTTTTGGGGAGCACCACAAAAATATAAGCCAAAACCCTGTTAAGCCTGCCAGAAGTAGTTATATCTGTATATTCTGGCTTTTCTCCTTTTTTTTTTTTTTTTTTGTTTTCCCAATGTTTGAGCGATGTGTTGCGGTGCTCAATGATGCTTTCTGCATTTGTGCAGAGGGACCATCCATGTATCAGACATGGCCCAGACATATGAAAATGGAAACCAGATGCTTTCAATTAATATCACTGCGCAATGCTGTGCATCATGCAAACCCAGTTAGCGGTGCTGTGCTACGCTCATACCATGAAGTTAACTATGAATATTAAAGCTACATTGATCATGTCACTACCCTCATTCATACCATCCTTTCATTTTGCTATTTTCCCCTGCTTCCTCCCCACTTCATCACTTTCCTATCATCCCCTTTTCTTTATAAAAGTATTGAGCAATGGTGCGTGATGTGGAGCATCATGCCATAATGGTATACACGAGCCTATTCAGTTTTATTGCATATCTACTGCAAAATATCATTATGTTTTCCACCCTACTTGCTCCCATTTCAGTACTTTCCTATCTCCCCATTTTTATTTTGTAATAATTTTCCACTTGATGGTGCGCATTGCACATAAAGGCTCAAATGCAAGAAAGTATGTTGGTGTATTTTACATGCTCATGTGCACTTGTAAAAGTACAACCTACAACACTATTCCAAACTGCCAACACATATGCAAAGAAACAAATGAAGGAATTACATGATGCTGTTTTTGAACCTTTTACCATCTGGACCCAAAATGTGAAGTGTGATCATGTTTTAATGAGCTAAACTGTTGACCACACCCCACAACAGAGTTAATAAAGCAACATGTACACACACACACACACACACACACACACACACACACACACACACACACACACACACACACACACACACACACACACACACATATATATATATATATATATATATATATATATATATATATATATATATATATAGGCATGAGTACATTACCAATTAACAGTTTGTGTTGAGTATCCTAGAAAATAGTTGATACTCAACTGAGTGTGTGGCACTATGTGTTAAACACTGATATGTTCCTTTGTGTTGAAGCCTATGGTACTGGCTTCCATTATATATGTCTTATCAGTTCTGCCCATTGCTTTATGGTGCACTGTAGCCCACAGAGATGGGGAAGATTTGACAGAGAAAGCAGGGTGAAGGTTCCAATAGTTCATTTGTAGCAGGCCATAAATGACTACATGTGAAGCAGCATTGACAGTGCGCACCATAGATATTTTGATACATTTGAAAAGGTGCGTGCTGCTTAGCATCGCACACACACATTAAAGCAACTGCATTGGTTATTGTGATGCTAACCATAGCACCCTTTTTTGTAAATGCATATGGAAATAACTTACACAAAGTACTGTTCCACAGTGATTTTATTTGTAAAAGCTGCAATCTCACAACAGTTTAAATAAAGTATGCATGCTCTGGATTAAAACCACAGGCATCTGCACTGCAGTCTAATGCTCTACACACATCCCTACATGCATTTCACAGCTGCTACTTAAGGAAGTAAATTGATAATTATGCAATACCTTTTATTCTATTGTTTACCTCACTTTGTTTGAGTAATATTTACAATATGTCACTTTACTAACGGCCCTATGCCCCCTCCCACTGTGTATGACTTTGTCCAAATGTATCTGTCTGTGAACTTGACAAGTTTATGCATATTATTGAATTAATATGTTCTCCAACTTGCTGCATGATGCTGCCCAATCAGTAAGATCACACCAAAGTGCAAACACGCTTGCTTGGGAATATGTGATAATTACTATTGATTGCTTAAAATACATCTCCTAATTAAATGACTCTGTGGCTTGATGGGTTAATGCATTGTTATGGACATCTGATGGTACGGGGATTGAGATAGGTTGTTGTCATAAGTTTTACAAGTTTGTATTATATATTTAGATATATTCACCGATACTACTGTTGCTTAACATTGCTTAGAGATGGTGCGCATCGCACACCATAGCGCAATAATTTTTTAAAGAAAAGGGATGATGATAGGAAGGTGGCAAAATGGGAAGCAAGCGGGGGGGGGGAACAAAGTGAAAGGAAGGTAGGAATGTGCAGGAAGGGTGTAGGGAAGAACCATAGCTCTCCATTTCTTCAACAATAACAACTGGACATGTACACATTTTTAGCTGTATTTGCACTGTCACCTCCAGAGAGAGGGGAGACAACAAAATAATTGTGTTGAAAAGCCCATTGGACCAAAGCAGGTGTGTCAAGTGGACACATCTGTGGAATGGAGAATTATGTATGGGATGATATATATTTTTAAGGACAAGTGCCTTTTTTTTAAAAGAGAGAGTGCAATGTTAGGGAAGGGACACAGGCAAGTTTTGGGCAGGCAATTTGGGAAGGTGAGGAAGCATTTGCAGACAGACAAGACATAGAAAACAAGGACAGGGTCAGTGAAGGACACAACAAGGGGGGAGAACACCTTGGTTGCAGTGAGGGTTTTGGAATTGTGAGCCTATGGATGTCATATTTGCTGACAGTGAGAATCAAGTCCCCACCCAATGGACTGTCATCACTGTCACCTCACTGTGGTAATGGCTAATGTGCCTGATGTCTACATCTTCATGTTTTATTAAGTATGACAATGGAGAGTAGTGTCACAACTTGGCATAGGTGTGCACCAGTTGTGTGGTGCACAATTCTACATACCAAACCTGACAGTTCAGCTCAGGTAGCAAAATCACCCCCCCACCTCTACTCCCAGAGGGAATCACAGGATTATCGTCTGGGGCAGAACTACCTGAGGGTGCAGGTAGGGCAGGGGCAGCAGGTGGGTGCAGCAGGCTGCACCCCAGAAGTGCTGGGCCTTGGTGCTGTAGTCGGTGGAGGGAGTGTAGGAGTTCCAGGGGGAACTATCCTACCCTGCCAGGCTGTAGTAATAACAAATAAAATTAAAATCCAAAAATGAGATAAAAATAAGACAAATAATGTACAAAATAGCATTTACATAAAAAACAGAACATAAGTAATACAAAATAATTATTATACCAGAAAATATGATTAGATACATAATATAATGGTAACAATAGAAAAAAGAAGCGAAGGGGTGGAGTGGGGTGAGAGAAAAAAAAGCATTAGTAAATACACAGATAAGGGTTGGGAGGGTGGTCTAATGGTTAAGGTGTTTGCCTTACAAACACAAGGTGCAAGGTTTGAGTCTCACAAGGGATAATTGGCTAGGCTTAAAATGCCGCACAAGGGCAGTTAGCTATAAAGCTTTCTACAAATAATGTACTATATTATATTACAGTTTATTTATAACAATAATAGATGCTAATAAATACCTTTATTATATTGAATACCACCCTGTTGCTAACACAGACACACTATACTACAGATAAGATTGCATCAAGCAATCATGCAGTGTTGCATATATTGAACATATGCATGTTGCATGTACAATGTTTACATTTGACAGCAGGCCATCTGAGGCGCAGGTATAGAGGTCTGCACTTCCACCACTATCATTATGAATAAGTAACCATTCTGAAGTTTATTAATGACAAGCTAAAACATTATTGTGAAGAGCTGACCTTAAATTTGGGGACTGTGTTATTCAAACTCACAAGCAGTAACTAATGTAATACTGTACTTTCCATTTGGAATACAGCATAAAGCCAGCACTCTTTTACACTTTTATAGATACAGGTTCACTGTTATAATGATAACCTGCAGCATCCTCTTGCAGTCCCTGGTGTATAGGTCATAATTTACATTGCAATATTTATGTCAACTTAAACATGTACTGTATAGTTTGGAAGTGTGGTTTTCTAAATGAAAACCCCTGTCTACTCTGTAATATTTTACTGTTGTTTTACTAAATATATTAATGTATGTATAATATTGTGTTAAAATGGACAAATACATACTCGGTGTGATACAAGTGTTAGCACAATAAGCTGTATTTACACCTAATGCTAAAATAACAGTACTGTTTTGAAACATACTTACCACTTGCATCTCTCATCCTTCTCAGTCTTCCCTCATAGGCTAGCACATTTAGTGTTCTCTCCACATTAGCTGTGGGAAAAAAATAAAATACAGTAAGATCAGCAATCAGAAACAGATGCATCTGCTTCATCATTGAAGCAGTGCCTGTAAGTGATACCCACACTTCTGTGGAATGCTGTCAGTCCTACATTCATCACTCTAATGATCGAGGGTATCCCTCTTCCTCATTCTGAGGTTTTGCTAGTGATTTCTACACTGTTCACCAATGCAGGGGATACTGGTAACAGTGGACAAATCCTTGGCCAAATTATTTCATACATCCAATTTGTAATCTGATCCATGAGAGTGTTCCTGCAACAGCTGGGGACCATAATCATTCACTAGGAGTCCAATAAACACTTTGGACTCTTGCACATCCCACCTTTGAAAACAAAATCTCAAAACTTCACCCTGAATGCCAGTCATGTGTAATGCAGACAAATACCAAAGTATAATGTGTTTTTTTGCCAATTACAGTTATAACAGATAGTGAGAATACAGAACGTTGCAATCTGCAACATTTAAAAATGGTGCTCACTGCTTAGCATCTCGCAAACACAGGCAACGAGTTTGTGCGAAGCTAAATAAGCACAATATGCAAAATAATATAGATATTAATACAAAAACTGCACAACTACATAATATGACTGTCTCATCCATCAGGACAATAATTATGATATAGGAAATACTAGATCAATTACTATAATTTATCGTGTGAAGTGGGACACCATTGAAAAGGACAGGGTCCTGTGGTAATTAGAACCCTGGACCTTAGCTATGGCAGTCCTACACTCATAGTTGTTCCCACAATAAGAATGAAGATATAAGTGTCTAGAATTCATTGCATTGCTAGCTATTACAAGGACCCATTAAAAAAAAACAAGGCTGGAATACTTGTATTTAAACCCAGGACCATATGAACTTAAAAGTAACACTTAACTCCTGACATTCCAATCAAAAGAATTTTAGTTACCTCTCAGCATGAAAAATACATCTTTAGTGATATGGTAGAAAACCATTTAGATTTATACACATTTTCCCAAAAGGCTAAAACAAGATTGGTGTAACTTGGTGCCATAGCAGTGCCCATTGTGATGCTGCTAATTTAGTATCTGTATCTAATAACTCCTTAACTACTCTCACGTCCTTAGTTGTAACTGTAGAAATGTACAATAAAATATTGTTTTAATCTTGCTGAGTGAGGAATGAGTATACAGAGAGACTTGCTGTCTACAGTCACTAAAAATTCATTTTTTGAATCAAAACATTTTGATATGTTCTAAAAAAGTCCAGAATCCCTAATATAAGAATAAGTCAACTGGACAATAGCCTTGAGTTTATTTTCTAAAATATGTGCATGGATTACATTTGTGTCCCTGTTCCCACAACACTCAGCCTTAATAGTGGATCTCCTTCACATTTGTATATTTTAGATGCACCAAACATAATGGGAAGGAGTGGCTTTTCTACCCTAAGATAATCATGGTCATATTTAATAATACACCCATTGTCAGCCACTTCCTTACTTACTAAATTAATGTACCTGTACAATTTATTTATTTTACTTTATTTATTCTTTGATGATTTGGTTAATCCCAGTGGACTAATAGTTTCTTTTTAGAGAAGATCCAAGGTAGTATTTATACTACTAGATAAAATTTAACCATGGCATCAGGGAACTTCCTCTACTCATTAGCATACGTGGACGCTACTGATGGTAGCAGGTTCTACTTCCTGTTTACATTCCAGGTGCGTAGGCAGCCCAAAGAATCAGGAAGAAGTATGGTGAGTTGAGTGATCAAAATTTAAGTATGGAAAAATAAAAATCAAGTGTGGATATGACTCAGCCTTTACATGAAATGCAGCTAAACAAAATGGAAGAGAAGGAGAAACTGATAATACTAGAGGAGACTGAAGCATTATATAAAATTGAGAGAGTGTTTTATTCTAAGAGAAACTGTTCAAAGGAGAAGAAGAAAGTCGGCAGGAATGTATTATTATAACCTTTCAATCAGGAGGGATGTGTACTTAAAAGAAACGATGAATCAAAGTGAACTGTAGAATGAACTGTTAGAGTGATGGGGTGAATTTATGGAGAAATTGCAGGAAGAATAGGTTGTAGAAGATACTACAAAAAGAAAATCATATGCACAGACAGTAAAAAAAAGGAGAAAGAAGAAGTGAATGAACCAAAGAAGAAAAATGTAGTAAGAATAAGTTGTAAGAAAGAAACAGGACTAGATAGGTATGAGGTATGGGACACTATAATTGTGCCAATAGGTATTTCACCCAAGAGGTAAGAGCCTTTACTGTAAACAACAAAGAAACATACTGTGATATAATTTTTGAATCAGGACAGTATACAAAAAAATTCTTAGAAAAATATGAGCAAAAAAGAAAAGAACTGTAATCCTTGGATTGAATATGTAGTACAAGCATTTCATAGAGAGACAAAAAAGGAGTTATTATATAATTTACAACTGAAGTTGAAAAACTTGAAGTGAAATAACATTTATAGACAATATGTACAGATGTGATGGACACAACAAAAACATATAATGAAAAAGATTTATGGACTGTGGGTGAGGAATGTGGTATTATTTTGAAAGCTCAGTGTGATAATGTTGTGCATAACCCTAGTGTGATAAATGTGAATGGTAATAGAGGATTTGTTAAGTGCAGAGAGCAGCCTAAAACATGCTTTTTTTGGAAAAAATAACACTTGATTAGTGTATGTGATAAACAAAAATGTTTTATTTTTGGCAAGGCAGGGCATGCAGCAAAAAATGTGATATGAAATATAAAAATGTGGAAAAACAGAATATGCATGCATTGATTGTGAAGAAAGTATAAAAATTGTAGGAAAGGAAGGTACACATGATTCAGTATATGATAAAATATAGAAAGGGAATGAGAAAAACAATAAAAAACAAAGATATAATAATGGAGGCAAAACCTCGGGAAAGAGAAGGGGAAGAAGAGGTACTCAATATGAGTGAAGAAGAACATATAAATTGGTAAGCAGTAAAAGCAAAAAAAAGTTCTGTAGGGAAAAGGGTAAAAGACAGGAAAAGAAAATTTTAAAACATAATTGTAAAAGAGAACAAAAAGGCAAAGGATGAGACAGATATAACAACAATATCAGTTAAAAGCTGAACTGTTTAGCTTTAAATGTGAATAGTATGAAGAATATTCGAAGAATGGGTATTTTAGAATGGTGTGCTTCAATGGACATGCATATTATTATATTAGACGATACCAGGATTCACACAGAAGAAGAAAGTTGAAAAACTGAAAATCTATGGATTGGAACAGTTATTTGGAGAAAGATAAATGCTCAGGAATAGGTATAATATGTAAAGAAAATATCAAAATCTTAGATTTCGCAATAGTCAAATTATGAAGAATAACGGTGCTAAATTTAAGATGGAAAATTAAGGTTTATAGAATTATTGTGTCATATGCATATGTTACAAAGGAAGAGAAATAATGAATATAAAATTCTGAAATATGTAGGTGTTAACATGGATATAATAATAGTGGGAGACTTTAATTGCAACTTAAGAATAGGAAATAAAACTAGTAATGATGTTAAAATGACACATGAGATAATAAATAGTGGAATGTTATACATATGGGACAGCAAATACTGGACTTACAGAAGAGGAAAAATTAAAATGGAAATTGGCTATTTTTAGTATCAGAAAGTTTAAAAATATTACAAAAAGGGATAACAAATACAGTTTTTTTGGATCATAGAGCTATATGAATAGAGGTATATGAGAAAGAAGAATACATAAAAATAGGCAAAGGTGTTAAAAGTCTTAATGAAAAAGGCTAATAAAGATGTTAGAAAAGAAGTAAACACAGTATGGAAAGATCATACAGGTATGAGAATATTTTATAAAAATTGGACAAGTTGGTGGATAAGCTTTAAGGAAAAGTGCATAAAATGCTTTTTGGAATTCCAAAATGAAAAGAGAAGAATATAGAAATTAAAAGCTAAATAACTGAGTCAAGAAGTGTTCAAGAAAATAATAAGAGATATGAGAATCCTTTCTGAGAAAGAAAAAGAAATATATGATATAAACCAAGAAAAGATTAAAAGACTGTTGTATACATAAAAATACTGTTTACAAGGAAGAAAAGAAGAAGTAGCACCTTACTTGAATAAATTAGTAAAAGAGCACACAAGACTAATATGAGAATTAAAGAACAATGAAAGGGAAAAATAATAACAGAAGAGGGACTTTGCAAGGTGATTAAAAAGCATATAGAACTGAATTTTGTAAAAATGGAGACAAAAGTAAAATTTAAGTGGATAGTTAAAAACAAAATAAGTAAAGAAGATAATGAGAATCTGGAAAAAATATAAATGTAAAACAACTAAATGAAACATTAAAAAAACATTAATAAGGATACAGCCACATGACTGGATGGTATTGAATATCATATGTACAATGGTATGGAAAACTGGGGGGAAAATCCTTTTTGTGAAGGTGCTAAATGAATGGTTAAGAAAAGGTATAGTAGATAAACAGATATGTATGGGACTTATGAAATTCATATGGAAAAAAGGAGACAATAATAATTAAAAAAAGTAAACCAATAGTCTTGAATAATATCCATTATAAGATATTTATGAGAATAGTAACTAAAAGATTAACAAATAAAGTAGATAAGTTGCTTGAACAAACAATCTTTAGTAGAAAAGGGAAAGGAAGTCAAGAATTATTTTGGATAGTAAAAAAATTAATAGGCAATCCCCTGGATTTAATAAACTCCATGTAGGAATAGTGCAAGCCCAACACGGAGTGTACAGTGACCATGTCTGCAGCTCCTCCTTAGCAGTGCCTTGCACATTAATGAAGCAAGCTACTGAGGGAGAGCCATTTATATGGTTACTGAATCAGTATAGGGGGTGTGTTACAGTGCTCAGAGATGTGTAGCACACCCCTGCACTGGCAAAGTGCCATATGGCACTAAAATATTAAATTTGAAGTGTGTCCTGGCCAGCAGTAAACTATATATATTGTGGGTATGTTACAGTCCCTGTAACACACCTCCTGCACTGTCAAAGTGCATGTACAGCAGTAAAATCTAAATTTCAGTATGTCCTTGGCCATTTCTAAAATGTATATGTAGGGGGTCTGTTACAGTGTCCATAACACACCCCCTGTACTCAAAAAGTGCTGTATGGCAGTGAAATTAAATGTGCAAAAGTGTGTCACTTTTTGTGTGTGTGTGTTTGCATGGGACAGGGCAGTGCTTAGCAAAAAACATGTGCCAGGCATCTAAAAATAGAAACCGGATGCTTTTAATTTTAATAGAAAAGGTCAAGTTTAAGCATAGCTGAGTGGGTTTGCATGGCGCGGCACTCAGCAGTGCTTAAATGTAACTGAGAACTATATAGAACAGTATAGCTCTGATCACCATGTCCTTGGTAGCTGAATGGTTAGAGTGATGACCTCATGTGCAGTAGGTGCACTGTTCAAATACCAGCCATTCAGAGTTTTACATGTGATAGGGAAAAGTTGTAAATTTTTTATGTATACATTGAAATTTGTTAACCACGTTAGTCCAGCTTGACCAGAAGCCCTTTTTCAGTGGAAACCTGAGTATAAAAGCCCCAGTTACACACAAATGTCCAATACTTTAAAGTTACACTACCAGATAATTAGTGAAATGCATACGTTTAGGGGGATATAAAGTAAAACAGATACACATAATAATTTATCATTAATGAACAAATGCTTTCAATAATTGTTTTTTTTTATTTTTTAAAAACTCTGGTTTGTCAGTAGCTATGCACTGCTAAGTGAAGGCAAGCAATGTTTAAACAGGACCTGTATAGCAGTACTTAGCAAATGTGCAGCTTTGCTTAGCTGGTTTGGGCACTACTAAGCAATCCCAGTTTAAGCAGTTCAGCTCAGCTTAGTGGGTTTGCGCAGTGTTATGTGGAGCTTAGCATTTTTAAAAATGGTCCAATGGCAGCAAAGGGCAGGAAAATACCCTTATTTAAACTGAACAGGTGGGAATGCAGCTTGAACCTATTGGGGTTTAATCACTGCAGGAGATATGGCTGGAGTCAGAGATGGAGCACACTTTCAGGCGCATCTCTGGGGCATGTTGGAGTCCAGGGTCATGGTTAGGCTCCTTGTTAAAGACCATAGTGACAGACTGCTGTAGGGCCAGTACCAAGGATTTGAATACAAGTCCGAGGCCTGGGACCATCTGGCATGTGACATCACCACTGCAACTGGAATCCCCCGCACTGGTGCAGCATGATTATGATGACCTGAAGTGAAGGAAGGGGGCACTCTTGGCCCAATGGATCCAAGATACTCAGGACCAGAATGCCCCAGAAATTTGTACGTATAGGAGCCACTGATTTATCAAATTGTAGTATGACTATCTGATTGACAGATATGAATAATGGTGTGTTTTCCCCCCACAGCTGTAGAGAAGAGAGAAGAGGGCTCGCAACTTGGAGGCACATGCAGGATGCCTGGCCAGGATACACTGAGAGTGTGGAGAGTACAGATATATCTTCCAATGTGTAGTAATCTAATTAAGAAAGAGTACAGTAGTAACTGCCAGTAGGTATAGTCTGTTGTGAGTGTACTGCAATAAAAATGTACATACACCTGGACTGATATATGTGAGTATTGCCAGGTACAGTTCAATATAGATGAAAGCAGGAAACATGCTACTGTTATGTAAAGAAAGTTAATACAGCATTAATAATGTTTGAGAATAGCATGTGTATACTGTATTAATAATACATGTTCTGCTAATAAAGTACACCGACATTGAAAATGTGAAGGGAATAAATTGACTGCATTCCTAATCTACAACAAATACAGTACAACTGCAGTCGGAATTGTGAAGAAATAAAGGTAGTACTGCATAGACTGTGTGATAAGAGATGTGTTCAAATGCCTGCATTATTTAAACTGTAGAACAATAAAGACTGTCAGCTGTATACCAATCACTATGTCATGTCACCCTCAATAAATCTGTGTTCTGACAATTGTTGTGTGTATTCTGGGCTGTTGTTCATGAAATTAATTATTACAGGTTTTATGAAGTAAACATGGGTATAACATGAAGTGTAGGTGTGGAGCTGTACTTCAACATATAATGCAATATATTTGTTCTGCACTAAGATCTGAACCTAAAGTAATACTGTCTAAGGTATTATAGTGTGTTTCTCCCAGGATTGTCTTGTGTTAACCTTTGCATTTCAGCTATATACATCCCTGAACATAGGTAAGCTGATGCAGGAATGTGTGAAAGTGTAATAGCTGTAGACTGCAAATATACCATCTGCAAATATATGTGGGTTAGGTAGGCAATCAGGCACGCCGATATCATCTGTACAAATCACACATATCCCCATCCATGAGGGGTTAATTGTGTACACCTGCAATCCAAGCATTAATACACAGTTCAACTACAAGCTCTGTCATGCATAACTCTCGCACATGTATGTTTAACTGTCACTGCAGTCTTGTTTGACATTCTACCTGTATTACCAGGTCACACGTTGTCAAAAGGTTAGGTTTAGGCACATATCACTCCAGTAGTACATAGCAGTGCTAGTAGCTCAGTGTGCTAAGAGTTATATATGTTGTTCATTTTGCCACACACAGACTGGTGTTTGAATCCAGGGACAGGTACTGCAAAAAAAAAAAAAAAAAAAAAAAAAACAACAGGAGCTGTAGAACTGCTGAAAAGATTTATTGTGTTCTGGTACCTCGGCCAAAAAGCCTTCAGAGGAATCTGTGGTACTAGCATAAATGGTGTGAGGTTTATAGCCAAAGACAGATTTGACTGTCAGTCATATGGGGTAGTTTATATTTTGGGATGTGGATGTTCTTCTACTAAGTGGTATGTTGGCCAAACCAAAGTAATGATTATAACTCATGTTCTAGAACACTTGAGGGATATTAGAAATTGTAGGTTGGATAGTCCCATTGCTGAACATTTCCATAAAATTCATGGGGATTTAGATGACTCTCTGTTTTTCAATGTATTAGCTAGGCCATCATTTTCAAGGGGAGGGAGTTTCATGTCCCAATAATTAAACTTAGAAAGTAGATTTATTTTGAATTTTGGTACACTTGCCCCTAGGGGGTTGAATTTGGAAATTAATTTGAACATTTAATTGATGTTTTGTAATATGCATAGTATGTATATTTCTATGTATGATTTTGGTATACTGTCTTTTTAAATTCTGCAATTGCTTAACTGAATGTGATTACTTTAGATTTATAAATTATACTCCTGGGTACTCAGTAAATTATTCCTCTGAAGGCTTTTTGGCTGAGGTAACAGAACACAATAAATCTTTCCAGCAGTTCTATAGCTCCTGTTGTTTTTTGCAGTTTTCATTTCTCTTGTGGTTTTTCCAGGGACAGGTACTAAGATATATTTATAGTAACAGACAAGTAGTACTGACTATTTATAGAAACAGTAATGTGTTAACAGATCTTCTCGCCACAGGACTTACAAGTAAATAAATGTCTCTAGTAGCTGTATGAAGGATATAGTAATGTCTGTGTCCAGGTGTAGTAGTGTATAAACAGCATTTCTGAGCAAGGTGATCAGATTCCATTAAATAAAACAACATGAAGTACAATACTATTCAAAGTTAATAAGACAAATTAAATGGTCTATTGTTAGTATGGCTGTATAGCTGTTACATCTGTGAATGTCTTCTGATAGTCTAACCCCATGCCTGCCAATGACAACAGGATAAGTGTTACCTCTCTGTACTGTGTACAGTACATGTCTCTCAAGTGTCATGCTGTCATGAATAGTGATCACTGCTGCCAAAAACCTTGCACACAGATATAAACCCATTTGAAGTATGCCAGTAGCACACTCACACAACATCAGTGCAGAGTACACCTTGGTAATCAAATATGTCACCTGACATGTAATAGTCCCCCGTAGTTATGTATCTGTAGGTGTTATGGCTTGGCCAATACCATCCCATCTGGAAAGCTTGAGAGGTATGTACATGCTACATCAGTTATAGGTCACTTCAAGATATAAAGTAAGGGTAGACCGGTAGAGTATTGTGCAGTACTGTCATGAACAATATAGCCTATGCAGTTGGTAACGGAATGTCTTTCTCTCCCTCCACCCCTTATCTGCATCATATATTATTATCCTTGTACTATGGGTATGGTTCTATTTTAAAATATGTTGTTCTCAGAACCTAATGTCGGGCCTTGCGTTCTGTTATTGGTAATTTACTATAATGGTTGCATACTAACATACCTTGTTGAAATATCAATGTTGTTGCTCTTTTGCCAGAAATGTTACTGGCATGCTGTTGCAATAATGAAGATTATTACATTTATGTCTGTGTTCTGTATGCTATGCAATTCTATTGTTCTGGGCTAATTGGAACACCCATGCATGCTGTTATAACTAATGTTGAAATTTTTTGCTGATGACTAACCAATACACTTTGACAAATCTCAACACCATAGCACACTTGGGTTGGCCAATCCCAGTGAATCTGCTTCTCCCACCTCATCTGGCCATGGCACCAGGTCCCAGCATGTCTGGGACCCAACCTGGAGCTGCCTTCTCCACTGGTACTGCATCACCCTTGGGTAGAACTGCCTCAAGTGCAGGGCCTGTCCCTATGAGCTCAGGCACGGAGAGGATCCTGTCACCCACAATCAGTTCCCAGGGTTAGTGCACAGGGACATCCAGTGGGATTTAGATGACTGACTGCACCAGATTGAGGGCAGGCTTGCCCACCTGGAGGGGCAGGCCACTCCTGGCACCCAGCCCCTAGCACAGCCACCTTCAGGGCTGTGAAGGGGCAGTGTTGACTGCCCATGGGTGGGGACCTCAGTCCCACTGTTTCCATATGGGGGCACTTGGTCCCCCAATTCCCAAACAACTTCCCCATACAAGGTGTTTACCACCTCATGTGTCATGCACTGCCTGTCTGCTGTCTTGTCTGTCTGCAAATGCAACCTCTCCTACCCAATTTACCTCCCTTAAATGTACCTACAATCTTTCTCCAACATTCCATTCTCTCTGTAAAAAAAAAAAAAAAAAAAAAAGGGCATCTGTCTTTGCCCCCATGTCCACTGTCATCACTCAATAATTCCACCAATTAATCAACCAAGTTATGTCACCCACACCCCTCTCTGTGGGATGTGAGGGTCCACATTCCAAATTGTCCACAACATGCACTGCTGTTGTTGTAGAAGAAATGGAGAGCTATGTTCCTTTCCTACACCCATCCTGCACATCCCTACTTGCCTTTCATATTGTTTTTCCCCCCTGCTTGCCCACATTTTACCACTTTCCTATCACCCCTTTTTTCCTTTGCCTTTTTTGAAAATAGTGCGGGTTTAAGCAGGGATAAGTGACACTTAGCATCCCAGAGCATCACGCAAACCCACTTAATACCACTTAAAATTGCTTTAATCACCTTACCTGAATCAGACACTGTTCTGCCCATCAATAAAATAACCAACCTTGCCAATTTTTGGACCTAGGTCCCTTTGAAGTGCTGCATAGTGTATTATGTCCACTAGGCCAACTCAGCCCTGGAGTATTGCAGGTGTTTTTGTAAATATATCATGCAGTAGAGTGATGTAACATTAGGAAAAATATGCACCCTTGCCAAGTATTGAACCCAGGACCCTCAGAAACTACAGTACAGTGTATTATATCAGTAGGCCAACTCAACCCTGGAGAGTTAGTGGTGTTTTTGTAAATATATCATGCAGTAGAGTGATGTAACATTAAGAAAAATATACACACCTGTCAAGCATTGGACCAAGCAACCTCTGCACTACAGTACAGTGTATTAGACCACTAGACCAACTCAGCTCTGGAGTGATAATGGTGTTTTTGTAAATATATCATACAGTAGAGTGATGTAACATTAGGAAAAATACACACTGCTGTCAAGTATTGAACCCAGAACTCTCTGAAATACAATACAGTGCACTACACCACTTGGCCAACGCAACTCTAGAGAATTACTGAGGAAGTTTTTTGTAAATATATCATGCAGTACAGTGATGTAACATTATGAAAAACATATTCCCTTGCCAAGTAATTAAACCAGGACCCTGTGCACTACTGTATAGTGAATTAGACCACTAGGCCAACTCAGCTCTGGAGAATTCTTGTTGTTTTTACAAAGATATCCTGATTACCAGTGACACTATTTCTACATATAATGCATTAAATGACAGAGTACCTGGGCCTGTGATGCAGACACTGAACCTACACAAGCAAAGATATGTTGATGGATTGACAGGAGGCCTACAATATCAGGTAGAGTTGACAAATGCACAGACTGTTGCAGAATGTCCACAGTTGTGTCGCCTACTTATGGCATGGTTGTCATCATACCTATTCTGTATGCTGAAGTACTGGCAAGTCAGTGCAGATTGAGGTTACAAAGGCATGACATAGAGATCAGTGTCACATGTCATAGCCATCCAAACACACATGTTCATGCCAATCCTGTCTAACACACTGTATGCATGCACATATGTCTTGCAACTGCACCTCCCATAATAATGACTCAGTAACTCTATCACTTACATTCCTAGCATGTCTGACATCTGGACACACACAGCTCAGGTTCACAGTCCAGTCTGTTGCACAACAACTACATGCTTGTCAATACAACATAGAAATAACTGAGCCCTACAATGTCCAGCAGAACTAGTTGCTGCTACCACAGTCACTGCCACCCATGGTAGCATTTCAAAGGCCTGGATGGTGGAACACATGTCACAAATATGAATATGTGTCCTAAATGTCCACTACCACACTCTGGATGGCAGAACTACTTAACATATGTACCAGAGGCACATGCCTCGCCTGGACTGTTATGTGTATCCTCACCCTGGCCATGTTGTGACACAAGACCTGACACTGCTCCCTCACTGACCTATACAGTTTGCTGTCCCCCAGTGTCTTCACAATCCTATATGACTCCTAGTCAGAATGCAGCAGCTGTGGCCTGCTACACATGTGGCAGTATGTTCAGCCACCTGCTACAGACCTACCATACCTCCCAAACACCTAGAACAGGGTATCCACACAACACCCATACATAAAGGGTTGGGGGGAATGTTCAGGTGACAGGGACATGTGTTACAGTCTCCCCTTAGAAACATACACAGCTGATAGAACAGCATCAACTACAGCAGCATGCACATTCAGATAAAAATGATGTATGACACTCACATTTGCCTGTCTCCTTACTGACCCCAACACACATTGTTAAACAGTAACCTGCCACAGAATCAGAAACTTTGTTAACAATGGCTAAACATAGCATGCAAAACTGTGGACATACCACATCAATCCAAACAGTGAACAGTATTTCTACCTACCGTCTGTGATGCTGTAGCTCCCACACCTCGATAATGTCCTCCTCACAGGCCAGGAAAAGGGCCAAGACCTACATTAAGGCCTTAATTATAGCACTGTGTTGCCATGCCTTGCCATGCCATTAGCTAATGAAAATGCAATCTGGCTTTTCTGGATGCTATTAGCAAGAGTAAGTCAAAGTTTGATGCACAGGCAATCACCTGTTCATGAGCATTACCTACAAAAGGCGAGTTGCTGCCTATGGTAAAAAGGTCCGTGACTTTCTTCATGAAGACAGTCTGTGATTTCCAAGGAAAACCACTGGATTTCTGCTCACAAAGGAGTACAGCACTATACCAGGTATGTCATAGAATTCACCATGTAATGGAATCCAGAAGGGGGGATGCAGTCGTGGGAAATAGGAATTTCAACAGTAGGCCTCAACAACATATCTTAGAATGACATGTTGCTGTTAGTCTGCTGTCCAGCACCTACAGTCTTCCCTTTTGGCTCTGTCTGCAGTGACATAGATCACAGCTCTGACCTCTGATTCCCCCTAGCAATGGTCAGCTCATGTACAAATGCTAATGGATTGTCTGTTGTACAATAGTGACAGTAACTACTGGTGGATACAGCTGGCATATCACATCATGTACTGTCAGTAAGTCCCTCTCAGTCTGTGAATGTCATACAGGCTTAGTTCAACAATTGTCCAGGTGTCCCTCACTGTTCTTGATGTACTCTGGCTAGGTCACTGTGTACTCCACACCTGTATCTCATTGCCTGACAGATGTGGTTAGCATACCTGGTGACCCCCTGCAGTGAGACAGCAGGTTATAGTCAGTAGTTGTGGGGGGACACAGACTCTGCCTCAGCAACAGTGTGTACATATTGAGCATACAATTTAACGGAATGAATACACTACCAGATATCAATGTACCATTGCTGTGTTCCAAGGGGTCTGGCATGTCACAGATACATTCCCCACACTCTGGGGACACCCATTACATATTGTACAACTGGTTTCCACACATTCACATTTGTCTGGCATGTGGTCCACATATAGCAGGCATATGTACACAGTCTGCAAACATCTGGGTACTGCAAATGTCAAACACCTATGAGGATGACACCCTACACCACATATGCACTTCTCTTAGTTATTGTGTAGCACAAATGTTGCTGGAATGTCCACATGCACTTGTAGTACCACTCACATATTTGTTGGATGTTGGCTGTCTGACATGGTATTGTAACTTTGCCCATAGGCGACACACCACAGTTGATGGCAGTGATGGATGTGGACACATAATAACATAGTCTGTCACAGCACACAGGCCATAACTGGTATACCTATGAACATACAAGGTTACTAGACATGAGTCCTGAGTCCCCATGTGCCTAGACCACATGTTAGCCCATGTGCATGCAAGGTAGCACCTGATGACCCCCTCCCAGTCCAACAAGGACACAGGTGATATCCCAAGGGTGTATGTGCAGTAAACCATCCAGTTATCTAGGTTCTGTCTGATAAGGTGTAAATAGCTACCCTGCTTGATGTAGACAGGGTGACCATTCCACTGCAGTGTGAGTGTGAAGGACACACATCTGAGCTGCCAAGAAGACCAGTGGATGTCACACACCAGGCTGTGTGTGTGTGTGTGTGTGTGTGTGTGTGTGTGTGTGTGTGTGTGTGTGTGTGTGTGTGTGCACGTGTGTTACAGTGGAGCTTGAGTTGCACTTGTGCAGCAGTCCCAACAATGTGGAGTCCATGATTTCCTCACATGGCAGACAGAGGTCACTTCTGAGGAGTATGTATGAAACCAGTAGAGGGTTTGGCTTATAGCCTATCGGTGTATGGTAGATGTCTGAGGCCCTGGTACTCCCTGGTGGGGAACTTCTGTGATAACCCCAGCTGCTGCATCTGCTGTGTGAGGTGAATGATGAATGGGGCATTTTACACAATAATGGGCCTTATTGTAGGGAATACAGGGATGTTAGGACCCCATGTCCCTGGATAACATACTCGTAGGTATGAGGTGGGTCATGTAGAAGGTTTACCATCGAACAGAAGCAACATGGTGGAGAAATGTCATGTTGCCATTGACCTGTGTGCACAGATCCCACACAACTAATTGTGTGCCTACGATGTTGTTTGTACTGTGATAATATGTGGGGATGTCACTCTCCCCAAAGGGTTGACCCTGCATGTGCTGGTATGCGGCATGAGGCCATGTTTCTGCCACCAGTCATGTATCTGCATGAGACCTTTCTAGGCAGATGTCCACATCACTAGAGAATCTGGTGACAGCACACAGCATGCAGTCGTCTGCATAAATGGTTGGCCATCGGAAAATGGCTATGCCCTTCACCACAAACATGTACATCACACATAACAGAGACCCAAACACAGAACAACAAGTTATGCTACCAGTTATGGGTCAACCGCTTGGGGTGCATTCCCCTATGTGGATTACTTGGGTCATGTCAGTATGCCAGAGTGCTAACCCTATGGTAACATATGGTGTGATGCATACTTGGGAGTGTATATCTATTATGGCCAGGTGGGTTATACTGTCAAAGACTTTGTCCAGGTCAAGGTAGGCAGTGTGCACTGTCAGGCCCCATCCATGGCTTTGGTGACTGTGTCAAAGAGGTCAACCGAGTGTAACAGACATGATCCCTTCCTTGACAAAGCCTAACTGTGCATGATGGAGTGTGTGGAGGTCACCAATATGCTTGTTAATGAGGTTCACTATAAGCTGTGCTATTGCTTTACAGAACAGCTAAGTTAGGCTGGTGAGTAAATAATATGACAGAGTAGTGGATGCACAACCTTAGTGTTAAGGTGTGACAGTGGTTGTCCTTCACATGGCTGTGACAAAGGTGGTAGTCAGGCCTCCTTTGAATACAGTGGCTTATGTTGTTGCAGGGTTATGCTTGGGGTCATGTAGGATGCATCCTGTGATGTGATAGGCTCTCATGGTGGATGTAAACCATGACTTTCACATGGCAATAATGACCTGTTCCCTACATATAGGAGAAGGGGGCAGGTATTGTGGACATCAAATATGCTATACCTACAACACTGGTATAGCTGGTGTCCTTGACCACCACAAATGAGTAGATGCAGGTGCTTCCTGGGATGTTGCAGACATATGTGCAGAATGGGAGATGATTGTCTGTAGTGTATGTCAACAATGTGGGCTCTGGGTTTGCTGTACAGGTTTCCAGGAGTGATCCCATTTGCTTGTTCACACTAATGAGACATTGCTTGTAAATGGGGACCTGCTACTAGTTTGTCTCAGACAACGGTATGTCATCGCTATTATAGACACTTATGTATTGCAGATGTCCACCAGACAGGTCTATGTATCCTTGCAGAGGATGATGTAGTCCTGTTTGGATATACTTGACTCTATGCATCTATACAAATGGACATGTAGCATGTGTGTATTTGTGGATATTGGTGCCAGTCTCAACTGAGGGATTTGGGACTCTGAAGCTGTGTATACCACCCCCAGGAGGCTGTATTCCATGTTGGAGGTGTATGCATATGTGACCCTAGCTAGATAAGTATTGTGGGAAATGGTGACTGCTAACATGATTGCATGATGGTTACTTTGCCATTGAGGATGACACTGTGGGGATGCTGCAGTGGTAACCTGTGTTGTGTAATATCAACTGCAACACACCTTCACCTCCTTTGGGGGTAGCCCCTAGCTGCACCAAGGTGTTTGTAATTCTACTGTTGATGGCTGTCTGGCCATTTGTGTGCTGGCATGGGTACATCATCGATTGTATGTTTGGGTCATTCAAGTGACACAGGATCAGGGTACAGACCCAAACCAGAATGCAGTTGTTGAGGTACATATAAGCAGGATGGGCTTCCTGGTCATATGTGGTGGCCGGTAGATAGCTATGGTTTGAATAGGTGTATTGCCACTGGTGAACTGCCTCTGCGGTATCCCCTGTGCATCCTACTGCCTCAATAGTGTGGAGGTGTGTATGTGTCTCATATATACTGAACTCACATGTCCCATGCCATTTCCACCCACACTTTGGGGTATGACTGCATGATAGGATGGTTGACAAGGTAAGGCTGGAGTGCTCTCTGCACCTATGCACCATGTGTGTGTGTGTCTGCACAGATGTCAGCATTTCCAAGGGTTAAGAATGCATGCATTCGGGGCAGAGTCATTCTCTCTGCACCTATGCACCATGTGTGTGTGACTGCACAGATGTCAGCATTTCCAAGGGTTAAGAATGCATGCATTAAGGGCAGAATCATGTGTAGGCACCTAGGGTATAGCAACATGGCCTTCAATGTGTGCTGCACTGACAGTTGTATGTTGGTAGTGATGACCTCACCACTTTTCCTAATGAAGGCACTATGGGGATGGCAAGAACCATTGCCAGATGCATGAAGGCCAGTTGAGACAAATGAAGGCCATTTGTTGAAAAGCATTGTGGTCTGTTAACCATATCATTCCAGGCTCACAGGTACTGGAACCCCCTGGAATACCACAGGATAAAAGGCCACTTGTTAAGTTCAATCATTTCTTGAATGTATTGTGGCATCAGTCTGGGTGACAGCAAAATGCTGCATAACGTTATGGACATATCTGCCTGGGACACATAATTAGTGTGCTCACAAATGTCTCACTGCATACAGTCCAGGGACATACATCTGAGGTCAGGCACACCAACATGGACTGTGACAGACTCATGACAGTACCTGTTGTTGAGAGACAGCAGTGCATATGCAATATGATAGTGTATGTCACCTGACACACAAGTAACTGTGACCATCCACATATACATCCAGGTGAGAGGCACATCACTGTGTCTCACAATGGAGTCTGCTATGTGTAACATGTGTGACGTGCTGACACCTGCATGACTGTGGGACACAGGTGTGTGGCCACATGTGGTATGTGCTGCATTCAGCTGTGGCATTCATGTGTGGCTTTACCTCAGAGGTCTCCTTTGCTTGTGGATGTGGATGTTGTGGTCCACTGTGTATGTGTGCGTGTGTGTTGTGTATGTGTGGGTGGCTTATGAGGTGTACTGATTGTGTTGACAACCTGTTTGAGGACAGATATGTGGCCTTGACAGGGAGAGAGCATGGACTGCAGGTTCATGCAGACTTGTAGTGTTTGTAGATGGTTGTCCATCCATGTACATGAGGCAGGTGCTACACTGTGCCAGGACACTCTTATCAACCAAACTGTAGGGCACTGTCCAGCCATATAGTCCAGAATCTGAGGGAGGAAGGCTAGGGAGACCTGAGGGGTGGGCCTACAGCCCAGGTTCTTATTACAACAGTAGGAGGCTGAAACCACAGCATACCATGTAGACAGGCTATGAACAAGCAGTAATAGGTGTAACAGATAAATGCATTTTAACACCACATAGCACATGCAGAAGCAGCATGAAACAGTAGGATCAGGAGGGCAATGCATGATGTAGTGTCACTATGTTGTTGATAGCCACATACATACTGTGGTGATAGATGGCAAGGTATGATGTGGGAGTTAGCGGTGGATAGTGGTGGCAAACATGGATGTGTACATAATGGAGAGCAATCTATGCAGTCCTGTGATGTGTTACCCCCTTCATGTCTTTCAGGTGTGATGCATAGATGTCGTAATCCACCTTTCTCAGCTGAGACTGCTGCCATTATTGATGCCCTGAGATTCCATCACTGGGTGCTGTTGACAAGGACCCACCATAACCAGCAAGAATGTGCTGCACTGTGAGCAGACCTCGTAGCAACGGTGAATGATATAGGCCACCAGGACAGGAGGTATGAACAGGTCTAACACCATGCTACAGATATAATACATCATGCATGGCAAAGGGCCACATCTTTGTCAGGGACTGTGTAGGCACTGGGGGAGGACCTGCTACATAACCCCCACTCTCAGCCACAGAGGAGTTCCTGGAAAACCTGGGATCAGCCACCAGCTCACAAGAAACATATGTTGTGGAGGTGAGTGGCATAGATTCCACAGCCGAGGAGCATCCAGGTAAGCCTCCAGTGGTCATCACATTAATATTGTAGCATTCATAGTGGCAGCCTCTGCATACTTGTACACATATGTCAGGTCATTTGAAGGTGGGGTTTTGTAATGGACACATGCACACATATTGTGAATGTCAGCAATTTAGGTAGTATCACAGTTTCTACTGTACATGTTGAGTAATGCACATATTATCCTGTACCAATGCCACATATGTGTTTGCTGAAAATACCTCTCCCCCACAAATCCATAGGTACCCCTGGTGTGGCTGGGAACCATCATCCTGTAGCCAGTGAGTGTGGAACTGTCTTGTTATGGCTAATCTATACCCTAGACATGTTAAGGGCAGTCTGTTTGCCATGGAAACTACTGTTAAGCTTAACCATATTGCAATATGTGTATATTCACTTGTTGCGGGGTTCACTGCAGTGCATCACATCAGTAATCACAGTAGCATATTTGCAGGAGTTGTAACATATTAGCATATATTTTTGTAAAGATGTGGCCAGTCTGCTATACAGGGGTGCATTACTATTGTGTAAACAGGTGCACTGTGTTTTAGGTGAAGGTCCATCACATACTCTGACTTGTCACATATCTCACAGGTGCATAGTACTAGCAACATTAACTGGATGTAGCTGCACTGCATGTTTTTGAGGGCCTGTCCATTGTGCGTCTGTTGTGGACTGATTGTGTGTTGTGCATGGCATCAGTCAAAAGGTGTGGTCTGTCTCATGGCTTTGTGGCACCTCACGTGTGTGTGTGTGTGTGTGTGTGTGTGTGTGTGTGTGTGTGTGTGTGTGTGTGTGTGTGTGTGTGTCTGTGGGTGAGTATCAGCAGACATTATAGTGCAGGAATTAATGTAGTCATGTGGCTTTCACCTCACAGGTGACCATAGGGTATGGAGTATGTCCCCCTCACAACCTGATGCCAGTGTCTCGTTGGATGATGATGGTGGCCATAGTGAGGCATGGGTGGTGGTGTTGGGTGCTGAATCTGTCTCATTGGTTGACATCCCACTTCCACTCCCAATGTTTCTGCACACAGTCAGTATGCCCACACATGCCCAGTCCCCAGCAACCACAGATATTGGGCAGTCAGTGGGTGGTGGCATTGAACAGGAGAGTGTGATTGCTATGGCATCTGTGACTGCAGATTCTAGCCATAGCCAGAGAGCTGGGAAGGTCCCATACAGGCAGATTGACAGGGGTGCTTGAAGGAAGACTGATGCCCATCCAGCACCTGTCAGATGTGTCACAGCATGTGTCACCCAATGCATGTTTCGGTCCATCATGGAGGTACAGGCATGTTGTGAACAGTACACCAGACGGATGCTCAGGGTCAGGGATGCCACACTGCCTGGCATGCATAACTCCTTCCACAGAATTGCTGATGCCTTACGTCAGTTCACTGATGTAGTGGATAGATGGTGGGGTGAGACATTGTCAGTACTCAACTCTGCAAAGTCTATGCTGGAACATGTGGTGGGAGTGAGGCGTCGGACATGTGGACATAGGTCAGGAACAACATCAGCTGAGAGTCCACGTGGCTATGCACAGTCACTCTCCCATAGTGGCAGTACCACCAGCACTACCGAAGGGAGGGTGTTGCGCACACCACAACATAGCAGGCCATGGGCACATGGTCCTTGGCAGTCTCGTGAGGGACACAGACCCAGCAGACACCACTCACCATCAGCAAGTAGTACTGCATCTGGCCCTGGATATGGTGGGCAGAACCAGTTTCTGTGTTCATGGTCAGAGACAGTGAACTGTACATTCTGCCATGTACAGTCCATGGCTATCCAACATACACTTGTGTAGGGCTAACACATGGCCTGACTGTGTGCATGCACACACTCACACATCACTGTCACATCCAGGTCAACAGCAGACACACACAGCTCCTCCCCATGGCCCAGCTGACAAGCACCCCTCCGGACATACACACACACAATGTCAACTGTATGGCACAGCCTAGGTCATTGGCAACCCCACATCACACCCTGTGCATGTGATGATACCTGAGCCACATCCCTGTTATCCATACCATCAATACAGGGACATGCTAATATGTGTCTGATGCACAGAGTGAATATAATATAGCTAATGGCAGTTTGTAGTGCAGTCATGTTATGTCCTGTAAGGTGCTGTCTGCTGGCAATTGTCATGCATACACATCAAACTGCATGCACCTTTGTGCCATGATGCTTTATTGTTGTTACTACTGCTGACTGACTGTTATCTGACAGACCTTATTCTGTTTCTGTTCCAGATGTCTGTGTGTCTAAGTCATGGGGACTTGCCGCCATTACAGAAGCTCATGATGGCATAGTGGCAATGCAGAGACCTTTTCCTCACCAAAGTACAGCTGTATATGTGCATGTTTACATAGGTGCGTATGTGTAATATAGTGTGTGAGGGACAATGGAGGCAGACAGCGTAATCTTGCATGCATACCCCTTGACACAGCATGCTACTCTTGATACATATCACCTGGGAGCTCCGTAAGATCGCAGGTTCATAGGTCCATAGAAGGTTACTAGAGTATTGGCCCTGGGTCCCTTACAAGCCTAGCAGTTACTTTATCCCCAACAGGATCATCAATCAGCATCTGTTGCCCCTGGCATTGATGGACACAGGTTGGACCCTTGGGACAGATTTTTGTTTTCCCATCCACTCATCACAGATGCACTTGATGAGGGTCTGCATCGTACTCTGTTTGACATGTATGGGAAGTGCATTCCTGAGACAGGGCAGCCCCTGGGAGACAAACCTGTCTCTCCAGCAGTTTTTTTTTCTGTCGCATATGTGATTCAGGCCTGTCATGTTGGTAATGTGCACAGAGTTAGACTCACATATATGGGGCAGCTGTTGAAGGGCTAAGCACAACATTGCCATCTAAGCATGCCACAGCCCACTTGAGACAATCTGTCCGATACCAAGTGGGGCACTACTGATTCGAGATTGCCTGCATGGAACAAGTGTTGAAGACGATGGATAACCTTTGCGGGTGTTAACATAGCCTTTCCATTTGGCAGAGATGTCTTCATAGGTACATACCAGACCGGCCATGATGATAATGTATTGTACTCACTGAGGACTATACAGAGGTAATGTACACCTTTTTTTCTGGATGCAGTTCCTTTACCTATGTGGTGAACCCCATCCATGTCTTTTCTGACCACTGCCACTACTTGATGGCTGAATCCAACAATGTTATCAACCTGAATACCCAGGTCTGTCAATGCAGTTTGTGTGTTTATGTGGCTGCTGTTGATGTGGGGAATAGTGGAGCCATGTCCTTGCCATATGGTATGATGATGGTACTGTTTTCTGCATTCACCTTGAGGCCAGGACTTTGGCACCAGCCCATACCCACTGTATGACCCCACTGCAGTGTGTTAACATCAGTTTGTGGGTCAGTGACAGACAACACACTATTTACAGTTGCTATAGCCTTAGGTAGTACCTACATATGTGGGTGGTGGCAGTTCATGCCTAGATATATGTTGGGCATGTGTATTCTGCTGTATGTGTAATACATACAGAAACACACACAAATAGTGACTAATGTGAGATTACAACCCCTCCCTACCTACTATTACACAATGGGGCTCACCATATTATTGCATGTGCCACTGGTTAAAATTGGTGTACGTGTGGCTGAAGAAGTACATCACTCTATGCCTTTCAGGGTCTCTCTGTCTCTCTCTCTCTCTCTCTCTCTCTCTGTCTCTCTCCTCCTGTCTCTGCCTCTCTATAAATTCTATATTTTATATGTTACCTATATATCTGTATGTATATCACACTCAGCAGGTCCAGATAGATCTTATATGCACTACATACAGATAGATGGGGGTTAACAGGTCTGATGGGGTGGGGATAGACAGTTAAGGTGTATAAAATGTCTGTATGCACAAGGGATATATGTACATCCCAGTTCTATAGCCAGGTGTGGGTTCAGACATGGGCTGAAAGCAGCTAAGTGTAGGAGCATGCCCAGTATGACCATCAATAGTAACAGTGAGACTCCAGGCCAGACCTACCTGTACTCCAGTCCAGGATTTTGTGTGCTACAGCCAATTGGCTGATGAACCTGTGTAAAGAGTCCAGCACCTCACTGATATACTGGCTGAGGGATCTCCTGGCTGTGTGCTGTCCTTATTAACTGAGTCATATCTAGGGTGGGTACAGAATGTATTGGACTGAGTATAGTTTTACATAATATGTGAGGTACATTTTACATAGCACTGCGATGACCTGGTATGTCAGTGGCAAATCAGTATAGCTCATACCTCTCAACCTCTTATAGCAAGAAATCTGGACAAAGCCATGAGTAAAAGTGGGACAAAGTCCCAAAAATAGGGACAATTTCTAAATATTGCTTTTGTAGACTAAGAAAGTTAATAGAATAACAGGCTTTGCATTACCATGAATTTTCTAAAAAGTGTGAAGTCTGGAATTCAGATGGCTGTCATTATTTTCTAACTTCAGTCTTTAATGATTTGCCACTATTTTGCCAGAAAACCACAATTTTATGAAAACTGGACCAGAAATATGAGGAAAAATCTGGACATTTTGCAAAAATCTGTCCAGTTGAGAGGCATGGATAGCATAATGTGAAGAAGTGCTGACAGACATTTGTCTACTGACTCCATACACTGCAGGGAACCCATGCCACTGCATGACTTGTTCTAGTCTGCACATTCTACATTTTTCTGGCCACTGGTACCTCCTTCCCCTTATCTGTGGGCCTTTGTCCTGCTCTGCTCCAGTCACAGGCTTTGTCCACAGTTACTGCTCTTAAGCAGTTGTAGTTATGGTGTGACTGGGGTAGAAGTCATAACATCACACACAGGGTTATGGACTTCACACTTCTGACTGTATCTGTTTAGCAGGTTGCCCATCATTGTGCCCATACATCTGCTCTGGTCCTCAGGCGGTTTGTGTTGCACTGTTATTATAAGGCTACATGTTGACCCTACCTCTCAAACTGTTACAGACAGACATCTGGACAGGACCATATACAACATTTGGACACAGGCCCAAACATGGGGACGGGGTCTTAATATTGCTCTTCCAAATGTAGACAGTTGGTAGAATGGTTTTGTATTAGCTTGCATTTTCTTAAGGGTATGAAGTCTTCATCTCAACTGTCTGTCATTGATGTTTTCAAATCAGCCTTTATTGGTTTGCCAATAATTTGCCAGTCAAATGCAATGTTATGAGAAACAGAACAGCTATATGAGGTATAGTGTGGATATTCTGAAAAGCCTTCTCATTCGTGGGGTATGGATGGTGCCCAGTGACTTGTCAGTACTGATACAGTTATGTGGCAGCCTTTATATCCTTGTGCTTGACTGACTTGTTGCAACCTGCTGTTAGTAAGGCACCATCAAGGTTACTCAGACCCATGTACTATCCATATCTGTGGCCCCCTATCCCTCCATTGTCCAGCTTTCCTGCAGTAACAAATATTTACTTCTGGAAAGTCTGTAGAACTCCTATCGTAGGTGTAGCTGACATGCAAAATAGGCAGCATATCCAGTCTTGAACCATGGACCTTGTCAACTGCAGCAATGTACTTAGCCCACTAAGCCATGGCAACCACCAGTCAGAGCTGCCTACTTCCTGACACTATTAACCACACACATACATAGCACATTGACCCCTGCATATTGTGGAAGTGGAACATGTCAGCAAGTTGATTGGGACAGCCCTGGAAATGTGTGGTCTTCTGCTATTACCTTACAAACATAAATGTTACTGCAGCTGTATGGGTACATAGTTTCATAGTTTCATAGTATAGTACTGGGCTATCTGCCCTGGGGCATTTGTAAGCCTAACCATAGTGATGTGGCTTTTGCCACCCCATGAAATGGTACAAAAATGTACAGATAAAATCTAGAATACTGTGCCTCTGTCTAGTAGTGACACAGTGAAGGTCCCCTTATATAATAGAATTAGTTTACTGTGCCCCTGTCTAGCAGTGACACAGATGTGACCCCTGGGGTAAACTTACGATCTCCCATCCACTCATCAAGATTTCTCTTGAAGAGAGTCAGTGAGGGGCTCTGCCTAATACGAACTGGGATCCTGTTCCAAAGCATGGGAAGCCTCTGGGTTATGAATCTATCCCTCCAGCATGTCCTATTCATACTTGTGCCGAGGTTTAAGTCTTTAGCTCTCGTGGTCCTGATGGATTTGGATTTTTGAGGTGGAGCATGTCCATCAGATCCTGATTGGACATGGCCTTGTACGTCAGGCAGAGATCACCTCTGAGCAGGCGGTATGCTACTGAATAGAGCTGAAGTTTCTTTAGTCTGGCAGAATAAGACATATGTTGGAGACCCTTGATCCTTTTGGTGAGGTACTTTTGTGGTCTCTCCAGCTGTTGCAAGTGCCAGGTGAGGTACATACCAAATGGGGCATTGTACTCAATCATGGGTCTGATGAGGGAGGAATATAGGGGTACAATGACATCCTTGGATCTGGATGTGAAACCCTTCATGATGAGGTGTGCAAGGTAGAATGTTTTTCTAACCACTTTGGCAACGTGGGTGTCAAATGAGAGGTCGCTGTCTACTTGGGTCCCTAGGTCTCTGATTACTTTTTCCGTAATCAGTGGGTTGCTGTCTATGTGATAATTTGTGGGTACTTTGTTTTTTTCCAAAAGGGATAACTATACATTTTTGGACATTTAGTTTAAGGCCGTGACTACGGCACCAGTTGTCCGTTTCAGTGAGGCCTTTTTGTAGGATGTGTGTATCTGCTGGTGTATCGACTATGGCACCTAGTTTGCAGTCATCTCACGAACTTTGTCAGCCACAGCCCTCCCATGTTTGCTTTAACATCTGAGAAATAAATGCCAAACAAGAGGGGTCCCAGGACAGATCCCTGTGGGACACCACTTGTGACTGGCTTTGAGTCTGACATTGCTCCAGCGATTTTAACTTTATGGGTTCTGTCCTTTAGCCAGTTTGCAACCCATCTAGTGACATAAGGGTTTACTTTTAAGCTGTTTAGCTTATCTATGATGCCTGAGTGGGGTATTGTGTCAAGGCCTTAGCCAAGTCCAGGTATGCAGTATGGACTGCTTTGCCCTCATCAATGGCTCTAGTGACTGTTTGAAAAAGTCAACCAGGTTTAAAAGGCAGGATCTGCCCTTTACAAAGCCGAACTGGGTGGGGTCAAGCGTCTGTAGGTCCCCTATGTCTCCGTTTATGAGTTCCATAATGATTCTTTCCATAGCTTTGCAGACCAGGCTAGTCAAGCTTATGGGGCGGTAGTTTCCAGGGTCTGTAGAGGCACCCCCCTTGTGGAGTGGGACCACTGTTGCTGTACGCCAGTGTTCAGGTACATATCCCGAAGTAAGGCTAAGGTTAAATAGCATTTTTATGTGTGGTTTTAGCTCCTCTTGGAGTTCACGTAACACGCACCCCGGGATACCGTCAGGTCCCATTGATGCTGTGTTTTGCTTTGTTTAGGGCAGTTCTCACTTGGACATCTGAGATGACAGGGAGATTACATTCAGCTGGGATAAGTATTTCTTCTTTTGGGGGTGAAGGAGGCGAGAAATTTGCACTGAACCTGTCAGCCAGAATGTTAGCAATATCTGTGGGTTCAGTGTATTTTTTGTTGTTGTGAACCAACTCTGAGCATATCTGAGGGTTTCCAGGTTTCTAACATAGCTGAAGAAGGCTTTGTGGTTATCTTTAGTGTCCTTAGCGATTTTTCTCTCTAAGTTTGCCTTGGATGTTTTTATGAGAGAACGTAGTTTTCTGCTAATGTTGATCAGTGATGTCTTCCCTTCATGGGATTTCGCTCTGACGTGCAGTAGCTTCCTTCTTTTGTTATACAATTTGTTTATGGCTGAGGTCCACCAGACAGGACGCTTACATTTGGTGGAGAGGGACTTGGATTTGTTTGGGATTGCATGATCCATGCATTCTTGGAGATGTCCATAGAAAGCATTTGTGAAGGATTCGGCATTGTGGGATGTGGTATCCACTGGCACAGTGGGCTTAAAGGATACCATCTCAGTCTTAAGAAGAGTGAAGTCTGCTTTTGAGAAGTTTTTCACTGTGGTCTTTTGTGCTAGGGGTGGAGGTGGGATATGTATATCCAGGGTGATTAGTTTGTGGTCAGATCTCACTAGTGAGGGGTATACTTCCGGTGTGGAGCATTTTGTCCCCATGTTTGTGATGATCAGGTGTAGTATATTATCTCCCCTAGTGGGAAAGGTGACTAGTTGTTCTAGTGCATTTGAATTTATGAATTCCAGGAACCTTTGGGCTAGGGTATTAGGGCTAGAATAATGTACCCAATCTATGTTTGGGTAGTTGAAGTCTCCCAGTATGATGGTATTTTGTGATACATTCATATCCTCCAATGTCTTCAGGAAGGCTGAGTGGGGTTCTTGAGATTGGGAGGGTGGTCTGTAACATGCTACCAGTTGTATAGCAGTTTTGCCTATGGTTAGTTGCACCTGTATGGTCTCTCATGCTTCATGTGTTGCTACTAGCCTGGAGGTGTGGGTGTCCTTTATGAATATGGGCACTCCCCCTCCCTTTGTGGTTCGGCCCGGGTTTTGGGGCCGAAAAGCATGATACAAGGTATAGCCTGGTAGCACTGGGGTGCTCTCAGGAGCCTTGAACCAGGTTTCAATTACTGCACAGACATTGATGTTCTCCATGCTGAGGAGTGCATCAAGTACCTGCATCTTGAGATTTAGACTTCTGGCGTTGAGCAGCATTACCCTTAGTTTTTTTCCATTTTTGTTTTCTAAGGGGTGGGTTTGTCTTTTGAGCCTTGCCTAAAAAAGGCACTATGGGGGTGGCAAGAGCCTTAGCCAATATCCGGAAGCCCAGTGGTGACAGGTGTAAGCCATCCCTTGCGAAGCAGCGTGGCTTGTCCAACATATCATCCCAGGCAGACAGACATTGGATCCCCTTAGAATGACACCAGTACTTGAGCCAATTGTTAAAGCTGATCATCTTGTCTTTGTATTGTGGTATCATTCTTGGTGAGGGCAAGATGCTGCTCAGGGTCAGGGTCATACCAGCCTGGGCTACATTATCGGAGAGCTCCTCTATGTCTCTTTTCATGTAGTCCAGGGAGGTACGTCTCAGGTCATTCACACCAGCATGGACAATGACAGAGTCATATTTGTACTTGCTGTGGAGTGACCTGAGTGCATGTGTTATGTGGCGGATCCTAGCTCCCGATAGACAGCTCACAGTCACCTTCTCCTTGTTCAGCCTGGTCAGTGGGACATCAGTGTGTCTGACTATGGAGTCACCTATTACTAGTGTATCAGGCAAGGTGTTTGGCCTTAAGGGCTGTGATTGGTTGACACACTGATTTATTGAAGTATGTGTTGCATGTGTTTTGTTTTGAGGTGGTGGATTTTTGGATGTCTGCTTTGGGAGCCTCTGTTGTTTTGGGAAGTTTTTTATTACAGCCTCCGAGTATGTCCTTGTGTTTTTATGTGTTTGGTTTGCAGTTGTGGTAGGTCTATGTGGGACTGGGATTGTTGTGTGTGTGGTTGCCATCTCCTCCTGTCTGGTCATGCCAGTCCTGAGTTGAGAGAGTTCAGCCTCCAGTTTGGCTATATAGTTGCATCTCTCACATGTATTTGTGTTTGTTGGGAGGAGGAGAGGGTTGTCTGTGTACATGAGACAATTGTAGCATTGTCTCAAGATGCCCAGATTGACCAGCTGAACTGGAGACGACGCCAGTAATCTACCACTCTACATGTTAGAACAGTATAAGGGAGTGGTATACCTTTAAGGGATAGGGGTGTGTCGAGGATAGGGGACCATAACTCTCAAGTGTACAGATTTTCACAGAATGTCCAGATGTTTGCCTCATATTTTGGGTCAGTTTTTCATAAAATTATGGCTGTCTGGAAAATTACTGGCAAATCATTAAAGACTGAAGTTAGAAGCTAATGACAAACAATTGAGTTTCAGACTTTTTAACCTTCAGAGAATTCATGCTGGTGAAAAACCTGTTATTCTATCAACTTTCTAGGTTTTTAAGAGCAATATTTAAAACTTGTCCCTGTTTTGGGGCCTTTGACACACATTTCTTAATGGCTTTGTACAGATTTCATGCTCTAAGTGATTGACAGGTATGTATGGGACTCCAACATTGACATCCATGCATCTGTCCTATGACCCCACTGTTTGTAAGTCCCTCACATAGTGCAGTAGGTTTTTCTGGCTTGGGGCCTACTGCATATTCTGGAGAAGCCAGTATTTGGCAGAGAGTTCCTGTTCTCCCACATAGCTGTCAGTTGACTGCTGCTATCCCAGTAACCCATTCCATTCCCTTGCATACATGCAGCAATACCATAGATATGCTACCACAGTCTACTACCCCATTCATTTGTAGTTAAGAAGAGTGACTGACCTTGCGTCTGCAGCAGTTGAGAGGACAGTGCTTCAGGGCTGACTTTTTCGGATGCACGCAGTATACAACCTATACATGGTAAGGTACAGAAAGTGTGATGTGGCTGGCATCCATTTTACTGTGTATGTGAGTCGGAGTGAGGTGTCAGTCCCTGGGTCCCTAGGGTGTCAGTGCATTTGCTATGCATTGCCTCTTTGCTAAGGCCAGGGTGTATTGGGCACACCTACATCTGCTTACAGGGACAGACTGAGGGGGCTTCCTCCTCCAAGTCTCCCTGTGCCTGTGGGACCTTGGCAATGGTGGGGGGCTGTGTGTCCCTTCTCTCTGATGTTCTTGCCCAGCTGTTTCTGCAGGATCATATTGTGTAGCATGGCACATACAATGAACATGTGTGCACATGTGGCTGGAGAGTACAGCAGGGCTCCACCAGATATGTCAAGGTAGCGGAACCATAACTTGGGCAACCCAATCATGCTCTACAATGTTCCTAGTGTGTGCGTGTGCCTCATTATGGCATTCTTCAGTTGGTGTGTGTGCATTTCTGATGGGTGATGGGTGTCATCATCCACAGTTCCAGTGCATAGCCAGCATCCCCAGTAGATTATCACTCTGGATGTCCCCCCTGGGAAATGCCTGGTACAGCTGTGATGCATGCTAGATGTGGGAGTCATGATAACTGCCAGGGCTGACAGCACACACATTCATGATAATGGGCATTATACATGACCTGGCAGTTGATGGAGTGATACCCCTTGCGGTTGACATAGACGCTACCCTCCTCACTGGGTGGTGCTTTGATGTGCACATGACTGCAGTCTATGCACCCAATACCTATAGGTAGTGTGCTATATGGTGGAAGAGATACATATTGCCGGTCTTCTCCTCAGGGGTGCTGGGAAAATAAATGTGCTCGCTGGCATGTGTTAGCATGACATCTAGGAACTGGTGGAGTATCCGGTATGCAGAAGCCTGTGAGACCCCCATGATGTCCCCAGTAGGTCTTTGGAAAGTACCTGTAGCTAGTATTCTTAAGGCTACACTACACATACCTTTGTTTCCACTGGGATTGGTTCCCATCTGTTGGCCCTGGGTCTGAGGTGAGGGTGGCAGAGCTTGGTGAGTTCCTGTAGTATGTCCCTGTCCACCCTGTAGTGCTCTACTATCTCCACCTCATGTAGCCCTTGAAAGGTTGCTCTGGGCTTGAAACCTTTTCTTCTACTCAGTCTGGACCTATTGTCAGCATAATCATCATCACAGATCTCAGCCTGTAGTGCATACAGATGTAGTAGAGCAGCAGCAGCCCCTATCATTTTGTCAGTTAAAATTCCCAAGTGTGTACTCCAATGGTGCAGAGTATGTGGAAAAATCAGATTGAAGGGTGTATGCAAACATTATAGTGGTGTGCTGTAGATGCGGCCTATGTGATTGGCTGACTATGATACATTCCATCTACCAGTTACATTACTGAAGGGTTTGAATGGGCAAGTGTCAGTGGAACAGGGCTTATCAGTCTGTTATACTTGATTGGCTTACCCAGGTTATTTCCTATTATTTTTTTTTTCAATTTCTTCCACTGCTAAGCCAGGCAGCGCTCCATGCAAACCCACAAGCTAGTGTAACATTGCTCAGCAGTTTAAACCCTGCCCTGTACACAGGCACACTTAGCTTTTCTTTAACCAGCTAAAACATGTGCAGTGGGGCTAAGTATAGCTTAGCACCCTCAGACACAGCCCCCATGCTTAGCTGTGCTTAGCTGAGTACAAACAGGCACTGCTAAGCTCCAGTCCACTTAAACATGCCATGACAGACCCCCTTTTAATGTTAGCTATCTGTTCTGCCTTCACCAACACAGTTCTAGTACTACAAGAGTTAGTACCTGCAGACACAGTGGCCCTTTTTGCAATTCAATAACCCTGGCTCATTTACATGCACCTAATTGCATATACCATGGATACAGCACTACACCAAGGCTTATCTCCTTAACTACCACTATAACCTGCCATTGTATGACTCTGCATACTGGACACTATAGTGCAATAACTTTGCATATCTTTATATTTTATATTTTATACTTTTATTTATTTATTTATTTGCAAAATAGCATGTTTGTGGCATATGTATTAAAAAAGATTAATTTTTGATATATTGCATTACTTTTTTGATTCAATGGCCATAGATTTGGCCATTTGCAAGGCTACTGTGACATATACAACCTTTTATTTGGACTGTTACAGCTCCTGTTTAAATTTTATAGTCCTGTACATGGTTTGTAACTGCACACATTTTTCCTGTAGACACGGCACCTACACGGATGCTTTCCTGATTGCTGTTTCAGGAAATCATCTCATTTGCATGGTTTTCACCAGCAGATGAGGTGATTTGCATTCTGCAGACAACTCCATGTCTACACAGTGTCTGCGCACTCATGCATGCCCCCAGCCCTGTTTCCTGGATCGCTCAGTGGCCATATTCCATGTTCAGGCCACTACACTATTCCTGCATGGAGAATCGCTCCATTTAGGGTTTATTGAATTACCTCTAATATTGTAAATAAAAAGGTAGAAGCTAAAATTATGGTAAGAGATCTAAGTATGGCATTTGATAAAATGCAATATGAAGTTCTATGAGACATATTAGGGGCTTATAATATAAATGACAGAATAGTTAAAGTAATGAAGTCTGTATATGAAAGAAATAACAAAAGAATAATTCTAAATGGATGGCTAAGTGAAGAAATCAAAATAGCATGTGGAATAAAATAAGGATGCCAAGCAAACAGTATCATATTTGCTTTAGTTATGACTGTAATTGTCAATAAAATAAATAGAACATTAAATATGGTAGGATATAAGATAACAGAAAAAATACAATGACCAATAATATTTACATATGCAGATGACATAGTATTAATCACTAAAAATAAAGAAAGGATGGATGAGACAATCAAAAAGTTAATGAAAGAGTTAAAGACAATTGGCTTATGTATAAATAAAGACAAAAAGTAAAGGTTTTGGATTCGCGCTAATTATAGGGGATATGCAGTTTAATAAAAAAATATTGATATACAAGGAATAGTATTTGAAAAAAATTAATATAATAAAAAAACAATGGGAGAAAAGTATTCAAGAAATAGATGTCTGCATATTTTGGAATTTATATAAGCTAGCATGCAAGAAAAGGTGTATCTGATAAATTCTATTTTACTAGGTAAGTTAGCATATGTAGCAAGTACATATATGATGCATGCTAATTATGAAAAAGAAAAATAATATTTAAACATTATGAAAGAACACTGTTTTATTTTTCCTTGGAACCATTTAGAAATTTAAAAAAAGTTATTAAAATGAGATTCATGTAGTGTAAAAAATATATAAATGCAATGATTTACCGTGGAGATTATCAGTAGGTAAACTACCAGTTAAAGCTAACATGCCCTATAAATGAAAACAAGAAAGGATATGTATTCATTGTGAATAACTCGAAACAACAGAATGTGTTTTTTTAAATTTATTAAAGTGAAGAAATTATGGGAAGAAATATGCAAAATAAAATGTTGAAAGGTTTGGAAAAGGTAGAATATATATGGATATGTTGGAATATGGATATTACAAGAAGATAAAACAAAAAGAAGTAAAAAAAATTGATAGAATAATATTTTATATTCTATAGACAATATGCATGGAGAGACTTAATGAAGTCAGATTTAATGGAAAATGGATATTAGCAGAAATTCTAAAGAAAATACATTATTGGCTTTAGAAAAAATGGTGGGGGAAGTGGTTAATAGTATAAAATTGCTTTATATTGTATACTAGTGTAAATAATTGTAAATAATGTAAATTTTATATATATATATATATATATATATATATATATATATATATATATATATATATATATATAAATATATCAGTTATGCAAATAATGTGTATAAGCAAAGATTATCAATAAGGAACCCCTACTGAATTTGTTGGCGAGTGGGACCATTGTTGCTATGACACTTCCTGTTTCCATTTCGGATGTGTAAGCAGCTCAGAGAAGCAGGAGGCTTGTTATTATGGCATAAAAAAGTTTTAAATAGTTTCATGGAGAATTCCAGTGTGCAAGAGGAGGATAAAAATAATGATTTGTTGGTAGATGTTCAGAAAGCTCCTGGTGAGATGTGGAAGATGAGTGATGGTAAAGAAATGTTCATTGAGACTTCACGTCAAATTGTGAAAGAAAAGGAGTCTGGAGAATTTTTCCAGACTGCAGCTGGGCCTTCTTATGGGGAGAGAATGCTGAATCCCAAGTAGTTAAAGAAGAGAGTGGAAGGGGAAGTAAAGGCAATTGGGCCTTCACAGAACTCAAAGTGCAAGTTCCAGCAGGAACTGTTTAAGGATAATGCCATGGTTGGAAATGAAGTGGTTGTTACAACCCTCCAATCAGGAGGGTTGCAGGATGATATTTTACATGGTGTACTGGTGGCCACTGAGTCTGGAAGTGGCAAGGGCATTTCTTGGGAATATATAATGGATAAATACAAAAGGAGGATGCATAACTGTTAAAGAGGCTGTGGAGAAAAATAAATCATATGTGGATATAGTAAGCTTGAAAGAAAGAAAAGGAGGAGAAGCAAAGAATTCTGAAGTGAAACAGAGGTGCAATAACACTGTAAGGATTTTTACCAAAGAACACAAGGGACTGGAAAGATATGAGGCGTGGGCCAATATAATGTCTCCATTAGGAACCAAACCAATTCAGATAAGAGTTTTTATTCATATAAGTAAAGAAACTTTTTTTTCTCCTTGGAATCTATATGTGTTTAAATCTTTTCATAGAGAAACAAAGAAAAAATAAATATACAGTTTAGGACTGAAGTTCAAAAAGAAACTTTCAAAATTCATTTGATTACTAGAAGTAAAGAAATAATGGGCATTTCTATGATAAAAGAGGTTTATGGACTTGGGGATGAAATTGCAATGTTATACTGAGAAGGGAAAATGATAACATTGTGCATATTCCTAGTATTATAAATGTTGAAGGGAAAAAGAAATTGTGAAATATTGGGACCAGCTGAAAACTTGTTTTTTTTTTCCTGTGGAAAAACAGATCACTTGATTATGAATTATGTTAAGTAAAAATATCACTTATGTGGTGAAATAGGCCATGATTCAAAAAGAAAATGTGAATTGAAACATTATAAATGTAACAAAGGTGGACATATGTGGATGTACTGTAAAGAAGGGAAGGTTAAGTTAGAAAAAGTAAATATGTTGGACCAAGTGGAACAGGAAGAAGAACATGAGAAGAAGTTGAAATAATAAACAGAGAGGAGAAAGGACAGAATCAAGGAGAAGCAAAGGTTATGAATGAAGGTAACAATAAGGAAAATGGATATAACTGAAATACCAAAAAAGATGAGATAAATATAGAAGAAGGGTCCAAAATTAGTGATGAAAAAGATGTTTTTTTTAAAAAAAATGTTAAAGGACAAAGGAATTCTCTTGGTAAAAGGGTACAAGACAGAGATAGGAATTTTATAGAATTAAACATGAATGAAAAAATAAAGGAAAATGATGAAGGATTAATTATATTTGTCTTACAGTATACTTTGAAAAAGAAAAAAAAGATAATTATAGAATATTAGCTGTAAATGTAAAATAGTTTAAAAAATGTAACTAGAAGGTTAGCTATTATAGAATGGTGTAAAAAGTTGGATATAGATATAATAACATTGGAAGATATAAGATTATTAGTGAAAGAAATTATATGAGGAAATTATATAGTTTGGAATCTTTATCAAGATACTGGATTTGGGATAGGTTCATAGGTTCATAGATTCATAGGCTGGTACTAGGCTATCGGCCCTGGGGCCTATACAAGCCTAGCCATAAACCTTTGTTAGGTAATCTAACAAAGAAGACAGTCAAAATGCTGGATATAACAGTAAAAATGGAAAGGGTACCATTATAGATATAAGATGGTAAGAGAAGGTATAAAGATTAATTGCAGTGTATGTTAATGTTACAAAGAAAGAAAATATGTTTAATCAAATTATAAATCACTAGGCTATAAATATGGAAATTATTATGGCAGGAGACCCTAACTGTGATTTAATGAAAAATAAGAAAAAAGGTGGCAACATTAAGAAAGTTATGGAAATGATGAAATACGATAAATTGAGCATTTAAAATAACAGCGATTTGATATATAGTAGGGGACATTTAAAAAAAATAGATTATATTTTGATATCTGAAGGATTACAGATTATCAAGTAGAAACCATTTTGTGGATCATACAGATATTTGGATAGAGATAAAAGATAAAGAAGATATGATTAAAATAGGTAACAACCATTTTGTGGATCATACAGATATTTGGATAGAGATAAAAGATAAAGAAGATATGATTAAAATAGGAACAACCATTTTGTGGATCATACAGATATTTGGATAGAGATAAAAGATAAAGAAGGTATGATTAAAATAGGTAATGGTTAAAAAAGATTAAACAAGAAAAAATGGAAAGGAAATGGAAAAATGTGCTTAGAATTATGAAAAGATCATATTAATATGAGATAACTCTATAAAAATTGGCCAGAAAGGTAGGTTTCTTTTTGGAATACATATAAAAAATATTATATAACTTGTCAAAGGAATAAGAGGAAAGAAGTACAAAGAAAGTAAAGTATGAAGTGAAAAAGTATTTGATAATCTGCAGAGATTTGGAAAAGAGAATCACAGCAGAAGCATTGGACAGAATATTAAGAAAAATACATTTAAAAACAGCTGCAGCACCAGTTTGGACAGAAAACAAGATGCATAAGAATTTGACAATAGTACAAAAATTGCTTTATAGAAGTGTTAAATGAATGATTGAATGTTGGTTTTACGTATAAGGAACTATGCAGTGGGGTATTAAATGTGTATGGAAAAAAGCTAATAGAAATGGTATTTGGAATTGGAAGCCTATGGTATTAAATAATATGGATTACAAAATCTTTATGAATATCATACAGAAAAAGGATAAACGGCAAACTTTTGCATAGCATACAGGATACTTTATTATTAAAGGTAGAGGATGCCAAGAGATTTTAATGGCAGTTAGAGAATTAGTGGAAAACATATTAGATAGACATGACAAACTGTTAATTATGGTTGGTGAGTTAAGCAAAGCTTTTGATTCTATACAGAATGGAATTATATGGAATATATTTAATTTTTATAATATGTGTAAAAAATAAAGAAAATGTGTGTTTCTTCTTATAAATACAATAATAAAAGTATTGATTAATGGGTGATTAAGTAAAGAAATATGCATTAAGTAAAGAAATAAGCATTAAGAGAGGAATTTGACAATGGTGCCCTTTTAGTGGTATATTTGCATTAGTAATGAATGCAGTAGCAAGTCATATTAATCAGGATATGAACTACATAAAATATGTAACTACAGAATGAATTGAGATACCTATCATGTTACCTGATATTGATGACATTATATTAATATCTAGACAGACAACTGGGATAGGTGAGGTAATAGTGCTCTTAAATAATTGTTTACAAATAATAGGTAAGAGTTTAAACAAAGAAAAAAGTAAGGATTTGGGTATGAGGGTAATATAAGAGAAATCAAATTTAATATGCAAGAAACAGAAATATTAGGGATTATATTTGATAGGCAGGAGATTTTAGATTTGTAATGGAAGAATGTCATAAGAAAGATCAAATATATGGGTGATTTTTGGAAGACATTTAGGTTGTCATTTAACAAAAAAAGTTTATTTGTTGAATTCAGTGGTTCTTGGAAAATCAGCAGATTTAGCTGGAGTCTTTAATATACCAGTACTTTATGAAAAAGAAATATTGAATATTACATTCAAATTTATATGAGGATCCAGACTGAACCCTATAAATAGAGGAATTTTATATGTAGGAAAAGAAGGGGGTCTGGGGTTAAATAATCTTGCATATGCAGCATCTTTAAATTTGCATAAAGTGCTCAAGTCGATAAAGGATAATAATGATAATTCTATAACTAAATTATTAAATGTAAATACAATAAAGAATGGGATATAGTGAAAAGGTACAAAAGAGAAAGAGAGTGGAAAATGATGAAATAAGGGCTTATCAAGAAAAAAGTAATAACATGGAAAATTAATACGGAAGACTTGGAAAAGACAGAAAAACATGATATAAAAATGTAAAGGGGAAACATTTCTATGTATATCCATGGAAAGTATTAGAATAAATCAAATTAAAGCTATAAAATACAGAAATGAGAGATGTAAAAATATCCTTGAATGTCAATATTTTTGTGGAAATTTGCTATAAAAATGTCAGTGAAAAATAACATGCCTTATAACAAAGAAATGAAATAGTATGTACTAAGTGTCTTGAAGAATAAACTGTAGAACATGTTCTTTTGAAATGTAAAATAATTGTAAAGTTATAGAAAAAATGAGGAGAAGAAAATTATTTGGATGGTATAAAGGAAGCCAATGACTTAAACATGGATATGATTGACTATGGCTTTTATAAAGTTAAAAACCAATACTTTGTCAAATGGATAGAAAATTACATTATTTGGATCATTTGGAATGAAAGCATTAAAGAAATTATGTATAATACTTAATGGGACTTGGGAGAAATGTTAAAAAAGATTAGAGTCTGGTTGTGGAAGTTAGAGTGGGGGGTCAGATAAGAATTGTGTATTCACAGAAAAGCTTAAAGTATACAAGAAAGTTTACAAACATGTAGAAATGTAATATAGAACTTTCTTATTAAGATCATAAACATTGTAAATAATGTAAATAGTGTAAATAATGTTAATACGTTGCTCTTAAAATAAAGAACCCCTACTTTTTTAATAAGTGCTGTGGAATCTTTTGTTGCTTTAGCAAGTGTGGGAGCTCATGATTAGTATAAGAAAATAAATTACATGGATAGTAAACTGAAAAAAACATTAAAAATAATATTAATCATTCAATTTGTGTATTGAATATGCAAATCCCTTAAAGTAACACTATACTGGTTGCAATGCTATATTTTTTTGAAAGAAAAAATATAAATCATTTTGAAGCGGTATTTTCCTACATGGCATAATATGCTAAAATGCTAAGTAAATACATTTTTATTTTAAATGACATATACCTCTCGACTAAACTGCACGAGTATAAATAAATAAATAAAATATGGTAAAACAAGGAAGACTTGCCAAGGGCAGAGCTTACCAAACAATATGTGACACCGGGCCCTTGTACTAAAAGAATGAACGACACAATTTGAAAATATGCATTGTATTGAAAATGGCAAATTAAAGGAATAATATATATTCTCAATACTTGTATATTAACTCCTGACAGAACATGGATAATGTTACATTGAAGCCAGAAAGCTGTCTTTACGTGTCTATTACATGTCAATTACTCAGCAGACAAAACTTAAACTTTATTTTGACAAACTCAATTAGTTCATTGTACTGATGTTCCATTATCGTGTTGTTTTGCTTTTTTGTTAGAGCAAAGAGTCTTCCATCCAGGTCGCACTGCTTATCTCTTTAGATTTGCATGGTTCTCGTCCTTTTCCTACTGAAGACAGCTGATCTTTTTAGATTTAAGAAAGGAAAGGGTATCTTACAAAGGGTCAAAGTGACCTGTTTTTTTATTTATATATATATATATATATATATATATATATATATATATATATATATATATATATATATATATATATATACAAAGCTTTTTAATCTTGCTGAAAATAAAATGTGTCACTTTTTAGGGACTTTATCAGAGGTAAGCAAGCCTTCCTTTTTCCCATTAATTTCTGAGAACAATCATTATCCAATATGATGAAATGACTACCATCTTTTCTCAGATGTGAGAAGAATTTACCAAGAATAGACCTGGGATGGACTCCTTCCTTATCTGGATGTTTTGTGAGACATCTATAGGCTATTCCTGTACCACAGGGCACGCCCTCCTAAAGTTTTTACTTTTAAAATCCAGCTGATGAGGAAATTAAACATATAACTTCCATTTTTTTTCAATTACACCAACTATTCACAAATTATTTCTTCTCTCCCAGTTTTCTAAGTAACCCCCTTACATAGTAGCCAGTTATTTGGCATTAGCAAAAATTATGGATGATTTCCTTGCTTATCAATCTTCCCCTAAATGACATTTAGACTTATTTTATACACTGTCTATATGATAATGTTGTTTTCAAACTATTTGTTGCCATTGAATTTCTCTGTCAATTTAGAAATACAGATGAATTTCCTGATTGTCCTGGCCAAATCTTCCAGTCTATATTTACCATCTTGTATTAACAGTGAAGACAGATCACAAGTCTAGTGTGAGACTAATCCAGTCAAAAGTAAGTAAGTAAGTAAATAAATAAATAAGCGGTATCCACATGTTTTTGCTACCAGTGAAATTTTAATCCCTCCAGTTCCTTCAAAGTTTAATCCACAGAATAATTATTTCCACTGTGGCACAAAATGTGGGCCTTCACAAGGTTGCTAATATTGCAATTTTGTAGTGTATAATATAGGGAGAGTGTACAGATAATCTCTGCACTTTCAGATTTAATCTGACTGCACAGTCCATAGAAATTCAGAAATGTTGCTTTATGACATACAGGCACATTTATATTCCAATGCTTATCTCTTAACCATACCAAATTCCTCAGTATTTACTGTTTTTGAGGGCAATATAATAGGCTGCCATGAATTTCCTAGTGGCCCCTTCATTTCCCAATTTTTGCTGCTGTATATACCTGACATCATTATGCAATGAGAAGCTGTTTTCTACAAACATTAAATCTGTAATTTATATCTGATGACAAGGAATACCTGCGTAGGCTTAGTTCATGTTGTTAATAAATGTACCTCCTTAAAAAAATCCAACATCACTTGGTATACCAGAAGGCCTGGTGGAGTAATACATATAAGATCTTTTATATCCTTGAGTTTAAGTCAGCACATGCAAGTTATGTTGAAATTCAGTATTTGTGTGTCATGCAGAACTCCCTGTAAATAAGGAACAGCTCAAGCACTGTACTTTTTTTCAAATTCCAGTTTACTTACAACTTTCCTTGAGACAATGACTTTAGAGATCCAGCCATATTATGAGGAATAATCAGGCATCCAACTCACAAACAGATGACTGCAAACTGGGTGCCATAATCAACTCTCCAGCCGACACAAGCATCCTCCAAAAGGGCCTCATAGAAACAGACAACTGGTGCCAGAGCCATGGCCTCAAGCTAAACGCCAAAAAGTGTATAGTCATCCCCTTTGGCAAAAACAAAGTGCCCACAAATTACCACATAGGTGGTAATCCATTAAGTACAGAAGAAGTCATTAGAGACCTGGGGACCCAAGTTGATAGCAATCTCTCATTTGACAACCACGTGGCCAAAGTGGTTAGAAAAACATTTTATATAGCCCACCTAATCATGAAGGGATTCACATCTAGATCAGGGGAGGTCATCGTACCTCTTTACTCATCCCTCATCAGGCCCATAATTGAGTACAATGCCCCTTTTGGGATGTACCTTACCAAACACCTGCAGCAACTGGAAAGACCCCAAAAGTACCTCACCAAGAGGATCAAAGGGCTCAAACAGATGCCATATGCTGCCCGGTTAAAGAAACTCCAGCTCTACTCAGTGGCATACCGCCTGCTCAGAGGCGATCTGTGCCTGACGTATAAAGCCATGTCCAACCCAGAATTAATGGACATGCTGCACCTCAGAAAATCCAAATCCAATCGAGCTACGCGCTCGAGACTTGAACCTCAGCACTGAAATAAATAGGACATGCTGGAGGGACAGATTCATAACCCAGAGGCTCCCTTCACTCTGGAATAAAATCCCAGTCCAGGTTAGGCAGAGTCCCACATTGACTCTCTTCAAGAGGAATCTTGATGAGTGGATGGGAGATCGTAGGTTTACCCCGGCTATCACTTCTGTGTCACTGTTAGACAGAGGCACAGTATACTAACCTCAAAAAATGCATAGCAAAATTAATTTAAAATGGGTGGCGAAAGCCAAACACACTCTGGCTAGGCTTATAAATGCCCTAGGGCAGATAGCCTAGTATGAACCTATGAACTTATGAACCTAAATTAAGTGTTGGATGTGTAAAAGGTCTTTATTTCTGCACACACCACTACACATATGAGCTCCTCCTCCTTCAGCCGATAGGACAGTATGAAAACTCCTAACATTGCTATTTGTTGCTGACCATTGTCTCGTCCCTGAGTGGTTAAAATTCAACTCTTAAAATAAATATTTTGACTTTATAAACAGAAACGTGGGGTTCCTCTTTTCTGATTTGGAGTTACCTTTTTGCATGCCTAAGACTAAGTTGTGAATTTGTGACAGCCCTGCAAACAAACCAAGGTTGTGCAGAGTCAATGACTTTGTTTTAAGATGAAAACTGATAATGATGAAATAACAAAGCTAGCAAAATATACAGGGAAATGATGTACAGTTTAGCTCTGCACTCAAAATACCTGCAGCCAAGCAAACTATTTAGTTATTTGTATTTGATAAATGGATACTCTAATATATCTCAGAAGTCCTTCTTCATCGGACCAAAGAGAAAAGCTCCACATTTACTTAAAAGAGACTTTGCCATTACAAATGTGACACATACATGCAGCAAAATATATTAACACAATATAAAACACTGAATATTGAAGTGCTGTGTATATGCACAGTAGTTATGTACAGACTGTCATTACATCATCATGTAATTTACATTATGTGAGAGTGAATATTTTAATTCTTTTAGGAATGTTGTAGTGTTAGATTCAGCTTGACTAATACATGGGATGGAATCCCATGGTGAATCTTCTGTTTCAGTCTAGTCTAGTTCAAATAATGTACACAAACATCTTAATTTTCATATTAAACTTTCCATATCTAAGTATGAATTCAGCCTGATGGCATATGTTGAATGCAATAGTAAAACTGATATTGTTTAATTATATCAAAAAATTAAGGGAACATTGTGAATGTCAACTGTTCTTAATAAGCAATGATCACCCAACCCAGAACATTGTGACCATTCTAGCAGGCAAAAAAAAAATCCGTGCAAAGTGTGGCGGGTGTTTCAAGCCATGTGTGATGTTGCTAGTATTTGGGTATTGCCAATAAGTCTAACACTGCCTAATGCCTACGATATGGGTGCCAGTGACAAAATCTCCAGATAGTACATTTACAGAGTACAAGCTCTGTGCCAACAAGGACTGCAGATGTCTAGCCCTTATTTGTTAACAGTTATTTGCAAGGACTTGGGATTTGCAGAATTATACTGCGTGTGCTTCCCACGCCATGTGTGAACCTGCATGCATGTGTGCAGAAAGCAAAATATCTGAGCCTGAGACACCCAGCTACCAGATACGTTAGGAGATGTTTTTGATTTTTAAGTAATAGTTTTCACAGTTTGCTTTAAAAAGTAGTAAGAATTTTTTCAGTAGTAGTTTTCACAGTTTGCTTTAAAAAATAGTTAACTGCTTCTATAAATTACTTTGTATTGGAAGTTAGGCATTTAATTCCCACACTGTACATCACTGTTATTGCAAGTGTCTTTTGTAAGATGTGTTGTAATGTTCTGGGATTTTGCACCCATTGTTCCTGAATGCAATTCTTGGTAGACTTCAACATCTATTTCATTTCTGTTATCTCTCAGGTAGTGACAGGTGACTATAGGATCTCCGATATGTGACTGGGCTAACTTCATGCAACTAAAGTATCCTTTACAGTGTATAACAAAACATCAAAGATTAAACTCTTTACATAATTCCAGACATTACACTTGCAAAGTTGTTTTTCAGTAACTGCACGCAAATGCACAGTATTTTCGACTATTGACTTAAGTGGATATTGGCTGTATCTTAAGTACTCCAGCTTTAGGGGTCTTTGCCCCTTTTTATATGTTATAGAGATTGAAAGCCATTATTTAAACTTGTTTAGTGGTAAGTGAGTATAAATTACAAGTCTTGTGATGGTAGGTGAGGGACCATTTCTGACTATAGCTTATTTAAAGTTTAATTTCATACTCTGTGCAGTGCTACACTGGAACTTGGTAGTGATAGAAGAGCAATACTTTAATTGGAGATCTGTTCTGACAGGAAGAAGCAGGAATCTCAATGAAAAGCTATAGCCAGACACATCCATGCTCACCTGAATACATGTTTAATCATCTATTAGAAACTCAGTGAGATGCTGAGATCTGATCATGTGCACAGCTGTACTAAAACCTGCAACAGTAATCTGTACATAATAACCTATTTAGTACTAGAAGCACTGTTTATTTCTGGGATCAAATGAAATAATGCATACAGTTATTAAGTAGAGGCAACATTTAAAGAAATTATTAATATATTTATATAATGCCAAGTGTGGGGGAAGGGTAACAGTGTTAGGCCATGAGTACAAAATGGAATTTTCTGGCTGCACAACTTTCAAGCATGTGCAGTAGTGAGTGACAGGCAGCATACTTCTCAATCTCTCAGAGCAAGAAATCTGGGGTCTACTTTAGAACAACGAAAAATCAAAATATAGAGTGCTCACATGAGCGAAAAATCAGGAATTCGATATTTAGTTTTTTGGATTGTGGTACATTAAAGATTGGAATATTTGCCCTTTCCTCACAGTAGTGAGATCTCGGAGTAGGAATATATACACAATAGCGATTTTGAGCTCCTGATTATTTGCTCATGTGAGCATTCGATTTTTTGATTTTTCGGTGTTCTGATATAGACCCAAAATCTGGACAAAGCCAAAAATAATGCGGGGATAAAGGCACAAAAATAGGGACAGAGTTTAAATATTGCTCCTGCAAATAGTTGCTAGAATAACAGGTGTTGCATTATTATGTATTTTCTAAGGGATATGTAGTTTGAAATTCAAATGTCTGCCATCATTTATTCTTTAGTGACATCAGTCTTCATGTTGGTGTCCCACAGTTCCATTGGAGTGGGTGGGTTGCATGATTATGTATGCAAATTTTATGTTAATCAGTGTCTCAATTTTTGGCCAGTTGTACCTACTTTTCATGGGCCTTTGCCCATATTTTTGATGTTTTGAGGATGAGAAGTATGTTACAATGTCCCTTCTGGTACTGATACCATATTTTGAAAAGAACTGGAATAATGTCACACTGTAATGTAAATGCTATAACATTTTGCAACTTTACTCAGATATAATACACATACATACAAAGATTGTTGGTACTTCAGTTGTTGAATTAATATATTATTACCTAAAATTAAAAATACCTAAAAACTAGAAAGGATTGCAGCAATGACCTCCAAAGAGTAAATCACTAAATAACTTAAATGGTGTACACATGTATTACAAACATCCAGCGCATTATGCCTATATCAGGTGGCAAAGTTGCGGATAACAATTTAATATGTATATGTGCCACTGTGAACTCCGAATATTTTGGCACACAAAAGAGTATCTCAGTAGTAATAGTGCACTGCACATTACCTGCAAGTAATCCATAAGTAATGAAAAATCACTGTCAAAGTGCGATGTAAATTAACAAAGTTACAGAAAGAATCTCACAATTCAAGCACCTTGACAGTCCTAAATACATATTTATAACAGAATCTCTCCAGTGAGCTTAAGGACTACTATTGAATATCACCCTACCTCTGTTATTATAAAAATATGCCAGGTCTTACTAATGGATTGCAAAGGAAGCAGTACATTTTTTATTAAAAAAGGTGAAGGGCAATCATGGCCACATCGCCACAGTTAATATTAGCACAATGGGTGCAGAACTTGTGAGGGCAACACAGGTAATGCACACAAAGAAACTGGGAGATAGAAAAAAGATGTGGGGTATGAGTGAAGATGAGGGATACACACGAGGAATGTTGGAATAGGAAAATAAGAGGGAAAGTCAGAGGGGCACTGGCAATCTTTTTTGGGGAGAATAGCCCCCATTTTTTATGATTAGAAGGAATGGTAAAGATAGGTAAAGAAGAAGAGAAGACCATCACCTATAGAATATATATTACTGCACATGACAGACAAAGGTTGGAAAAAAATAGTAAGGGCAGGTAAGTTACACAGGCAGCACACTGCACAACATAGGCAATAGAAAGTTGTCAAGCAGGGTGGTAATGCATACCAGCCATGGTGAAATGCAGAAAAACATATCTATCTATGTACTATCATGTTATGACATGTTGCAGACTGTATGACAGTCATACCAGGATATGTATGACCAATGGTAGATGTGTGTTGTAGGGTAATAATTAAGGATCACAGTACACATTGGATAAATATACAGATAGCCATGTAGTCTGTCAGCAGTGCAAGTGTAAGCCAAGCAACATCACAGATGAGCAAATATAGATCTAAGAATGCTATATAACTCCAGCAGAGGACAAAACCAACCCTCTAACCATGCATGTGAAAGACAAACAACAAAGCACAGTGCCAAACAGCAGTACTGCTCAAAGCAACAAAATGGCTGCTAAATACACACTTAGGTGTACACAACCGAAACAAACGTGTAATGCAATGCATATATGTAACAGACATATGCCATGTCAAAGGCAACACACAGGTGTAGGCACATATGTATGACTGCCAGTGGCCTAAATGGAACATATATGAAAAACAATGTCAATTCACATACACGCACCAATGACATGTAAGAATATTTACAAAATCTAACACTACAGCTTAAAAAAAATATCAGGTAGTGCACATGAATTTCAACAATGTATACTGATTAACACATAAGTATAATGAGAACAAGGATATATTGCAAGCAGTAGCCATTGACTTCTGTGCAGACATCCTGCATCTGTAAAATGGTCAAACATTTGGCACATGTTCACCATGTCAACAATGTAATACATAGCAAAGGTCAATAACTTCAACAAAGGCAAACATATCTGCAAAATATATTATGTAAACATGAAGGTGGAAGTGAGCTGGACAACCTGGGCCCACATCAGGGAAAAGCAGGGCAACAAGGTAAGTTTACACATTGCAAATATATGTGTACAGCACACAGGCTGCTGTAGAAGCCAATCCAAAATGCATTTAAGCAAATGGCAAATGTAAGTCACATGAGCAGACTGATTGCTGATGCTTACAGAAATAGACGTATGATTTAAATATACACAGTACAATCATCTAACATCAACAAGCATAGGTAAGCAAGCTAAGAATTTCAATCAGATACACATAAACTGTCATGCCAATGTTGAATAAACAACCACAGGTATATGTCACACACCCTGCTCATTACTGAGCACAGGACACTCCTGTGAGCATCATTACAGCACATCAACAATAAGTCACTGAATACTCACATGTCAAAGGTACAATGGTGTGAGAGTATGGATCACAGTATGCAAAGACATGTACAATCATCAGTTAATGCATACTAATATTGCCAAAAGGTGTGAGCTTATGTGAATAAGGAATGGATGTGAAAATGTAACATACAGCAAACACGACATAATATACTGTTACTGAATAAATTAGCCTTACCATGGTGTATATATTAATGCTACATTAGCATTTGATGTAGTCAGAAATGTAGGACTGCCTGTAGGTATCACATACCTGTATATGGCTCCCATGGCACCAGTATAGCCAACACATGGCACCTCCAACACATCATGCCAGTGAGACACCAGGACGACTGTCATCCAGAACACATGGGAAATCACATATCTTTCTGTTGCACATGCATGATATGGCAATACACCAATCTAAATCATACCACAGTGGTAGTGCTGGACTATGGATATGTGTCTGTCAGTCTCGCTCAGTAAAACACATTTGCAGGTTAAAAACAAAAAATGATCAGGTGGTTTTAAAGACTGCTACTCCAATTTACTTTATAAACAACAGTTACAAATACTTAAAGTGCTTTTTGTCTGGTTATACACAGACTTCCTCAGAAGATACAATAAATTAAAAAAACCCTTGTTTAAATACTCAACAGCTGAAAAAAGTGCGGGAAATTTACTACAATCAATTAGTTCAAGAACATGTACTCAAACTTGAACCAAGATCTTAAAGTGAAAGTACTATAATCCTACTTTAACCCATAATCAAATGAAAACACACTAAATTAAAACTATTTTAAAATAAAAATAAAAACTATACAAAATTACACTCAAAAAATAAGGTTTAAAATAAGTACATTCTTGTGTACTGTGTTTTAAATGAACGACTATCTTTGCAAGCTTTTGAGCTTTAATATGCTCATAATTGAGCATGATTCCTTAATGAGCATGATTCATTAAGACCTGGAAAGCTAAATGCATTTAATTTTAGCTGCCACAATAATACCAGTTCCTTTAGTTTGAAAGAAGCTGGACCACCCCTATTATCATTCACAAACTGGTCTATAACCATGAATTTGAACTGGTGCTGGGGATTCAAGTGAGCATGTGTGAACTATGTCACCCCTAATACAGCTGCCACCCCTTCTATCAAAAGAGGTCCATAGTCAAAGGGCAGTTGGTAAGAGCTTCACGCATTTCAACTTTGAACACTGACTTCTTTGAGGAATGTGATTTTTTGAAAAATATATTTAAGCATCGAGGTTATCCAGAAGATCTTTTAGAATCTCTGATAAAATAAGTTACACGTAAAAGAGAAACATCTTTACTGAAACCTATGTTAACAGTCAAATCATCGTTTAATAATAGTGTAACTTCTTTAGACTTAGAATTAAATGTACCACTTACTGAATATTTACCTCGAAGAGAAGAACATTTTAAATGTAGCTTTATAACAACTTTCAATGTTCAAAGTAGTTATATTGTTAGAACTCTACATAAAAACTGGGACTTATTTAAAATTAACCACAATATTTTTAAACGTGTTGGTACTAAACCATCTATAGTATTCAAGAGAGGAAGTAATCTAAAAGCACTCCTTGAAAGATGTCAATTAAAAGTGCCTAGATTTACAGGTACATTAAAGTGTGAAAATTGTAACAACTGTAAATTTATAGACACTACTAACTCATTTTAGATTGACGGACATAAATATAAGGTGAAATCTAAACTTAATTGTAACACCAAGTTCATTGTTTACTTAGCTAGATGGTGCCCAGCATTCTATGTGGGCAAAACGGAACGCAGATTCCGTGAGAGAGTTTATGAACATATTTATGCTATAAATCATAATAAAACTGATAATGCTTTAGCAAAACATGCTCACTTGAATCCCCAGCACCAGTTTAAATTCATGGTTATAGACCAGTTTGTGAATGATAATAGGGGTGGTCCAGCTTCTTTAAAACTAGAGGAACTGGAATTATTGTGGTAGCTAAAATTAAATGCATTTAGCTTTCCAGGTCTTAATGAATCATGTTCATTAATGAATCATGCTCAATTATGAGCATATTAAAGCTCAAAAGCTTGCAAAGATAGTCGTTCATTTAAAACACAGTACACAAGAGTGTACTTATTTTAAACCTTATTTTTTGAGTGTAATTTTGTATAGTTTTTATTTTTATTTTAAAATAGTTTTAATTTAGTGTGTATTCATTTGATTATGGGTTAAAGTAGGATTATAGTACTTTCACTTTAAGATCTTGGTTCAAGTTTGAGTACATGTTCTTGAACTAATTGATTGTAGTAAATTTCCTGCACTTTTTTCAGCTGTTGAGTATTTAAACAAGGGTTTTTTTAAGTTATTGTATCTTCTGAGGAAGTCTGTGTATAACCAGACAAAAAGCGCTTTAAGTATTTGTAACTGTTGTTTATAAAATAAATCGGAGTAGCAGTCTTTAAAACCACCTGATCGTTTTTTGTTTTTACCAGTTTGTGTAGCTTTAGTGTTTAACATTCGCAGGTTAATTATTACAGGAGTAGCTACAGTTTAACTACCACAGTGCAGGGACAGCTGAATGTGGGAACAAAGTGTAATGTCCTAATGTTTGTCATGCACACATTGAAACATAATTAAATGTCATACAATAATATCTGCATAGAATGTTTGCAGACATGACACATAAGCATGGTAGCCACATGGTATGCATGCATAATAGTGCATATACAATTCAGTCAATTATATGGCAATCAGCACAATGGCAGCATAAAACAATTGGAGCACTTAGGCAATAATTATGGACCTGAGGGACTGCCCTGATGGGGATGAACCTCACAAATGATCTCACAGGCTATCTCCCTGAATGAGTCGTGCATAGTTCATGACATGTCCTAGAAGAAGTTCCTCATCATGTCCCTGCTTGAAACTCATTGTTCATAACCTCCTGGATATCCTCCTGATAATAATCCCTATTCCGGTTCTGGAATCATCTCATCAAGGAGTGCAGCAGGCATGATGGCTTGGGCAGATGCAGGTCTAGCTTCCTCATCATTGTTGTCGTCATCATCATCATCATCTGAGGACTCCAGCAGTGGCCTGGCATGCGCTTATTGTCTGCATCTAATTGGCAATCCCCTATTAATTCCATGCTCTGTCAAGATGAATCACAAAACACAATAGAAATGAAAAGCAAATGTCTATCATGACACACATTCCCATGAAGATCGTAGCTGACCTTAAAATGAAACTGATTTGCACATCTGAAATTTAACATACATTAATTAACATCCCATCCACTTATGAGTTCTGCAAATACAAATATGAGACCAAAGGTGTAATAGCATTCATCAAAGTTCTTATTTAAAACACAGTTCAGTTTGAAATTGTGCAAAGATTAGCAAGTAAAAAAGTATAATCAACACACTTGCTGCTAGTGAATGGCACCAAATACACACAATACCTTCCTTATGTCACTTTATCAAGATCCATAGACATGTCCAATAACAGAACATGTTAGGGATAATTTACCTATCACCAAAGTGAGCAGTTCAATCAAGGCTGTGCAATGGCATGCATAACACAGCTTACCAGTGGAAATCATGACATCACCTAAACATTTTCTTATTGGCCAGCATTAAGCATGGCAAAGCAAGCACATGTAACATATCCTGGCATTTGAGTGGAATCATGCTTGACACTGCCTCATGCCACACTACCATTAGTGGAATTTAACAAAATAAAAGCTTATAAATGTCAAGATAACATTATTCTTGGGACATGCACTGTTTAATAATGCTGTCAGCCTCAGTAAACTGTTCACCTAAGTGTCTGACAACATGTCATTATTTCCTTTCTTTTTCCCTTGCATTGTGTTCCCTGAGCAGTTATGTCTGTGTGTGAATGTAAATTGTAGTATCTATATGTAATGAGTCATATGAATAGCCACCAAGTGGCATTGTTAAAATGAAGACAAAGCAAAATGACAATACTGTGGAAAGTAGGCAAGCCACATGACAAACATCTGAGCCAGGCAGCATGATAACTGGCTGAACCCACATCAATATAATGAATACAACAGTAACAAATAGTTATAATGTTCACTCACCACAACCTGTGACTCATGAGAATCAAGTATATGTTGCACAAACAGAATTTTATGTGCAGAACTGTATGAATGACCTACCTACAATTAGTAGCAATCAGTAACTTGCAAAATGCAAACATCTTGATGATGCTTGCTGATTATAAAATGTTGCAAACAAATGCCTACATGCACAAGAATCTATAAACGCAAGATAAAAGTATGTTGTAGTCAGATACAATAACAATACTGAAATGAAGGGCATGCCACAAAGTCTGCAAATGACAGTGTAAGCACTGACACAGCCAGCACCCATTCAGTCTCTGAAAAGGCAGGCTTTGCACAACAGATCAGTCAACACATGCATTATAAACAGCAGTCAAAGCCCGATATACTGTAAGTAAAACATCCATCTCAAAAATATGTGACAGATACACAAACCTGGCTGTCATTTAGGCTGTGATGATGCTAAATGATATCTCAACATATCTATATTTCAATCAGATTTTAAGCACAGATATAGTGTAATAATTGCACTTAACCTACTGATTCATGATGGGTATTCAGGCATTCTAAGCAACATACATGGTAATGTGAAAAATATGGGACTGTAATCAAGGATCAGATGTATGTTTTTTTAACAAAACAGAAAAATTAAGCAACATACCCCTCTCCCTCTGCTGCTGTCAAACCTAAGGATCCACTCGATGCATAGGGCATGATTTCAGGTCCTGTCCTCATTGCCTAAAAAAAAAGAAAAGAGCAGCTATGAATGATGCATTCCACAAATAACAGGGATATACATTGCTCAGATCATAGGTTCATAGGTAGGTACTAGGCTATTGGCTCTAGGGCCTATATAAGCCTAGCCAAAGATACCCTGGCGTTCGCCACCCAAGAAAATTATTTTCCTGTGCCACTGTCGAGCAGAGCCACAGAAGTGATCCCCGGGGTGAATTTCCTATCTCCCATCCAATCATCAAGATTTTTCTTGAAGAGTGCTAATGAGGAGCTTTGTTTGATATAGATAGGTAGTTTGTTCCAGAGTATGGGAAGTCTCTGGGACAGGAATCTATCCCTCCAGCATGTTCTGTTTATTGTGGTGACGAGGTTTAGGTCCCTAGAGCATGTAGCTCATAGGGATTGGGATTTCTTTAAGTGGAGCATGTCTAAAAGCTCTGGGTTTGACATAGCTTTGTGTGTTAGGCAGAGATCGCCTCTGAGTAGGCAATATGCAATGAAGTAAAGCTGCAGTTTTTTAAAACATTTACTTCTAAAGATTATGAAATAATCACCACACATATTTTGCAATATTGAACATGTTTTTATATCTTTAACCACAGACTGGAACTCATGAGACTCAAACCTACAACAATAGCATACATCCCAACATTAATCTTGACAACTCCTTGCATAGCTAATCCATCTTGAATAACAACATGTGTTGTGAATGCAATGAAAAGACTTGGGTTATGACATCACCTGAGTGGGGATGAGCTACTAATATACATTATAATTTAGGATTTCCAAAAATGAACATGCGCTGGGCATGTTGGTAAATAATTAAGCAATAAAGACAACGTTCCTGTGGTATATTAAGATTTACCCATGGTTGGTGTGATTTAATCATGAGGGTCGATCCCGAGTGAATAAATAAAGCCAACTGTGGGTAAATCTTAATATACCACACCACAGAGTCAGTTATTGCTATTCTACAATGACATTACTTAAGAAAAAAATACTTACTTTTCTTAAATAATGTCTTTGTATAATGGCACCGTGCTGTCCTTCCGCAGCTGGTATATATCCTGTTGACTTTTTTGATGTACTGTGCATGCATATGGGACTTGCGTTCCCACGCATACACAGTACATCAGTGCTTTGGAAAGGAAGCAACAGAGAAAAGAAGGTCTCCATTGCTCCATTTTTCTTTTCTTTTAAAAAAAATGTTTTGGGTAGTTTAGGGGTAGGAGAGAGACAGAACAGAGGAAATACAAGGAAAATCAGGTAAGTGTCTTTAGTTTTGAATAACGTACCTAATTTTCCTAGTATTTTCTCTGTCCTGTCTCTCTTCTATGTCCAGAGTCTGGATTTCAGTTTTTATTTATTTATTTTTTGTAAAAAAAAAGTTAAAGGCTAGTGTATACCAATGGAAAAATGTCTAGGCGACCGGACCTTTTTCCGTTGGTATATTCTGGGATTTACAACAGGCACTCTGATTGGGCTGGCCAATCAGTGTGCTTGTTTTGGAATATAAATGGACAGTAATTGTATAATTATCAGTAATGACTTCATGACAGCACTTTGGTCACAACCACTAGCAGAAATGGGGAACCTTCATCCCTCAGACAGTGGAATGGTGAGACAGTGTTATGTATCACATAGCTTCTATTAACAGAGACATAAAAGGTGCTGTTCATCAGGAACACAGTAAGGTATGAGGGAGGACTACATTTAAAGATATTCCTTGTCAAAGTGCACATCACAAATCAAATGCATACATTGCTCTATCTCCCTGTTCTGCATTTCAGCTCTAACTCTTACCGTCTGACTCCATCAAAAGATAAGGATGAGGTGGTTGTTGAAGTGAATTTAATAATGAATGAAAAAACAGCATTTGATAGCACTTTTGAAAATAATACCATATTGCACAAAACTTTACTAACCCTGCACTGAAACAGATGCTATTAACAGTCCATTTAGGATTAAGAATGCACTCATAGGAATTCTACGAATAACCATGTTATTTGTAACCATGCACAAAATAAATGTTAATATCAATAAGCAGTTATGTACTGAAGAATATTCCACTATGTGTGAAATAAACCAATATAATAATTTAATTATATATTTCCCCATGTGGATTTGAACGCACAGCTGGCTGGCTGATGAACCTAACAGGCAGCATACATTTCTTCTTAACAAATGCGTACTACTTGTATTTATCCATATTAATGCGGATAATGGATGATTATGGAAACTTCCAGCACTTCTTGGCCATTATTATCTAAACAAGTAACAACGATCAACTCATAATTGAAAAAATATGTGTAAACAGTCAGCCAGGCTTTCCTCTTGTGTTAAACAAACAGGGCTGTAATAAGACATATACAACTGGAGTAGGCAATACTGTTGTACTACAATGGATTACTATGAAATACATAGTCACCAGTGTCCTAGTCAAATGTCAGTCATCACAAAGTTCTTTGGCCTGGCTCTCATCCGATGCTCCATTCCAGAGTAGATGGTCAGCATCTGTGTGCTCCCCTTCTCAGTCCATTTTAGGTACCCAGAGAAATCACAGCCTCCTGGAAGTAACTATCTTGATATTCCAATGGAAAAATGTAGTATAAACAGAAAAATGCACACTGATGTTCCTTTGCATTCACAGGGAGCAATGGTCTGATCTATAAATGTATCAAAATCAATATTTAGAAGAGGTGCTTATGTCATGTTATTAGATCATTGGAAGATAATACACATGGTATTGTTTATCAATACCTATTAGGTACTTGCGCAGATTACCTCCCCATTACACCAAGCTTTGGGTTAATGCACCAAATTTTGAGACGTTATGCAGGCATGCAAAAATGGAATTCCAAAACCTGGAATTTTAATGAACCTCATTAACTATATGTGGTGCAAATGGTACATAAAGATGGGTGCACATCAGTTCCCCTTACTTTCAGTGATGCCTGCATCAGAGGTACCTTATAAGGTAAATTGCCACTGCTAGCATTTCTATTTTGGGAATATTATCTCTGTTAACATTACTCATTCTCAAATATACCTGTTTAGAGTTATTTTTAAATGAAAATGTGTGCTTTAAGACAAATGTTTGCAACTTACTGGAGAGCTGTTTAATTTACCTTTATGCATACAGGTGTTGCCATCTGTATTAAGGACATGCATTAATTTCCCATATGCAGTAGTATAGCAAGATTTACATGCCAAAAGTGAACATTACATAAAGACAGCTTTATGGATTATCTATATGTCTTACAGGTAACTCCATACACTCCATGGTGTACATATGGAAACCTAAGGATTCCAACATCATCCATATGCACTATGTCCTTTTGCTGTTATGAATATTTTTTTATTGATGGTTCTTAATTTTATTTTATTTTACATTTGTTGACCGGGCTAGTCTGGCTGGATACATGTCCATTTTCAGCAGAGGCCTGAGGAGAAAAGCTCCACTAATAAACAGTAGCTAACAAGTATAAAAAAGTATACAAGGCATGCATGCAAGTAAGGGAACGTGTTATAACTACTGGCTCAGCATAAAAAGGATCCATACTCTCTGTGGCCTGCTTACAGATAATGGAGGTTATCCGACCCTTTACATAAGTTGTTCAATTTATAATTTATGTAGTATTTTAATGTGAAATGCATACAGACTCCTGTGGCATGATGTTGTTGTTTTTGGACCTCCATTCAACAGATATGAAGTATAAGGGGTTTGTATCCCACCAACAGCCTCTACAGATATCACAAGTTATGTTGATTTTACAACTGTTATGCATGCAGAAATCGTTGTTACTTTTTATGAACAATACAGTTACGACTGCTGAATCCTACACAAATGCACTCTATAAGCACTTACACGAGGGCATGGATCATGGTATCCCAAACAGAACCAAGATGCTATCCTCCAAAAAAGGAAGCCAATCTGGTGGCCCCCTGCCATAAACAAACTCTACAAGAGAAGGAAGAAATTGTTGCAAAAGAGAGTAAAATCCTATGAGTGGAGGAGTTCCCTGGTCAGCCTCAGAAAGAAGCTGAGATCCCTTATAAGATCCTCCAAAGCTAGCTATGAAAACAAAATCACCACTGATTCTAGGGACAACCACAAAGCATTCTATAACTATGTCAAGAATCTCAATGGCAACACCCAGATCTGCTCTGAGTTACAGCACAACGGCATGAAAATTACAGAACCAACTGATATTGCCAACGTCCTGGCAGATAGGTTCAGTGCTAACTTTACCTCCTCTCACCCCCTAAAGGGCCCATATCTATACAGGAAGAATGCAGAGTCCCTGTAATCACAACTATGCAGGTAAAAGCTGCACTCTCTAAAGCCAAAAACACAGCATCCATGGGACCGGAAACATCCAAGGCTGTGTTTTACATGAACTTCAGAATGAACTGGCTCCCCACCTAAGCACCATGTTCAATCATAGTCTCACATCAGGCTTTGTGCCCACTGAATGGTGCACAGCAACAGTTATCCCACCCCACAAAGGGGGGAGCCACCACTGATCCCGGAAACTATTGCCCTATTAGCCTGACAAGCCTTGTCTGTAAGGCTATGGAACGTATCATCATGGAACTCATAAACAAAGACATTGGTGACCTCCAAACTCTGGACCCCACCCAGTTCAGGTTTGTAAAAGGCAGATCATGCCTCCTGAACATGATCGACTTCTTTGAGGCAGTCACCAAAGCTGTAGACAAAGGTAAGGTGGCTCACACAGCCTATCTTGACCTTGCCAAGGCTTTCGACACCATCTCCCATTCTGGAATTATAGCTAAACTCACTATACTAGGTATAAATCCCTATGTCACAAGATGGGTTGCCAATTGTCTCACTGACAGAACCCATACTGTAAAAGTTGCAGACTCCAAATCTGACTTCAAACCAGTGACAAGTGGAGTACCACAGGGTTCAGTCCTGGGACCTCTCCTGTTTGGTATCTACTTCTCTGAAGTACAGGCTAATACAGAAGGCCTTTGGCTAATGAAGTTCACAGATGACCACAAACTAGGAGCCATAGTTGAGTCCCCAAATGATGTAGTCATCCTACAGAAGGGCCTCACTGAGACTGATGCCTGGTGTCAGAGCCATAGCCTGAGGATCAGTACCAAAAAGTGCATTGTCATCCCCTTTGGTAAAAACTCTGTACCTATGAACTACCACATAGGTGGCAGTCTATTTAAAGCCGAATGTGTGATAAGAGACCTGGGGACCCAGGTGGACAGTAGTCTCTGCTTTGATAATCACATTGCCACAGTAGTCAGGAAATCCTTCTATGTGGCACACCTCAGCACAAAAGGGTTCTCATCTAGGAATAAAGAGGTCATTGTTCCCCTCTACTTGATACTCATTAGAGCCTTATAGAGTACAATGCCTTTTTTGGAATGTACCTCACAAGACATCTGCAGCAGCTGGAAAGGCCACAGAAGTACCTCACAAAGGGGATTACTGGCCTCAAACAGATGCCCTACACTGACCATCTCAAAAAACTCCAGCTTTACTCTGTAGCATATCGCCAACTTCGAGGTGATCTCTGCCTAACATATAAAGCTATGTCAAACCCAGAGCTGTTGGATATGCTACACCTAAAGAAACCCCAATCCCTCCGAACTATACGCTCTAAGGATCTAAATCTTGTCACCACAATAAATAGGACATGCTGGAGGGATAGATTCCTGTCCCAGAGACTTCCCATACTCTGGAACAAGCTACCCATCTATGTCAAGCAAAGTTCCTCATTAGCACTCTTCAATAAAAATCTTGATAAGTGGATGGGAAATAGGAAATACACCCCAGGGATTACTTTGGTGGCTCTGCTCAACAGGAGCACAGGAAAATAACTTTCTTGGGGGGCGTAAGCCAGGGAACCTTGTTGGCTAGGCTTACTTAGGCCCTTGGGCTAATAGCCTAGTACCTACCTATGAACCTATGTTTCACTTTAGTATATGTCACAGTCAGTGTTTCATGGAGTTTTGCATTGCACAAAAATCCATACTGTTATGGTGATATAAGCTGTTTGCATAATTACCTCCATATTAACGGGTCCTCCAGATAAATAATGTCATGTGCAGATGGCAAACAGACCTAGGGGCAACAATTTCTCCCCCCAAGAAAATGACATCATGCTAGATGCTCTGTGACAACATGAATGGAGACTCCTTGGAGGAATGAAGTATGGGCCAACATCACCAACATGATTAATGCGGTTGGAAGTCACAATAGATGCCATGAGGCCTATTGATGATGCTGCTCTGATTTGATCCTCCATGCAGCCAATGATTTATGATGGTATGAGAATTGGAGGGATGCCACCAGTGGTGGACCACCATTGACTGACCCCCAGAGAGATCGCACTATTTCTTGCCTCCCTGCATATGGCGAGTGGGGAGTGATGTATATCCAGGGGAGGGATATAAGCAACAGTTGCAGGCCAAACATGTGTGTCTTACTTTGCGCAACATGGTGGACCATAGAATAAATCACCTCATATTGCTGTTGCATGCATATTCATGTATTGTAATTTTGCATTTACACCAGCAGAACTGAATCAAGAACATAGATCCTCACAGGGTGATGACAATGAACATAAGTGTAATGACATGTACTCATACAACTGCATTACAGACAAAATAGTGTAACCAACATGTGCAATGCTGTCTGTGTTAATATTCACTGGTCTGTCTACTTCTGGACAACACCAGGGGATGGCAGGTGAGTATCTCTATACAGTGTTACTGTAACCACTACCTGTTATTGCCACAGCTTCATGTCATGGCACTGCTGTTTACTATCATATTGATATTTCCCTAACATTGTACATTACAGGCACATTCAGTGGAGGCCCAAGCTGTGCAGGTGCAAGTACAGACAGACCAGGTAAATTACCATAACAGGTTCATAGTTTGCAGCAATGTGTACAAGACATGCGGTACATGACATTAATGCCACTGTTTTCCGACACAGGGACATCTGGCCAACAGGTGCAATATACATCACGTGAGTAAGTGCAGCCCCTCTTACTCTGTCACATATATCATGCTCTCAGTATTCAGTTGCCTGCAAACATGATTGTCGTGTTTTTCTATTTTCTTTCCCACTGCAGGAGCAGCAGTACAACACACAAACTCACAACAGCGGGAACCTGTCAGTGGTATGCTATTACCTATCTTTCATAATTGTCATTGCTGTTACTCCTGTTGTTATCTTCCATTAATACTATCCATTCCTAGGACAGACTGTATCTTTATCAAGTGTACAAACAAGTGGTATGTCTATGTAAAACCTACTGTATGTTTTATTGTGGTTTGAATGGTTCATGCTGACTATGATGTGATTATAAATGATGCCTTTTTTTCCTACAGTAGTTGAAGTTCGTCTTTCTTATTCCACACCATCTTCCCACAAGGACTAGTCAGGTGTGTGTTATGTTTGTATTTATCACAGATGTCATGTATGTTGGCTGTGTAACTTAATTCTTAACTCCCTGTTACGTAGGTTCCTTGACTTATACACAGACAAGACCTAATAGAACTCAGTATTTTCTGTAACACTGCAGCTGTCATATGTCTGTAATGATATCCAGCATGTGATGTAAGCACATTGTTCTGATTTGTGTCATCTGTGTCTTCATTTAGCAGATCAACTATCTGTATCCTCCATTAGCCCATCCATTGATTCTGATGAAGGATCTGATATGTCTCAGTATAGTAGCATGACCCCTGGTACACAGGACACTGACATGGTGATACAGTCTGGCCAAGGTGGTGATAGTCATGTGGATGCAGCTGTAACCTCAGGTGAAGAGAAACTTGTCCAGATATTCTGATAATGAAAGGACATCAGATGGTGGTCAGGATAAAGCCTGTGAACAATAGATGCAAGCTGAAACTGCTGCTGATTTTGACAGTTCCCCACAACATGCTGGTACTGGCCATCACATTAGACGTAGGTAAGCAGCTGGTGTGCATGGGGAGGAGTCAGAGAGTGTCCACCTACTCCTACAGGCAAATGAACATCCACACCAGTGTTATGGATCTGACATCTGTGCACTTGCTCATAACACAAATCATGTTGCACACCAGTGGGGTGTGTTGCATGAAGGACAGGAGCACAGACCTGGTGAGGTAATGGCATCACTGGCTGCTCAGAATGAAAGAATGTTATCTGTGGCAAGGTCATGTTCCATTCCTGTCTTCTACAGTACAAGCAGGGTTCTGCATGCACTGACTGTGCTTAGCCAATTGCTACATGGGAGAGGCAGTGCCCCCCTCAGCAGAACTAACCTTGCCCATCTGGCATCAATGTTGATGCTCCAGTGTGCACACTCTTTTGCTTCTGGCCCATTTGCTGTGGGCCCATCAGTCATGACCAGACAGTCAAGTCCCACTCATGCTCACTCGCCTCCATATGCTACTGTCACCCCATCGGTCTCCTCTATGGAGCAGTCTGGACCAAGTGTTTCCATGAGTGGTAGGATCAGACCAGACCGCTGTGTGAGCCATTAGTATGGGCACCCTAGACTGCGTTAATGTAACGCAGACAGTTGATACACTCTATCCAGTAGTGTCAATCTTACCCTGTGGAGATGATGATTGCTGTGTAGAACACTGACAATGTCATCTGTCTGTGTTTTTTAACAAATCTGATGTCATGTGAGTCCAACAGTTTTAATAAACATGGCTAACTCCATTTATTACATTACTTTATCAATATTTAACAGTGATATATATATGGCTAGTGATATTAATGTTTCAGCATTATGTCTGTGCTGCTTACCTGTTTGCAGCTTTTTATTGTGGAGAGATAGAAATCTGTTGCACTGATGTGTGTCACTTATTGTGTGCCGCACACTGATGCAACAATATGAGTCTGTAGGCATACCTGTGTCAGTTGTGTCATGAGTTGATGATACATGTTGTGATAGATGTTTATATGTTTATAATGTTATATGCTTTGATTACATTAAGTCTGATGTTCAGTATGTACATCTATTGGATAATTGTCAATAGATGCAATATGTGCTGCTGTGGTGGGGCAACATCTGAACATCAATGATTGATCTGTGTACTCATATATGTGTGGCTTGTCATGACTGCTGTGTTGCCTGGGCCTGCACTTGTGTTCATACCCTATGTTGCCTATGCATGTGTCTTCTGCCCCCTATGTCCTCCTGCTTCTCATCTGATATCTGCAGTATCTCATCTTCATATTTATGGGGTTCTTGGGCTAGTTCACACCCACTTTTGCAGCTGGAAGAATGCCATGAGCTCTAGTTAGCATGTTGCACAGCATGCTGCACACCATTATCATCTATGTGGTCTTCACATGTGTGTATTACAGTGCACTCCAAAATGTGTCCAGACATCTGAACCTAGCTTTCAGTACACTGAACTCACATTCTCTGGTGTTTCTGGTTGTTGTATGCACTCTATTGTAGACCTCTTCGTCTGGGCTGTATGGTTCACAGTACGGGATCATTAGTCATAGCTCAAGTGGATAACCAAAGTAACCTACTATTGGAAGTAAACATACATTTTGTCAGCATGGATATTGTTGGGAGCAATAGCTTTGGTTTACATCCTGACTGTGTTCCTGCACTTACCCAATAGTAGTTCCTCAGGTATTTCACCTTGCTAGAATGCAGCCCTCAGTTCTCTTTCCTTCCATATGGCAACATCATAAAACCTTCCAGGGTGTGTTGCCATGAGGTTTGCTATGCGGCCATCTGCTGCACACACAAACTTGCACTTCAGGAATGACCAGCCCTTTCTGATCCGAGTGACGCCTCCAGGTGCATTTGCAGTTACCCCCTACTGCTCCTCTAGGCGTCAAATATTACTTGTTCGTACTTGCATTAATAATTCCAAAACCATGCTTCATACAAGGTATCAGAATACTTTATCTTGAAGCATAGATGATGACAAACACAATTGTGTTGATATTTGACCTCTGTCAATAAGTATTTGTTAGAATTGTAAGGTGATAACTTCATTTTTAAAGGCACAGGCCACACCCACTAGGAGTTAAAGGTACACACTCAAAAGAGTTGTACTGGAGGGAATGATATGGGTCTGCTTCAGGATGTTCTGGTGTTTTGATTGGGATGTGTGTGCAATCTATTGCACTGAATACATGGAGGAAGTTTGCAATGCTGTGAAACTGGTGCATTACATTTCTCCACTGAATGGGGGCAGTTGGAAAGTGGATGTAGTCATACACATTGCTGCCAGGAATTTTGCCAGGATATGACTGGCAGCTGTCTGTGACACTCCCACAGCATCCCTACATGTCTCTGGAAGGTCCCAGATGCAAGTACTCCCAGGCTGAGACACAGTTTGTTTTGAAGGAGGATGGGGTTTCCTTGCAGGGTACATACAAACATGTGCGGGGCACACATATTGTAGACAGCCTGCACCAGTTGTCTGTCTAGCTGGTTCCTGTGCATTATGTGCTGGTCTGACAACTAGTCTAGTTGTAGCCTTGCTCTGACTCCAGTTGGTTGCCTTCTAGGGTACACAGTCACATCCTATTTTCAGTTGTTTCATTGCCTCCTGCTGCAGTTCATTAACTCCAGGTTGCATTTTTCTTTTCTTTTAATTTTTTTTTGGTATTCTTATGGAATTTGGCAGAATCTATAGTGGTAGCTACCGTTTATTGTGGGCCATATAGCATACACTAAGGACTTTGGAAACAGAGTTGGCTTGCAGTTTGTCAGGTTTAAATTGCATTGGGCATGCATGATATGCTTTGAAATCAGACAGGTGTTTGTGGAATCCATAATTATCCTATGCTGAATAGTTAACTACTAGGAGTGCTTTCAGTGTGTTTTCTGAAACTGTGTCCGTAGCTGGTGCACTGAAATCTTCCTTCAGCACGCTGCAGTGCCTACAAATAGCTTGTGGAATTTGAGTCATTATTTCATAAGAGACAAAACATTTAATGACCAGATATTTGAAAAAAAGATTTACACTACAGTCAGTATTTTTCAACAATTTGCATGTAGCCTAATCTGTACATTTAAATCGTGCATGTCAGGCTGAGGTATGATGGGGTAATTTACACATATCTCGTATAGTGTAGCTCTACATAGCCAGCTATGTGATTCGCACTTCATTTGTGTCTGTAATGTGAACAAGTAAAACTCTTATAGCAGATACTAAAAGAAGTCCACCAAGAATCTGAAGAAATTGTATCTGTAGTACGTCATTTTCATACTTCTTGCATGAAAAGTAAGTCTGTTGTAAGGCCATCAAGTATTTAAAAATAGCATTTCATTTTAATTTATCCTTTAACTGCATAATGATAATGTTCAAAAAACAGTCACATCAATGCATCTTTAAGCTGAATTGAAGAATCCATCAGTACAGTAGAATCCCGAGTGCAGACCAGGGAACACATGAGGTGCCCATCTTATGTAATTATGTCATATGGAGGCGTGGCAGTACATCGCAAAGCCCATTAACAGTAACCTTCTAGAATGCTAGTAAGTATGTGTAGGGAGAGTTACAGATTAACTGCAAAAAATAGTTCTCCTCAAGATTGAATCTGCTCTGGGTTTGCTTGACCATCACCTCCTGGGACCAAATACGATATCCTTTTCTAGTCGATGAGGAATGGAGTTTCTGGGGGAAGGCATAAAGCTAGCAGAAGGAGAAGAGCTAAAATAAAACAAGGAATTATAAAATGAAGAAGAGCAGTGAACACTCTAGATGGATCCAGTCAGACATTATAACTGTTGAGCATTTTTGTTCTATTTGTTACGTACATATCACTTTATCAGAACATATATTTACAACCAGTGTGTTTCCAGGTAGTCAGATAACTTGATAAGCTAACACATCATTTCCTGTAAAACTTTATAAAAATGCTTTTTCTTCAAAATGCGTAGCATAATAAATTATGTGCATGTACTTACAACAAAAATGTATAACTGCAATTTCACCCTTAACTTATAGTTTTTGAGCTTTACATATATACTCAGTGTATATACCTCACACTACCACTTAATATGACAAATATGTTTTGTAATCCAAGTGCCATTTTTTGCTTCAGTCAATCCAAAGTATTGTAATAAACTTGCGCAGTGTGCTTTTGCACTGCAGTTATTTGGTAAGTTCATATACCAATAGCCTCTAGTAAAAATAAGGCAGAGTATATCTCAGGCATTGGGTCAAACATATTGTCTTTTATTGCTTTTACTTGCTCTTTTGTTTAAGCTCAGAAAGACCACTTTGGAAAATTACATCTCTTGTCCTCATCAATGAAGCATAAGAAATGACTGGGAATATTACAACAAAGATAATCAGAGTGCTTGAATTCCAAGAATATGACAAGGTCTGGAGTGGATTAATAAATCAGGTGATAAGATATTGAAAATACTTATCACTTTCAATGAGAACTTACATAAATCTGAACATGAAAAAAATTATGCAAAGAAATAAAAGTAATCAATGAGAATCCAACTATTTCCTTAAAGCATTTATATAATTTAAAGCAATTTAAGTGCTTGAAACTTGCAGGTGAGTCATGTACAAAACAAAATGTACAATATATACAAGTTAAAAAGTGTAATTATTTCAGCATCGGAACCAGCTGTTGCTTGTGAGAACACGAAGTGTTCTTCGGGATCTGAAGTCATATTCATATTGTCTTTGTCCACTGAAGAAGTACAGGTATCCTAAGAATAAATATGTCACATTTATTATTTCTGAAATATTTTTCTGTTTAGGTAACTATTAATCATGTAATACAACAATTATGTAAACAGAAATATAAATTAATATTTTCATTTAATGCTTGTCATGAAAGGAGCTATTGATAGCCCAGCTATTTGGAATTTTTGTAAATAATTATATGTCATGTGTGAATATCTTGAAAGCAATATTAAAAAAAATAATATGCTGGTAAATCAATCGTATCATGTGACTAGTATCATATGACTTTTACCATGTGACTTTTATCATGTGAACTTTAACATGTGATTTTTTAACCATGTGACTTTTATCTATTTAAATGGCTTTAGTAACTGTTTTACATGTTTATGTGCCTGAGGAAGCTTTTAAGTGAATCTACACAGTTGCATATTAAAGTATTTGACTCTAGTTGGTTGGTTCATGGTTTACAGCGGATTTTTCCCTTTTTGGTCATTTTTGAATATCAACATGATTCATATAAGTTGATTGTGTTACAAATGTATTAGAGCTGTATGTCATATAAGATGGTTTGTACAGGTATGTGTGCGAAAGAGGTATTTTACAAACTGCTGTTTGAAATGTATCCACAGTGTACCCTACTGGAATCGAACAGAAATGTGCATGCACTATTGCAACTGTTTGAATGTATATATTTTAAGAGGGAAAACTGGAATATAAGAGGTTAACTTCAGAAAAAGTAGCTCAAATTAAATTACTTTATGGCCATGCAATAAAAATATGTTAGTTTCAGTGTAGCAGGAGACATAATGTCTGTACTAGAGAAGTTTTCTGTATTGTCTTTAAATGTGGAGTAATGTAAATTGGTTTACAATATCATTTGCCAAAAGATCTGAGGTCTATGTATTTTCACAGGTGGATGCTAAATACTGCTAACTTTCAGCAGTGAGGGGTTTACCTGGGATAATATCAGATGGCAAGAAATTATGCTATTCTGCAAGCTATCCCAGCAGTAATATTTGAGATATTAATTTGGGAAGTCTCTGAGAAAGAGAGAGACTGCATTCTGTATTCTGTCTTTGACTTGACAACATCAAGATCCACTCACCACATCTGCCTTGCAGCTCTAATTAAGTAAGCATACTAGGGAACAGTATAATTCTCTTGGATAAAATCAGGAATATAGCAAAGCTTAGCTTAGATATTTTTCTGTATTTATTTTATACTGTCCTGCAATGTTGTTTTAAATATTTTCTGTGATTTTGGACTCTGATGTTACTATATTTAGTATTGTCTTATTCTTTTAGTATTTATTGTTAAATATATTTAAACCTTTCATTGTGGCTGATCTTTGTGAGACATATATAAGTTTTGGGAGTACTTGCATATTTATTTGGTGACACGTGTAGGCCACTCCTAATAGCCTTGCTCTTGGTCAAACTACCATTTGTATTGATAGTAACATTACACAGTAAGATTGGACACCCTTTGTTAAGGACCTTAAAGTAGCTGATAAGAGTGGATGGTGGCAGTGATGACTACCTTATAGTCTGGGCAAAAGGGGGAATAGCTAGTAAACCTGTGTCAGCCTTTCCCATGTGTGTGTGTGTGTGTGTGTGTGTGTGTGTGTGTGTGTGTGTGTGTGTGTGTGTGTGTGTGTGTGTGTGTGTGTGTGTGTGCACGCGTGCATGTGTGTGTGTATGTGTAAATCAAACATCAAAATGTGTGTGTGTTAGCTACTTGGGCAGAGACACAAAGCACTGGTTGGACAGAGAGGGTGTTGGAGGTCTTGGCTTGGCCACTCAGCTGAGGTCTCAACTCTGTAGCTCACCAGTGGGGAGTCTTATTGGGGATCCAGAGAAAGAGGACGAAACTATGTCCCCCACTGGTGCCAGTGGTGAGGATTGAGACTCCTTGATTACTGCTGCCAATGGTGGGGTGTCATAATGCTTACAGTTTGCTCAATGCATAGATGTATGCACTGAGAGAAAATATTTGACTGCAAAAAGTAAACATCTCCCAATGTCTGTAAGTGCCAACTCATACTATTTATTTATTTGTGTGTGTGTGTGTGTGTGTGTGTGTGTGTGTGTGTGTGTGTGTGTGTGTGAACTAATCTGGCACCTGTCTGTAGGATTGATAACACTGCTTTGTATGACATTATAAATGCTACACAAAAGTAACAGTCTTGTAATAATGCAAGATGCTTAAAGCTGCTTGAACTAACTCTCAGTACAACGTCAAGCAAAAGCAAAGCCTCAGATAGAAGTGCAATGCATGCAGACATTTGGGTCAAAGGAAAGCATATTACTGTATTATTCTGTAGCAAAGGTTTTTTTTGTTAATATAATAACTATACTTGCTATTCATATGCACCTATGTTAAACATGTATGTATTAAGTGTGGGATTTTCTTTAGATGATGATCAAAAAACATGCTTTACTTTAAGGCAGCTAAGGCATTTACAACTCTTGTTAAAGAAGTGATGATTGATACTGATGAAAATTGGATCAAAGTGCTCTTAGATTGAGATTACAGCAAACAAAGTTTTATTTGAATGTGCACACATTCATACAGAATATTTATTTGAATGTGCACACATTTATACAGAATATTGTTTTATGTCAGACTGACACATTTACATATAGGCAAAAAATGCAAATCTAGCAAATGAAAAAAATAAAATCTTGTAAAAACATTCTTGTGACAACTGTTACAAATTAAAATCATTAAAATAATTGTGCTCATGTTAAATGGATGGTCAGTTATGTGACACAGCCATAATTTGTCAAATGTGTTTTATCAATTCCAAGTTCGTTTTGCAATCTTGGGCACCAAGCTCATATCTAAGGGTGAGAAAGAGCAACATTCAGAAAGACACCTCTGCTCAGGATACTAAAGTTTTCTGTTCCAGATATATAACACCATTGTGCTTTTGTTCTGTGTCAACAGAGTGATAACAGTGTTTATGGATAAACAATGCACTGTTCTTCACCTCAAAGAGATAAAACAGCAGCATGCAATGCTTGCATAATCTCTACACAAAGTGCAAAGGCATGCTGGATGAGTTAAGCCTTAGGGTGCTATTTCATATTGCAAAATATCTGTGCATAGAAACCTCCAATAAAGAACAGGAGAAAGTTCTAGCAAAAAAAAGAAAGGCATTCAGAGAATCTTGCCTCCCTGTCCATCTCCCCATCAAATTAGATTGGGTCTATATTAGATCAGCGAACGCTTAAACAAGCGAACGCTGATTGATCGACCTTATTTTAGCGAAAGTGAAAAATATCGAAGCAGCAGAAACACAAATTTTTTCCTAGGGAAAGAATTCAGTTGTCCGTTTCTGTTGCTTCGGTATTTTCAGTGCTGTGGTGGAAAGTTACGGGTCGGATTCAGGTAAGTGTGAGATTCTGTGGATGTGAGTGTTAGGGTGGTTTAGGTGAGTTAGGGTTAGGGCTCAGGTTAGGTATGTGTGCGATTGTGTGGACATGAGGGTTAGGGCGGATTTAGGTGAGTTAGGGTTAGGGAGCGGGTGAGGTGAGTGCGCGATAGTGACGGACCTTAGGGTTAGGGTTTGGGTTAAAGTAAGTGGATCGTTAGTGGTGTGTGCATAGTTTAGTGTAGGGTTAAGTGTCAGATTTTAGGTGTATGTATGTGGATTTCTGTTTGTTTGGTATGCTTGTGTTGTGTGTATGTGTTTTGGATCAGCATTTTTTCCCTAGGAAAAAAACTCGCTGATCTGACAGTTCGAGATTGTAAGCTTTCGCTTACATAAGGTCGATCAATCAGCGTTCGCTTTTTTAAGTGTTCGCTGATATAATATAGACCCATTAGATTAGTTAGTAGAAGTTGACAGAATTGCTAAATACTAAAGAAGATCCATGGTTAATGGGGAAAAAAATAAGCATAAAAAATACATGAATAAAGAAAAAAGGGGCACATAGATAGAGAAAAGAATGCATAAACTGAAAGCTTCATTGAAAGACCAAAGTCTCTGTATTTCAGTCATACCTCTCAACTATCTTTAATTTGTAGGGATGTTTGTAATTTTGACTCAGATTTTGCTCTGTCCTTCCTAAAATGATACAGGTTGAGAAATTCTAAGGTAAGAGTATCAGCATTTAAAAATAATCCCCAATTTCTGGGATTTACCCTACTCTTGTCTTGCATTTTCATTGTTTCTGGAGATAAATGTCAAGATCTATGACTGCAGCAGAAACAAGCTTGGATGGAAGCATGTTTGTCTACAAAGTTTAAAGTAGGGGCAAGGGAGATAAAATATAAAGAGGTGCAGGCTTTTGTCTAATTGAAGGGGTCATAGCAGCAGAATGCAGAAGTAAATATGGACGAGGTGGTACTATGGATCAGAGTGGAAACGGAAAACAGCAAAACATTCTGTACAAGTACTGCATATAGAACTCCCTGTGAAGATGAAAATACCAGAAAATGATAAATAATATCATTATAATGAAGGCAGAGAAGGTATATGACTGAGGGAGAACAGAATGTCCAACATAAACTAGAATATTATAGGAGGATTCCATAATGGAAGACAGAAATGTATCACTTTTATGGAAATGCTTGACCAGCCAGTTCTGAGCCAAAGTTCTACAAGTCTACCATGCACAGAAAAAGTGGCTTACTATATTCCTTGGCAAATAAAGAACTGTGATTCAGATTCTGTAATACCTGAGGCAAGTCAGTGTCACATGTAAGCTAACCAGCTGGGAAGGTACACAGTGCAGCTCTGCCCAGATTGGCAGTCAGTTCCATTAAGCAGCATAAGCCTGTCAAAATGATGTTTTCTTAGGCAGACTCAACAATGGAGGCATGTCCAGCAGCATCAGGGGAATAAAGGGGTCTCCATCAGGATCCAAGATCTGATGTGAAGTCAAATGTCCCATAGCCATGACTGACATCCCTAATTAGAACTGGTAGAATCTCCTGTGCCTCTACGGCCCTTTTGTGCCTGGAAGTATGTCCTTCCCTGTCACCATGGACTGCCAGAATATGACTTAGTCTTTCTTCTCTGAAAATTTGTGAGGACGCATAGGATTAGAGGGGATAGCACAAGGTGCGCAGGCAAGTCTTAACCCATGGAAGACAAAATACATCCCAAACTATCTCCCCTTTGTCTTATTGCAGTTTGTAAAAGAGTAGGAGGGCCACATTGTCCTAAGGTTCAAACAGGTCAGTCTCTACTACATTGCTCCACTTGGAGAAAAATTCTGACATCCTCTAAAGCCTTAGTTCTATGACAGGCCAGGAAACCCAGCTTAGAATGTCACTGATCTCATACCCTTCCCTGGAGTTTTGAACAGCTAAGAGAAGGATCCCAATTCTATCGCCCAATGCCCAATAAATATATCTTCTTTACAGAATGAGTATGAAACTGTGCTCCTTATCGCTTACAGTACCCTGTCTTGATTAAACTGCAAGCAGAGATCTTTCCAGGGAGGATCTGTGAGCACAAGAGTGCACCCAAAGTTGTCTATGACAAATATCCACTGCTCCATTACCATGACCTTTATTTAAAATGACTGACAGGCCATTTGTTGACAGTAAAATCATCAATCATTTTTTTCTAAGAGAAAAGTCTTCTGCACCAACTGTACACAAATTAATCTATGGTTTCATAAATGAAAGCTAGGCAACATACACAGGGGAAGATATTTTAATCTAGAAAATAAAGAACTGGCCACAAGATGTTTAGCTAGTGCACTCATTTACCATCACCATGAAATATAATTCACAGTGCATGTTTTTTTTGTTTTTTTTTTGTTCCAATAAACTCTTAAGTAACGGTAAGTGAAATGAGCAGGAAAAACAAAACAGGAAGAAAATCATCACCGAAAAATGTTATTTCACTTACTATAGTACTGGAATACAGCATCCACTTTTGATGAAATGCCTGGAAAGTCCACTGCAGTACGTCTTGGATAGCCTCTGTCCATCTTTTTTCTATGCTCATCATAACTAGAGATTACATACGTAACATTAAAGAATTAAATATTTTATTGTCAACTGCGGAAAGTAAAGTGCATCTATTACAGTCAAAGGTAGAAACTGTTAACAGCTAAATGTATATATTCAGTTATTGATTGACTGCTTGAATTTTTATCTGGCCACATGCCTCTTCTAACCATTAAGCTTCTCCTATGAATATAATCATTTTCTCATCCCCCCTCCCCCACACACACACAGGTAGAGTTGTATAAAATAATAATTTTGGTAAAATACAAATCCTTGTATGCCTTTTCCAGTCCTCCACTTCACCCTCTGTTCATTATTATAATGCTTATACAGTAAACAGCACATGTAATCAGCTGAATGAGTTGACTTTTCTTGTGGCAAACATCCACCAAATCCCCAAGTTTTAAATTAAAACGTATTTTGGACTCATTGCTGGCAGTCATCTGGTCTACCCTTCTTCATGTGAGCTCCACTTGGGTCCTGCTCACATCATATATGAAGCACCATTATCACTAGCTTATCAAACAGGAAGTGGTCAGATAGCAAAGCATCACAGGAATGTACTGACAAGAGAGCCAAAATGCTTGATTAGAAAAACATTGCATACCTCCAGTACTTGTCTCCAGTGAAGAAATAGGTTTTCCCTGTGTCTTCATTATATACTGCTGCATCAAGCCTCTTTACTGTTTTGGGCAAACCAAGAGTATATATGCTTTTGGGGTAGCCATATACTAAATCATACCCATTCAAAACCCAGAATTTTGTTCCTGTAAAAAAGAAGCACCTTGTTAAAGATTACGTTGATTTACCAACTTGTAAAGTGAAGGAAATGGGAAATTCTATTTCCCTACAGTGAGTGCCCTTAGTGGATACATTAAATTTACTTTGTTACTAACTGTGCTGCATTGCTTTGAATAGTGTTTTCCATAGTATGCATTTTACTGTACCTAGTTTCATCCGAGACTGAGAGAGAGAGAAAGACAGACTCAGAGAATGTAAGGAAGGACAACATGCTACAGAAATTATTAAAAATGGATACAAATGCAACGCATGATTACATTTAAAAAATGTGAAGTGCTGAGGTTCAGCCTATTGCATGTAAGTTCAGGTTAAATGATTGTTGCTGCTAAAATTAAAGCATCATTCACATGTTCACTTATAAATAAGTAGCTCATTCTAAGTAAGTAAAGGACATCTTCTAATGAAATGTATTAACATTGTCTCTGGTTATCTAAGGTCTTTATGTCAACCACAGGAAGAAAGTTACTGAACTGATTGTGGATTATATGGTGCAACACAAAGCCAATCAGACTGGTACGTTACTTTCCAAAAATAGGTTTCAAACTATTTCACAAGTGTAATTGTCATTATAGGTTTTAAGTTTAATTTGCATTACAGGTTTAACTACTATATGGCCACATTCCAGAAGTAATTCTAAAATGGTGCCGTATGCATTCTTAAAAAAACATGTTGTTTGAGTCATTAGAGAATCTAGGAATAAGAAATGATACATTTCCATAATTTTAGGGTATTTTTAATAACCTACCCACCACCACCCTTCCTCATGTGTTATCCATGGTACATTCAAGAGGTGGGTATGTAAGGGGGCTTGCAGTATTTTACCCACCTCCATACTTTAACTATGCCCCTAGATGTGACATCCACAGCTTTCAACATGAATTGCATGGCCATCCTTCCCCTGCCATTATGGCAGTTACCTGACCTGCTAAGGGAGCCTGGATCAACAGGGTTATAGTCAGGGTTTTATCCTAGTATACCATAGGAACAGCTTAAAAAATAATACTTATTAGTGAAACCTGTGCATTGAGATTATGGTTATCTCAGTCCACATCATTATTTCATTGAATGTGTTGTAATTGGTTTCATGTTATCTAAATACAATGTGAGATGAGTATAATACTCCTTAGATTAAAATCACAGTGCAGATTTTCAAAAAGTATCTGGCAGATGAATAAAATAAAATAGCCAGTGGCATCTCATGGTATCAGACTGCTGGGCTGCAGCCCCCCCCCAAAAAAAAAAGTGCATTTATTTATTTATTAATTGACATTTGCTGACCAGGAAAGTCCATTGGGCCAGAAAGTCCCATTTTCAGTGGAGGCCCAGGGAGAAAAGCTATACAAATTGCAGACAATTTTATCATTTAACTTGTACATTACAAAGTGTATTAGAAGTAAACAGTAAAGATTAACTAGTAAAAACTCTAAAAACAATTGTTGACATTCTGTAAATGTTGGAAAAAGACATTAAATTTTGGAGAGTAATATTATAAATTGTGACATAGTTGAAACAATTATTGACATTCATACAGTTTTGGAAACAGACATTATTAAATTGTAACAGTGTCACAGCTGAGGGACGAAACTATCAGATAAGAAATTACTAACAACAAGTCACATTTTGGATCTATTTTACTAGATCGACATTTGAAAATGTTAAACTTCACATGGTCGAGACCATGTGATTGGTATTTCAAACAGTTGAAAATATACAATGTAGTACAAATAGTGTATTTGCAGAGGGCAAGTCTCTCTGCACCCCCACACCCCCTAATAATTATATATATACCAACTCCAAGATCGCACTGCAGTGGGGAAAATGGCACATTTTCCCATTCCCACTGTACTATGATTTTGGTACAATGAAATAGACTTTTTCAAATTTTTATCACATGGTCTCCACCATGTGAAGTTTTACATTTTCAAAAGTTGATCATGTAAAATACAACCTACATTTTAACCTCTTTTATTGAATCATTGATTCATGTGCTTTGGGAGCAGTATTTTTCAAATCTGCATGAATAATGATTCGTAATGCTAATGTCTGTGCTACTCTGTCTCTGTTTAATGGTGACAAAATAATTTAGTGTTTCTTTGTAAGGTGTTCTATATCTTATACGTGTGGATAATTAGCTATCTGAACTGATGCAGTCTCAATAGTTAACTAAATAACATTGAAATTGTAGGGTTACTACTACAAAAAATATACAGCTTGCCATATTATCAATCCATTTCTGTTCATTCAGAATCATATGCCACACAATCAGTTTTCACCGATATATGATTAGTTTTACTTACATCTCCCAGCAATGTATATTATTTTGTGACACTGCTCACCCTCCACCTCTGTACTTCTAATATAAACCTTATGATAACCATACACAGAATTGTCTCTGAACCTGCTTTACAACTCATCTCTTAACTTCAGTATCAACATTGTCTGCCCTCACTTCTTTTTTTTTAATTTCTAAGCACTAGTCACATGATCTGTTATCTATCCCATAAATCCACTAATACACTTCCTCAAATATTCAATGTTCAACATCTACTAATACATAAGTATCTTTTATATTGTAATTGTTGCCTCTACTTTCATATGAATGTAATCTACTTGGCAAATATATGTGTAATTGTTATTGTATATTATTAAAAGTTTTTTTTAATGCAGTTACCGAAAGTCTGTTTAAAAATGTTTGTAATATATTACAGCCTTTCTCTAAAGGTAGGGTGTGAGGAGGTTATAAGGTCACTAGTCTAATTTCTTTTCCCAAATGGGATGGGATGATGTATTATAACTGCACTGACCCTAAAGAAGGTTAGTAAAGGTTGCAAGCAGGTGTGGGAACTTGTACTATAAGCATTCTGGTGTTACTTCCTTAAAACAAAAATACCCATCCATTACCATTTGATCTGAACTCAGGAACCTGCTACCCCTACCTACTTTCCCCCACATTGAAGGAAAAGAAAAGGTGATACTTGCATCTCAGTCATGATAAAACATTTCAAAAGAATTCAAGCAAATTGAAAAAAATGCATAACGTGTTGTGTCATCCAACTTTATCACATGTAATTGATATGTAATAAGAATAAATTCACCTTTAAAAAGTAGCACCCGATCTTTAGCAGAATTTTCATAGGCAGCATCAATATTTCCTGGAATCGATGGCCATAACGAAGAAATTAAATAAAGTTCTGGTCGTGGATTCTGAGGATATTTTCGATAAAAATTTCTGACAAAACATGAGAGGGAATGCAAAAAAAAGAAAGAAAATCATCTTGTATTCTCATAAACACAGGAAAACAGCAACAAAAGTAAATCTATAAAAGGGACGGTCATTATCTAAATCAAGAAGATAAAAATATTATATATTTTAACTAACTCGAGAAGATAAAATATTGTTTGTGATTTCCAAATGTGCTGTTTTTAATATTGTATTAGAATATCAAGTACAATTAAAAAAATTAAGGTATGCATGAAGCAGCAAAATTAAATAATTCATGAAGCAACCATATGTTAGAGACGCAAGCTAGCTTATTCACACTTTTATTTTTGCAAAGTGTTGTTACTTGTTCTAAAGTTTCAGTAAGTTAGGGCTTTAGAAATAAGGGCTTTAGGCATAACTCTTACTGATATCATTAGCAGAACTTATGCAGATTTCAAAAACATTTCATTTTATTTTTAATTTTAATGATTATAATTTAGTAATGTGGATGGTCTCTGCCTACAAAAAGATAATAGTTTGATGGCACTGGTCTTAATATTAACTTTAAAAGACGGCAACATTTCAGTTTGTAAAAAAGAAGTAGCTCAAACGCATACTTGTTCCCTTGGCATTTATCCACTGGAAACATTAGGAAGAAACATTACAAAATCCAATTCATCTAGGTACATAGTTAATAATAATATAAAATTGCATCTCTCATCTGAAATCTTATTGTTTTAACAATTACTTACAAATACTAAAGTCTGAAGGTGGTGGTTTTGTAATATTGGGTTCCCTACAAAACAGCAAAGTATAACTGGCCATTCAGTGAATGGCCACATGTTTTTGGTTGACATGGCTCATTTGCCGAGTGATAAATGGGAGAACTGAACCCGTTGAATGGAATGAGGTACTATAGTAAATGAATAAAAGGGAGGATGAGACTTGTAACAAATGGGAAGAATCATTCCTGTAAAAAAAAAATGTCTATGACATGGCACTTAGCTAGCAGAGGAATTTGAGGAGTTATACAAGGATACAAATGCATTGCAAGCTGTTGTGGAAATTCTCTCCATGAAATCATCTATTGGGCAATTATCTGCAATAGTACAATATTCTCCCACAAATTGTTGATTTTTTTTGCCTGACCTTGGAAGTAATGATGACATAGGCAGGGGTGGACTTTGTGTTTTCTATTTCAGAAATATATAAGGGCTCTCAAACTGTACTAGTTAGTGCAGGAGATTAAGGCTCATAACTATGAAATAGTGGTTAATGGGTAATAAAGGTTCTCTTCCCTTAGTCACCATTGTCTTTTACAGCATACCAACACAAATCTCAACTGTTCATGACTTCCCAGAATGTGCCTGAATTTGCCTCATATATTTGTCCTGTCCCTCATAAAATTTGCAAATATCTGATACATTAATGAGCATTAGTCAGATAGCACTGTCAGACATTAGAGTTTTGCACTTCTCACTGTTCAGAAAATACATGTGGATGCAAAACTTCTCTTGTTCTATTCACTTCACCAGAATTTTCCAGTAACATTGAAAATATGTCCCTGATTGTGAGCATATGTCTCACTAGTATTTATGGTTTTGTCAATAAATTTTGAGCAAAGCACTTAAAGGTATTACAGTGACTATCACCAGTATATGCTTTCTGTGTGGCCATTCTAAACATTCCAGCCACGGTACCTCTCAGTCTCTCAGTGCAAGAAATCTGGACAGAGGCAAAAATAATGGATAGGAGACAAAGGCCCAAAAATAAGGACAATTTTTAAATACCACTATTCTAAATTTATAAAATTGCTACAATAACATATCTTGCATTAGCATGCATTTTCAGAAGGACTGAGTCTAAAACTGAAATGTCCGTCATTTTTTAGTGATTTCAAACCTTAAGAATTTGCCAGAAAACCACAAATTTTATGAAGTACAGACCAAAAATGTAAGGCAAAAGTCTGGACATTCTGAAAATCTGGACGGTTGAGATGTATGGTATATAGGAGAGGAGATTTGTTACCACTGGCAAATCAAGTGATCCATGTTTGTATACGACACACATCTCATAGCCCAGATTTAACAGAGGGCAGTAAACCTTATTGTGCACACCTTTATAGAACAAGATGTGTGCCTTAGTAGAACCATATCCCTCGCTACAGTCCCTTTCAGGATTCTGTAAGTTAGTAAATATGTCCTGTGAGAAATGCAGGGTTCAAGGAGTAGCTTTCAACATCTGGCTTCTGAGGAACTGCACATCAATGATTCATAGTGGAACCTATGATGCTTTGGTAACTAGCATACAGATTTATGTCAGCAGTAAATAAGATTTTAGTTAGTTATTATGTTAGGGACAATGCACCCATTTATGATTATTCTAACCTGGGATCAGTAAAGACAAAAGACTGAAGTGGTGTCTGTCACACCAAAGCTAAAATACCCATGTTCATTCTTTTAGTACCACCTAAATATTTTATATAGAAGCTGAATAAGATTTCTAGTAGCCATGTAATAACCACAATTTTCCCCCAAGAGTCAGTGGATGGAAAAATGATTATCTTTAGCTGGCTCAGTCTGTTGGGTGGGAGGTGGGGAGTGTCAAAAGAGAAAGATTCCATCCGACTGCTGCAGACATAGAGAGTGAGCACTATAGTAGAGAATTCATGAAGCCTAGAA
>NC_056735.1:742382196-742584696 GCF_019279795.1 Protopterus annectens | reverse complement strand
TCTTGGCCTATATCTGCCTTTTGGAGTTTCCCCTCTCATTATATATAGTACTGAACTGCTTGGCTTGTCAGCATTTAGATGACACATGATTCACAGCCCCACTGGTTATTTGACATGACAACTAGACAAGGCAACAGACTTCAGAGGACAACGTAATGCAAGCAGATTTTGTTAAGTTTCATAACATTTTGTAGTGACTAATGTGAAAAGCGTGGTTCATGTTTTTATGTGTTTCAAACACATTAAACTCTAAACAGGAGGAGAAACATGCTGTACTAACCAGAAATTAGTGCTTAGATAGGGAGTTAGTAAATTTACTTCCTATGAATAACAGCATATATTTAGGACGCTTGATGGCAGATAGCAATAATAATGATAATAAAATAAAATTCAAGTCTGGAAATGAATTATTAAAGTTTCCGTTTTGGGAATTAAAGTTTGATGGCAAAGCTGTCTTACAAGATTACAAACGTGAAATGGAGTTTAAAAGTCAGTATTTCTAGCTCGCATAAGTATTAAGAGAATTTGGGAATGGCAGTCAGCAAAGAGGATTAAAGATATATGATACTTTGTAGTCTTGAATTTGATTCCCCCAGCCCCTATTTGCCTTTCAATTCAATTCATATGATGCTCTTTGGTTATCTCTGAAGAAACTTGTGCTGTGCTCAGTGTTTACCTGATTAAAATGAAAAAAAAAATGTTACTCCCTCTGTATTGATATGCTATTCAGCTCTGTTGAAAATCCTGCACCATCTTCAGCCTGCACTACAAAGCAAACATCTGAAAGCTAAAGTAGACTTTTTCATATAAGCCAAAGATTTTAAAAAAAAAAAAAAAAAACATATATATATATATATATATATATATATATATATATATATATATATATATATATATATACATGTATACATATATGGGTTCACTATAGAATCCTAAAATACCGAAATCCCAAATTTCAGTATTTTGAAATTCTATAGCCGAAAGCTTGAAATCCCAAAACCCCATAACCGCAAAATTTGAAATTGCAACCCTACACTAAAAATACACCACACACATACACATACACACAATCTCCCCCCACAATCAAACATACAATCCTACACTACAGACAAGCAGGGGGGCAAGCTCCCCTGCACCCCCCATTTGGGGGGCTGTGCCACCCACACCACCCCTACTTATATATACTAACTCCGAGATCGCACAATCACACACACAAAGGTAACTCACACCCACACATTTCACAGCCCCTTGCACACACACATCACAGCCCAAACACACACTAATATACACTAAAGCCTCTAACCAACACACTCGTACATACTTACCTGAACTTACACCTATCCATTTACACACCGCAACACCAGAAGCTCCGAACTTCGGTATTTTGAATTTCGCGCTTCTGGTGTTTCGGGATTTCAAGGCTTCGTTGTTCTAATTTTGAAACACTGAAATTTGGGATTTCAATATTTCTAAATTATGTGGGGAACTTATATATATATATATATATATATATATATATATATATATATATATATATATATATGGGTCTACCTGACAACGTCGACAAGCCACAACATCGACAACCAGTTTACCGACACCACATAACCGACAGTCCACAAGATCGAAAAGCCACAACATCGACAACCATTTTACCGACAGCACATCAAAACAAATCCCCTGTCCAAAAATCACACACACAACACAACAACACCAAAATCCTTACAAACCCACACTAAACCTCACATACACAACTATCTACAACCTTAACCCAAACCCTAACCCTAAGGTCCGTCACTATCACACACTTACCTAACCCGCCTAACCCTAACTCACTTAACCGCCCCTAACCCAAAGACTATCACTACGCACCCTTACCTAACCCTAACTCACTTAACCCGCCTAACCCAAAGACTATCACTACACTTACCTAACCGGCCCTAACCTAACTCACTTAACCGCCCTAACCCAAAGACTATCACTACCGCACACTTACCTAACTCACTTAACCCACCCCTATCCCTACAGACCGTCAATATCGCACACTTACCTTATAACGTCCGTCACTACCGCATACTTACACAGCCTTTTCCCATGTCGGTGTTCTCAGCGTCGGTGTTTTCATCCGTCGGTCTTCTCAATCGTCGATCTTCTGGCGTCGGTAAACTGGTTGTCGATGTTGTGGCTTGTCGACGTTGTCAGGTAGACCCATATATATATATATATATATATATATATATATATATATATATATAAAATTTGTATAGGTCCATTTTCCCCAGTATGTGACTATGTAACATCTAACCTTCAACCTGCACTCCAGTCTTCCTCCACCAAGAATCCTCCATGTTCATAAATTTCAGTTCTGTTGTGGCATCGTACTGTTGCCCTAGTAGTCAAAGAGGGTAGGAGGATGAAGGAGATACTTTATTCAGTCTAGCCACCTCTTCTGATCCAAATCAAGAAAAAATAGATGCTGAGCGGAGGATGTGCAATTACTTCTGCCTGCACAGCTCAAGAATGTTTATCGGTGCTGGAGCATAATTTAATTACTTTTTTATCATTTGTTAACCAGGAACTGACTTGGAACTAAGCCAATTTTCAGTGGAGGCCTGGGGAAAAACACTCCAAATCCATGTATTTTTAATGTGGGCAGAAACCAGAGCACCCAGAGGAAACCCACAGAAACACAGGGAGGACATGCAGACTCCACACAGAAGGCACCGCAGCTATGAATCAAACTGGAGATCCTCTTGCCGTGAGGCAACAATGCTCACATTCCCATTCCCATAGCTACTTTCTGGCCTTACAGTACATCATTCATGGCATTATTGGATACAAACTCCCTACGCCAGCATGCTTTCCAAGTATAGATCGGTATTTGCTATGGTAACATTTTGCATATTGTTAATACTGAGATTTTGTGGAAATTTTTGTCACTTATTTTGGTTATTGATTTATGCAGTTGCCACCCTTTATGTTAAGAAGGACTCTCTTATGTTTTCCTTAACATTTTCCACTTGTAGATTCATGTTAAGAAGCTATTATAATATAACATGATTATCTAAAAAATGCCTTACTTTTCATCATTAATTATGTCAGACAGGTTTTGAAAGTTTCATCCATAAACATCTTGTTAACATACATTATTTTATTTATTTAACATTTGTTAACTGGGAAAGTCCAACTGGACACAGATCCTTTTTCAGCGGAGGCCTGTGGAGAAAAGCTCTACATATAACAACAAGATACAAGATAAAATTTACAAATACAATTCAAATCAGTTTTAAGAAAAATTTTGAAAACAAAACTAAGCAAATCAAATAAGATTTTGAATATCAATCTAAGCAGATTAAATCAAACAATATATAACATACAATATACAATATTGCAATGCAGAAAGTATGACAAAAGTTGCAGTTAATGACAGCTACATGATACAATATATACAAAATTGTGATTTATAAGCTAGGTAATTTGTGGTCTGAGGTGACCTAATAGCATCCATAGACTTGACCATAGTGAGTCTGATACAAGACCTGCTGTGGTGTCACACATTAGACGTAGGTTTGAGAGTTACTATACACTGGAAGTCCGCAGTCATGTTGATATATATATAGTATTACATATGGTGCAAGTATCTGAGAATCAGACACTCAGAATACGGAATACAGAGGTGGTTAGTTTGGTAGTATAACTGGTATAAGTGAGTTAAAGGATTCAGATATTGAAGATGAAGTAATCTGGGCTAGAAGAGGAACATAGCCAAGTATTTGCCATATGAGTTTTTACCATATGTTTAAAGTTTGTTAAGGAAGATTGGGATAATAGATAGTGGGGCAGGGTGTTCCATTTTTTAGATATGAAGTTGGAGAGGAGAGAATCACCAGCTAAGTTGTTGGCTTTAGTTGCCTGTAATAGTAATCAATTACTAGCGCAGAGTGTTCGATTAATTGATTGTGGAAGTATCAGATTTTGGAGGGCAGGGGGTTTTGTCAGGAAGAATTTTTTGGGCAAAGGTCAATTGGTTATAGAGAAGGAGCTGGAGTAGTTCAAGCCAATTGAGCTGTTTAAGAGCAGAACAATGAAGCAACTTGAAAGGAGCACCTGTGGCAAACCTGGCTATTTTGTTGTAGCAGGAGTCAAGCTTGGCCAATTCAGTCTTTCTCAAGTTAGTGAGTATTGGGTAGGCTTGTCAGAGTGTAGATAAGAGATGGGTACGTGCGATGGTGGATTTGTCTGTTTATTGAAGAATCATCTATTTCTGAATAGAAGACCCAATTTCTTATACATTTTCTTTATGGTTTGGGAGATATGAATGTCAAATTTCATATTACAGTCGATTATTTTAAGTTTCTTGCCCCTCACACATAAGGGTTATGAGCATAAGCTTACGGTCTTAATTGTATTTTTAACAAAATGATGCAGTTCAGAAAATGCAACAAGCATTACTTTGTTGTTCTGGATTGAAAACTATTTAAGTGTAACACTGCCTGTTTCAGGTATAACATAAATAATGCAACTAAAAGGAACATATCAGTATTTCTATCTTTTTATAAGCACTTTGCGGTATATGTAAGGACGATAACTATGTTTGACCTTTTTAGAACTCCTCACCAGGTCTTACTTGGCAATGAGATTGTAAACTATAGCAAAATTCTCACTTATTAATGAAGGCAAGTTGAGTTAAAATTATTATGCAGGCCTAGGCCAATGGCAGTGTCAAAGTAATATATAGTGTCCTGTCCAAATTAGTGGTGATTTGCTCCTTGTAATTTTGTGCATTTTCTTTAATTTTAGAATATTTTTAACATGTGAACATTATTTTTGTCATGTTGTGTATAATTTTGTATTGCAAGCCTTGAACTTTAAAGTGTATTAGGTCTCGTTTGTTATAGGGAGGTGACTAAACCCAGTAGGATCATATTTTTGTCAAAATACAAATGAATACATCAACTGGTAAATGCACAAGTGAGGAAGAAGTAGCATACACTTAATGATTTTTTGCTCTAGTTTTGCCATCTGGGAGCTTGGTTTTATTTTCATATCTGCTCTGGGTTACTAATGACTACACATTAATGTAGAAGCATGGATCTGCTGCTACAAGGTGCCAGTGATCTTGATATAAGTTTAAACAAGTAGCGCATAAGAGAAAAGACTACACACATTGTTTTAAGCATATGGGAAAATGATTATCAAGGGAATGGAGAGAAATATAGCAAAGCTTCTAATATGAAAATCCCTTCTGAAATCCCTTTACTACAAATTAAAAAATTCTGATTATCAGCAACATGTATTAATCCACTTTAGTTAGATTTATCACTTCACGATTGTGTGGTAATAGGTACTCCCAACTTTTGCCTTTCAGAGGTAGTAGGTGTCAAGGTTGGTACAGGAAGACACAGAAATATTTTGTAAGTGTGTATGCAGTACAATGTCTAAATAAACAATTGTGCAAGTGAAAATACATTGTTTGACCTTCTGACACCCAGTAGGAGAAATACAGACACCTGGATTTAAAGTCAGGCTTGACTATCTGCTTAGTATATGAAATGTCAACTATTACATATTTGTTTCATGGCGGTGAACATTTGCTGTGGCTTTTCAGCTAATGTTCATTTACCTTGGTACTTAAAACCAAACTGTTGATATATTCTGCTACACAGTGAAGTGGGATATTCTGTACAGTGCTCAGAGGATTTAATAAGACATGACTAAGAGTGCAATAAATGTAGGGTCATTCTGATATGTCTGCTCTCATGCATGATGCTTTCATCTTTAACTGATACCACAAAAACATGTTCAACACATGTGTGTATTTCAAACTGGATTGTAAGATAACTTTTCTTTTTACAGTGGTATTTTATACATAATATTGCTTTTTACTTTTTTTTTTTACCAGATGGGCAGATGGTTACAAGACCATTTCTACTGTGACATAGACCAGTGGCACAATAGAAGTTTATAACAGTAGAATAATAAAACGTGTGATACATAAATTGTTGGGACAGAAAATGCATTGTGAGTAAAGCTTATAAAGGTAGTTCAGCAAAATAAGAAAAGTGCTAACATAATGAATTATCCATTTAGAGATGAAACTGCTAATTGATGGTCACAGTTACATTAAAGCTAAATGCAGTTTTATAGTCACAACATTACTTAGATATACTGAAGCTCTAAAACGAAAGCAGAAAAACCGAAAGCACAAATGTAAAAAAAGAATATTGAACTCAGTTTATGTAACTCTTCAACAAAACTGAGCATGTGGGGTAGCTGCAGTACTTTAGTGGTGAACTGTGATTACACTTAGTGTTATGTGAAATGTGAAAGTCTGCCCACTGTCCCTAAAGCAGACTCATTGGTAATACTCAAAGAAGTGTCAACTTATTTTTTGTGAAAGGAATGGTAACAGAGATCATTTTGAATTTCACTGGTAGTCGGGTTCTGGGGAACAGCAGCAATTTTGTAGAAGACTCTTTCTACAAGTCCAAAAGGGGGCCTTGCAATAATGCATGCATATTTTTTTTTCGTATTGCACTTTAAGATACAAAGAAATGTCAGGATCTACAACATAATTGCAAGAAGAGAGTAGTAGTCTAGGTGAAAATGTTTAAAGGTCTTAGAATTTAGAAATACTGATGCTTAAACTATTAATGGAAGCCATTGGTCATTTTTTTCTAGGCGCAGACAATGGTATTCACTGTAAGGAGAAAGAGAATTAAAACAGCAGACGTTATTTGTGGTCATGTGTATTATGTCTAGAATTAAGATCAGTAAGGGGGAGTTTGTATTCTAATTTAATAATTACTATATTAAAGACGTACTGCTTTTTTATTTCTATGCTTAAGAAGCTAGTTAACTTATAACTAAGGTATGGTTGTTTGAGTACTTTTTCAGAGCGTAACTCACTATAGGATTTGAAAGACAGTATTCATTCAAACACTAGACCTGCTAATTTGTGCTGATATATTGGAAGTGGTATGGACTGACAGACCTGAATTATCTTTTATTCTTTGGAAGTATCAAATAACCGATGAACTAAAGACTTTATGAGAAGTCATTAGAGGCTCCTCAGAATCAGGATAAAATGTTGTTAACAATAATTCCCAATAAGTACCCAGGCTGCAGAATTCTGAACAAGCTGTAATCAATCAATCTTTACATAAAGAGGGAGATAAGACCAAGGAACGCATTACAACTCCAAGACCCCGAGATAAGCGTAAATACTTGATGTATGAAATGTTATAAAAATGGAAACTAGATTACTGGACAGCAGACGAGACATTTTCAACAACCTTAAGTCAGTCACTACCATAGGTAGTCAGTACATTCAAAATCAGCAAATTTGATCACCTAAGGATAGTGTTAATAGTTATGGCCACTGTCTTTGAAGTGTTCAGCCTCTTCAGCCTCAAGTGATTAATCTTCATCCAAGTTTGTATAATTCCAAAAACGTGGTTATTAAATCCACAGCAGACAAATTATCCTTTGTAATCACTATCCTTATGTCAGTTGCTTATGAGAGTGTGTGTGTGTGTGTGTGTGTGTGTGTGTGTGTGTGTGTGTGTGTGTGTGTGTGAGAGAGAGAGAGAGAGAGAGAGAGAGACAGTAATCTACATAACGACTTTTAAAGCTGCACAAAATGTTTTGGACATTGTTCTGTTGTGGCTGCTGTTATTCTCTACTACAAAAATAAAGCTTAACAACATTGAAAGTTGCTAAACAAAACTTTGAAAATTTTGCCTTTTTCCTAAATTCAGTGCTTTATTGCAGCACTCAGTACTCTCTCTCTCTCTCTCTCTCTGTCTTTTTCTCTTTATATATTTCTTTTATATAATTTATTTTATTTTATTTGCATTTTGGGCATTTTGGCTACAGGGTTAAAGCACAGATCGCAACACGACCAATTGCAGTTTCTGTCTGGGTTACAATAAAATGTAACAATTACAAACAATAGCGGAATGCACATGCAATGCAAATAATGCAAACTAATCATAAAAAAGAGATACTGTGCACAGACTTTACAAAATGTTGAGATGTGCACTTTACAAGCTGAAAATCGCAATCAGATGAGTAGTGAGAAAACAGTGACATTCAATTTTGAAGGGGGTTCATGAGGTGTTTAGAAGAAAAAGCAAGCTATAAGTAATGGTAGAGTCGCAGAGTCCAAGCAGACAGAGGGACTGAAAAAAGTTAAAAGTTGTAAAATTACAGTGGGCAAGGGGAAAGAGAAATGGGGTGATGTGCGAGTAAATAAACATCGTGTAGCAAAGTATAGATTAATTGATATACTTTTCATTCTAGCACTTATATTTGTGTTGGTGAAACAGATACTGTTTGAGTTGGGACCTGAACTTAACATAGTTAGTTTACTCAGTGAGATCATGAGGAGGGAAATGTTGCTGGTTTGAATCAAGTATAGAGAACCTAGAGTTAGAACTATGTAGTTCAACAGGTAAGGTTTGGACAACAGGGCTGGCGTCTGTGCTTGTACTTTGGGGTGGTAGTGATAAGTTTCTTTGCAAGCAGAGAAGGGTTACCAGGTTTTTGAATATTCATGCTTAGTGTTGTAACATTCAATCTATATGCAAACAGCATGCAGGTACTACACATGTAATATATGTTTCCCCTTCACAAGATCGAATTACTGAAAGCTCGAAATTCATAAGCTCGAGCCCAGAATCTCGAGTTTTCAGTAACTCGAAATTGTGAAGGGAAGAGAATGAAGAAAAAGAAAAAAACAGTTCACTTACATGTTAGCAGGGGGCCGAGTCCCCCTGCACTCTCCCTGCTTAAATATATCAGCTCCGTGACCGCACTATAGCGGAGGAATGGAAATCCTCCCATTGTGCACTTCTGCATACAGTGTGGAACAGGAGATTTCCCTCATCCCTGCTGTAGTGCAATCTCGGAGTTGGTATATTTAAGTTGGGGGGCTGGGGGGTGCAGGGGGGCTTGCCCCTCTGCAAAAAAAAATTGTAAAGACATTTTTGCAAGGTCTTTTCCCTACCCTTTATAATTTCAAGTTTCTGAAAATTCTGTCTTCTGGGTTCAGTCATTTGAAGTTCGAGTTTTCAGCAATTCGAGATTCTAAAGGGGAACCAATATATGTACACTGTGTAGATAACATACAGCCCTATAAAAACAGTATCCTTCACATGATAGTGAAGGGTCAGGGTGAGGGGGCATTTCCAGCCCTCCAAATATGCTAATAATTAGATATTTTGATTTCAAAATGTTAACATTTCATTATTTTGACATTTCATCATTGCCCATGCAGTATTATGATTTTCTGTATACTGCTGTTCAGTAAACTTTCGGGAACCAGTCCCCTATATAGTAACAGATGGCATAAATCCTTTTGAAGCTTGAAGTATCTCTCTTAAAACGAACAGGAAGAAGGGAAGTAAATGGTCTGAGTTCTTACCATCTTGTTCTCCGAGCTTCATTATGATAAAGTTAAGTGATCCTCTAACCCATCAGTTTGAGGATGGTGCAATGAAGCTCTTAGCTGTTTCACTAAATTTTTGTTATGACAATTTAACAGTAGATGAAAGACATTTATTAAGAACATTGTCATTTGATAAAAAATTAAAATGAATTCAGACAAAGGTGGGAGTGTGGGTCTGATGAAAACAGTTAATTATTGTAATAGGATGCAGAATTTGTTGATGGATGAAAGACGCTATGAGATGTTATCTAAGAGGAGCTAAGCATAGTATACTGTAAAACTGATTTCATACTACAGAAACTATTTATTGAAGAGGCTATCAATGTTCATGAACATGCTTTTTAATCATAAAAAGCAATACTACAATAAGTTCTGGAATCTCTAAAGGCCATAAAAATCTACAAGACCAAGCATTGAGGCCAATAATTTTAGCTAACAGTTTCAAAACAAAGCCCTTAGCCGTGCTTGTAGACCAGACATTTAGAAAAAAAAATACTGACAAGGTTTAGAAATTTAAGAATTTAAAGCTGTTTGTATGTACTATTTTGTTTAAGTTTTGTAGGTGAAATATCATTAGATGATTTGGACATTAAGAATTTGTTTACCATTATACCACACCAGCTACTCTAGAGTGGAATGATTCATGGAATCCATTTTCTATTTTAAATAGTAATAGTGTTAGATTGCTGCATGATTTCATGGAAGTTGTACTTAGTAGCAATTTATTTTATTTTGAGGGGGAACATTATCACTGAGTTTCTGGTGAGGGAGTGGTGGAGGATTTCACTCCTACATATACCAATATCATTTAATGGTATTTAGAACAGAAGTGTGTTTTGAAATCTGAGTACAAATTATTTACACATTTTTATGTTTGTTTTTGTATGACATTTGTATTATTCAGAGCAGAAAGCTCAACAAACAAAGAATGTGGCACTTTTCTAAATAATGTCACATTTTTAAGTGTTACATTAAATTGGGCTGAGGATAACATTATTTTTTTAGATGCGATCATAATGAATGATAAAATGAATTCATCTTATCAGTCATCCAATTTGTTTTTCAAATCAACTTATAATAATTCATACATACATACATTTCAATGTGTACTTTCAGAAAAAAAATAATTAAGGGTCAGATGGTCTGAATATCCTGTCTAACCTCTAGTGATGAAATTGTCATCAGTGAGATTAACAGTTTGATATCAATGCTGCTAGACCAAGGTTTTCCATTAAACATCTTGAATGAAACAGCTGAAAAAATGCATGGTGTCAGAAAAAAAAAAAAAGAAACAAAATCTTGACCTAGCCAAGGCCTTCGATACAATCTCTCACTCAGGCATTATTGAGAAACTCAACCAGCTTGGGAGTAACCCTTACGTCACTAGATGGGTTGCCAACTGGCTCACAAACAGAACACATACAGTCAGAATTGGAGATGCCAACTCTACTAGCAGACCTGTTACCAGTGGTGTTCCACAGGGATCTGTCCTAGGCTCCCTACTGTTTTTAGCAGTACATTCAAAAATAGATGACCTATTGCCTTACCAAGTTTGCTGATGACTGCAAACTGGGTGCACTCATCGAATCCCCCAAAGATGTCAACATGCTACAAAATGGGCTTTACACAGACAAATGATTGGTGTCAAAGCCATGGACTTAAACTAAATGCAAAAAAATTGCATTAGCATCCCCTTCAGCAAAGGAGAAACTCCTGCTAATTACATTAATAATATCCCCCTAATTTCAAATCCATTTGTGAGAGATTTAGGAATGTAAGTTGATAGCAGCCTTAATTTTGATCATCAGGTGTCCACAGTAGTAAGGAAGGCCTTCTATGTTGCACACCTCATAAGCAAGGGTATAGCATCCAAAGCTAAGGAGGTTATAACTCCCCTGTATTTGGGTCTCATCAGACCAATAATAGAGTATAATGGTCCCTTCTGTATGTACCTCACCAGACATCTGCAGCAACTGGAAAGACATCAGAGGTTTCTCACCAAGAAAAATCAGAGCCTACAACACATGACCTACACGGACAGACTGAAGGCCACATCACTTTACTCTGTATCGTATAGACTTCTTAGAGACAACTTGTGCCTGGCCTACAGAGCAGTTTCAGACCCTGCCTTGATGAAGCTGCTGCACATCCTCAAATCCAATGGGACAAGATTCACTCACTCTAGGGATCTTAACCTAGCCAGCAATATTAATAGAACATGCTGGAGAGACATATATGTCTCCCAGAGGTTGCCACTCCTCTGGAACAAACTCAAATATCATGCAAAAAAGAGCTCCTCAATGACCCTATTTAAGACTAACCTGGATAATTGGATGGGAAACCATAAATTTACAATGGGGGGGTCACCTACATCCCTCTTAGGGGCAGCCGGTGCTGATCTTAGATCTGTGTGAAAACATAGACTATATATCTTGGTCCATAAGGGAACTAGGGTATAACATGGCTAAGCTTGTAGAGGCCTTAGGGCTAATAGCCTAGTAACCTCCAATGATCCTATGAAAAACCCATTTATGTAAATTACTTAGGAATGCCCCTTTTGAACTTATCAGCAGATGTCTATTATTATTCTTGTTTATTTCTGGTTCTAACCATACACTTATATTATGTTAGATCAGACAATTCTAGTGTTATTGTTTTATTGGTGTTAAATGGGTAAGTTTTGAAATGTTATATCTTCTGCTTCTGGAGATCCACCAGACCCAGATAGGTATTCCTTCTTCAGTTTGTGTCAGTCAATAAATCACTACCTTCCATCTCCATTTATGCTTTGGGTACTTCCACTGTGTGGGAAGACAACATTTTGACCCAGTCACACTGACCCCAGTTCTCTTGGTCAACATACCTCTCAAAAGCTAAAATATATGCTTTAGTGTCATCTTCTTTACATAATCTTTTTAGTGGCAGTGTGTTTCTTGGAATAGTCATCACAGTTGTTTTCCATGTAATGATTCCAGAAGATCTACCAAGTGTTTACCCAAAGAAAACAGTCTTCTCCAGAAGAGCCACCCGAGTCGCCATGAATCTCTTCATTTTAGTTGAGAAAGGATGACAGTTCACTCACCTAACAGAAACATCACACTCTCTTTCTTTTCAGGTTGGGAGAGTACCATCAAATGTAACTGCATTTGCAGGTTGTAAATCAAAAATCAAGAACAAAAAGTGCAGTTTGGTATAATGAGCAAATTATGCCCACCCAAATCCACCAATATACTAATTAACAAGTGCAGGAGGCAGTACTTTAACTCAAGTCTATTTTATTTATACTAAGATGATCAACATAAGCATTATTTGAAATAAAAAAACACATTTTTGCTTTAGAAAAAGTCTCAAAAAAAAAACAAGATCATACAATTCACAGTTTCTGCTCCTCAGCTTGAGTCAAGCTGGTCCATTTCATGCACTACCAGCTCTCTGGCTTTCCATCAGTGCAGATACAGCTACAGTTAGGATACTGGTGTCCCACAGTCAAATTCTTGTTATTGTTCAGAGTATATCCGTAGGTGGATTCATTGTAATCCGAGGCATTCACTGGTCAAGAGTTCAGGCCAAGATTCTACAAGAGTATCTACTCCTGGTTACACAGCTCCCTCTCCATGAGAGGCAAACATCCTTGTTATATATTCCTTTAAACCTCGTCTCAGCAGATATCATGGCTTAGGCTCTGCTGCGACATGCTTTACCATAATGTACAGTATACATAAACACCCATTCTATTCATACTACACTATATGGTATACATACAGTAGCTCAAAATACCATTTTAAAGAGCACTACAGCACACTGACGCACAGCACAAGCTTGCACGCACATGCACTCAAGCACACACACACACACACACACACACACACACACACACACACACACACACACACACACACACACACACACACACACACACAAATATAAAATCATGAATCATGAGTGCACATGCACAGGAGAGGATTACAAATTGACCTGTTCTCATATCTTTTGGATGTAAGAGTAAAGAGGAGGATCTGGTGAAACACAAAAAGGTCACAAAGACTAGACTATAAACGAAGGCTACCCATATTGGAAACTGAATAAAACCACCACACTTTGTGATTACATAGGCAGACTGGGGCATCTTCTGGGTTTGGTGACCTGTAATGAAGTCCAGAGTACATTGCATTGGGCAAGGATAATTAAAAAATATGCAGACGTCTAAAGGAAAGCATGCAAGGGGGAGAAAGTATGAAGGTGTACACTGATGCTATGTACTGGGGAGGGGTCATAGGGGAATGGGAGGTCTAAAGGAAAGCATGCAAGGGGGAGAAAGTATGAAGGTGTGCACTGATGCTATGTACTGGGGAGGGGTCACTAGGGGAATGGGAGGTCTAAAGGAAAGAAAGTATGAAGGTGTACACTGATGCTATGTACTGGGGAGGGGTCACTAGGGGAATGGGAGGTCTAAAGGAAAGCATGCAAGGGGGAGAAAGTATGAAGGTGTACACTGATGCTATGTACTGGGGAGGGGTCATAGGGGAATGGGAGGTCTAAACTGGGGAGGGGTCACTAGGGGAATGGGAGGTCTAAAGGAAAGCATGCAAGGGGGAGAAAGTATGAAGGTGTACACTGATGCTATGTACTGGGGAGGGGTCACTAGGGGAATGGGAGGTCTATAGGAAAGCATGCAAGGGGGAGAAAGTATGAAGGTGTACACTGATGCTATGTACTGGGGAGGGGTCATAGGGGAATGGGAGGTCTATAGGAAAGCATGCAAGGGGGAGAAAGTATGAAGGTGTACACTGATGCTATGTACTGGGGAGGGGTCACTAGGGGAATGGGAGGTCTAAAGGAAAGCATGCAAGGGGGAGAAAGTATGAAGGTGTACACTGATGCTATGTACTGGGGAGGGGTCACTAGGGAATGGGAGGTCTAAAGGAAAGCATGCAAGGGGGAGAAAGTATGAAGGTGTACACTGATGCTATGTACTGGGGAGGGGTCATAGGGGAATGGGAGTTCTAAAGGAAAGCATGCAAGGGGGAGGAAGTATGAAGGTGTACACTGATGCTATGTACTGGGGAGGGGTCACTAGGGGAATGGGAGGTCTAAAGGAAAGCATGCAAGGGGGAGGAAGTATGAAGGTGTGCACTGATGCTATGTACTGGGGAGGGGTCACTAGGGGAATGGGAGGTCTAAAGGAAAGCATGCAAGGGGGAGAAAGTATGAAGGTGCACACTGATGCTATGTACTGGGGAGGGGTCACTAGGGGAATGGGAGCAGCATAATTCTCCCCTCAAATGGACATTTGTACTATGGCAGTACTCAGTGCCCACTGCCCAGCTCTCAGTCTCCTTTCAGTGATCTATTAGGCAAAACAGTCATGAAGGGATATTAGGTAACCAGAAGTCAATTGGTCAAGGGGAGCGACAAATTCAAATAAGAATCTATAGCCCACAGGCAGTAGCCCATTTGCTACTCATGTATATTCATAATGTTCCCATGAACAAAACAGAACAAAACAAAACAAACAGTCAAGCACAAAGATTATCACTGTGAGTACATTTTGAACTACAGTGGAACAAATACAGCCAGGTAGTAACCAGTGTCCATTAATGGACACTGTAATATTCCCTATAAATTAAAAATATAACTAAAATATAAATTGCTTCTGCTATTACTTCTATTTCTTCTAACAAAAGAAAAAACTGAACAGTTGCTCAAATGAAAATGAAAGTCTGATTTAGAATACTCTAGAAACATATGCTACTAAAGGGCGTCAATAATTTTAAAATACTAACTGACAAAATTAATAGAAATAAAGAAAAAAAATCAGAAAATAGTCATGGGATCATTGTCAATATGGCCAGCCTTATGTACATGAAATGCTTTTTTAAGTCATAAACTATAGCTTAGCAATATCAAGAAGAACAAAGTAAGAGTAAGAAAGCTAACGTATAAGTTTTTAAATGGGAACTGTCAGCATTTATATTTACTGAAAACGTCTCAATTTAAATGCATAACTAGTTTTACTTTCACTGAATGCTGTAACAGAAGTTGTGCAATGCTTATACATGAGTTAATAATCAGTTATAACTTACCCTGCACCCACTGCAGAAATCTGACTCATGTAGGTGTGGTCCGTATGATCTAAATTTCTGATTCAGAGTCCAGGGTGGTATCACTGCAGTAATATTGTGCTGGCAGGTAGCTCTGCTTTGGTCTTGCTGATCAGCTGTCCTTGAGAGTGGCTATTATTAACTAACCTTTCTGCACTATTCCCTAAAACTCATTTCCATTATAAGAACAGTGAAGCAGAACAATTTAAATATTAGCTATCCCCCATACTATTATGGGAACAAACTGAAAAAGTGCACACTGTCCTTTGCTGGTGCACATCCATTAAATCCCAGGGAAGGAGCAGAGCTGTTTGCACCTCATCGGGTAAGTACTGCAAAGGCATCTATGCACGTGCGCGGGCGCGCGCGCGTGTGTGTGTGTGTGTGTGTGTGTGTGTGTGTGTGTGTGTGTGTGTGTGTGTGTGTGTGTGTGTGTGTGTGTGTGTGTGTGTGTGTGTGTGTGTGTGTGTGTGTGTGTGTGTGTGTGTGTGTGTGTGTGTGTGTGTGTGGGTGCATGTGTGTGTGTGTGTGTGGGTGCATGTGTGTGTGTGTGTGTGTGTGTGTGTGTGTGTGTGTGTGTGTGTGTGTGTGTGTGTGTGTGTGTGTGTGTGTGTGTGTGTGTGTGTGTGTGTGTGTGTGTGTGTGTGTGTGTGTGTGTGTGTGTGTGTGTGTGTGTGTGTGTGTGTGCGTGTGTCTGTGTTTGTGTGTGTGTGTGTGTGTGTGTGTGTGTGTGTGTGTGTGTGTCTTTGTGTGTTAGTAGGTCCTACCTAGCATAACTGTATTCCATGCGTTGGTAGAAGGAATATAAGCTCAGTTAGCTCTAACCACATTACTGTTTGATTCAGTGACATGATAATGAGCTCATTACAGATTTATCCTGTCTCTGAATCATAGAATATCACTATTGTACTACTGGGCACAGTATGGTTGCCCAGATATCACTGGTAAAAATATGTATCTGAATCCTTTTGAAAATGTTGCTTGTTTAGATTCTATTTTTATACAGTCTTGAAAGCAAATAAATTGAAAATATATTATGTGCATATATGATTTATTCAAAATAGATTTACTAGATGTAGAACTAAACCTCAGCTTAAAACCAAACATGTTAAAAGGAAAAAATAAAGTTACATCGTTGATAGCAACCTGAACTTTGACCACCATGCATCCACAGTAGTAAGGAAATCCTTCTATGTGGCACATCTTACAAGGAAAGGCATCGCATCCAGATCTAAGGATGTTATAATTCCATTATACTCAGCCCTAATCAGACCAATAATTGAGTGCAATGCTCCCTTTTGTGTGTACCTTACCAGACATCTGCAACAATTGGAGAGACCACAGACATTTCTCATCAAGAAATAACAGGATGCACAAAACAAGTCTTATGCAGAAAGACTGAAAGCCCTGTCAATATATTCTGTCTCCTACAGGTTGCTAAGGGGTGACCTGTGCCTGCTTTACAGGGCAGTCTCTGACCACGCCCTGATGGAAAAGTTGCACATTCGTAAATCAAATTGCACAAGGGTCACTTGCTCTAGGGATCTTAATCTATCCTCTGACATGAACAGGTCATGTTGAAGTGATAGATACATCTCTCAGAGACTGCCAGTTCTCTTGAAGATGGTTCCAAGTCATGTGAAACAGAACAACTCCCTGTCCCAAGCTAGATCAATGGATGGATGACCGCACATTTACTCCTGTGGTGGCAACCATGTCCATCCTGAACAGAGAAAGTCGGTATTAAATACCATAGACCCTTAGCTCTGCGAACTTCACTCACCTAACCACCAACAATTGGGGCAACTTGAAATAAATATGGCTAGGCTTATAAACGCTCTAGGGCCATTAGCCTAGCAGCCTTCTATGAACCTACGAGCCTATGAACCTATATAACTTAATAGGACACAAGATGGCCAGCATTTTTGCATAAATTGTACTTTTCAAAGATAGCCTATAGTTTATAAGCTCTGTGGAAAAAAAGTAAAGTAACAAATTTGTTAAATGAAAGAAAACTAGCTAGTGGAAAGCTACATCTACAATGTATTGCAACTTCTTATGCTTTTTAAAGTAACAGTGATCTTCACATCTTTTAGCAGAGCTGAAATACTAACGCGCTTCTGTTAGAGCTGCATTGCCATGATGGTATAAACATTGGCTCTAGGTGGTTTAGTCCATTGAATAATATTGATGTGACACCCTAACCCCATGTAAAAATAGGAAAATGTGATCGATGACAGCAATGATAATGATGATGAGCCAATTTTTGAATAGCTGTTTTCACATGGCTGAAAAATAATGCATCTTGGAACACAAGTAACATATGCTGAAGGACAGAATATAATAAACAGATAAACCAAAAGTTAAATCACTTTTGATAGCATACACTTGTATAAAGGAATGGTTATAATCTATATTCACTTACTTAAGATTATAGCATATTTTGCACTCATTTTGAAAGCAATAAGTTTAGAATAAAAACTGCCAAATACTACATAAATAAAATAAATTATTTGCTGTAAAATAGATTTAATGGATATAGAACTAATTTAATTAAAAAACTAAGTCAAATACCATGTAAAAAATAAAAACCCATAAACAGATCTAAAAAAGCAATGCATGAATGAATATAATTAAAACATAACATGTGAACCTTGTCTCTAGATGATTGTCGCTGTTGAAGTGACACCCGAACCTCATGAGCAAAAATGGGAAAAAAGGGCTGTAGATGGATTGATAGATGACTAAATAACCCATAACCATGTAAGTACATATACGAAAAGTTCATGATAAACCATGGGATTCTTTTAAATAGTTTTAATCTAGAAAATATAGTAAATTAGCACTTTAAACCATTCTAAACCAATAATTATTAAAGCAAAATAACAATGATCAATGGTGGAGCTATGGATTGTGCAGCACTAGCCACTTCAAATTCTGTTAGATCACTTATGGGCTGAAATTCTGGAGAAATGTTGGGAAACTTCAAGGACTCTATGGGGCTTTCTTCATCAATGTTCCTCTGAAATGGACTCTGCAGCCATTTTGTAAACACACCTGGTTATTTTTGATGTTTTTTCCAATGTTCATAATACAGTTATACTTTCACGTAAAAATAGGAAATATAACTGCAATAGATAATTGTGGCATATTTCAATGTATATGCACATTTTAGTAAGGGTATCCAAACAAACCAAAAGCATCTTCATTTATCATACTACAATATGCTACAATATGCAGTGCTGCACTGACAAAGAAACTGATGATGAATACAAAATAAATCTGCAATAAACAATTGTGGTAAACTTTATTTTGTGTGAAAAAAAAATTATAAGGGCTCCTGAATGAACAAAAAATGCCCACATCACAGTATGTTATACTGCAGTTTTGCCATTTAAAATGATGGTGAATTAATTACTAAGAATCTACATTTGATCTTAGCCAAAAGGCTGAGGAACAGCTAGAATGATATATAATGATGTATTGAATTTCTCTTTTTTTTTTTTTTTTGTTTTTTTTTGATCACCTCATATCTCATTTTTTTACCAACCTCCAGTGCTCTTGTCAGTACTGGTCATCCTCTTACCTCCAACCTTAATGCCATATTGCTGGGACTGGTCATGGATCTTAAGGCAGTCTTGGAGACTGGGCTCAGCCATCTGAGCTTACAAACAGTGTTTTTTTTTAATATGCCCTACTCACTTTCTTTTTCCCTGTCCCACACTCATTGATTATATCCTAAGGCAACGCCCTTCTTTAGATCATGCCTTCCCTTAGGGATTGCCTCTAATAAGGACACACTTCTGCCTGCTGCTCTGTCAGTTGTCTGAGCCACTAAACAGACCCAGGTTGCTGGGTGTAGTTACAGTTTTATCCCCATGTGCCACCAGAGTGGCTATATCCCTGCTCCCTCAGTCAAGACATAAAACATAAATGAAATATCTAAATAACAAAAAGGCATGTTAAAACATAGTAAATAAAATTACAGAATGGAACTAAAAATACATCCTTAATGCAATGCTTCTGCCCCTACACCCCGGTCTCTATACATACTTTATTCACAGTAATACAGACTTGGCGAAAATGGGAAAACTGTGTAAAAAAACAAGTTCATCTTTGCACTCTTCTCTGAGTTGTGTGGCATGAAACCTTACAGCAGTAACAAACCAATGCCCAATGTACTGTAGCATCAACACCGTGCTAAGATGATGGGAGAATCTTTTACACTGCATAAAATAGCCGTCAACAGATAATTGAGATTATCACATTATAATTTATAAACGTTGTCTCACATTTCTCATCTAGAAATTAAAACCACTTTTCAAAGATTGCAATCTTCTGCAAGGTTTTTCTTATCTTTATTAATGCAGTAACACGTTTTTTTTAACCTACAAAATCTAGACTATAAAGAAAAAGACAACTGGCTCCTCAAACCAAATGTTTATTCCCATGATCAGATAGCATATTTCACAGTAGTATTTAAATTATAATCCTTTAAAGTACAAAGAACATAGCAGATTATGATTTTGTTTCGCTCAGTATTGATTTTGCAATGATGTCATTGTTTTTATGCATTTGAAATCATTGTTTGAATTTAAGTATTTTGCCCATATTTTTATTTGTATTTTTTAACATTTTTGACTATCTTGGTGGACCACTTCAAGTAAATCAATTTCTCCAAGTTCTTGTACCATATTCAGTGTTTTAAACAGCCAAGCCATGCATTATTTCTAGTGTTTAAATTAATATTATTTTAGGGTGCAGTATTTATAGCAGGAAACTCCCCCATATATATGAAACAATGTTTTTACGTATCTGCCTCATGAAAGTGAATGAGGACATTCTCATTTCTTCTCACACATATGTTTTTTTTTTAATTAATCATATCAGTAATAAGTTCTTTGACTGTTTTAACTCAAGTTTCCCGTGATCGATAACTATACTACACATACAAAAATAATACAACTATTTTTTTAAACATCTTTATTACATTTCCACATATGACAAAGGCAATCTTACATTTATATAAAGAAAAACATACATGATATCACTTTAGTTACAGTTTACATCACAGACACCATTGAAACAACTGTAGGTGTAAATATTATACATCACTTATAAACCACCCAGTCATTGTCAGTTAAGCATTATATGGCTCATCAAATCCTGCCTCTTAAACCTCTTTCCTGCTCTGCATATATTGTTCCCACAATTCCCATTTTTTCCTATGTAGTTTGCAATATTTTGATAAACTATTGTCATGTATCAGTAGGTTTACTTGGATATATAAATATTTTCTTTGATTTTAATCAAATTCTCATTAATGTGATAAACACTGTAAAATTGTGCTGATTGGGGTAAATGTTGGTGCAGTTGTGAATTGAATATGCCCATAGATAAATATTGAAAAACTCAGATATCATCACTGACTACTGCTTAGCTGTGCTATCTTTTTCCATTGTAAAATAAGTTCATTCCATATCTTTGAGGAAGATACTTAATCAGACAGTGCTCCTGGGGTGTCTCTAGTAAGAAGCTTGTTTCTAGTGGGTTTATTCAGCTAACAAATGCATAAAATAAATAGAAGAAGTCTTATTCTAGCTACCATAGAATTACACTTAAATTGTAAAGATCTTAAGAGAACCATGAAAAAGCCCAGAGATTACTATGAATTCAGAATAGCTAGTAAAACTCAACATTATTACAAATCTTTATTTAGGTATGTCAGGAAGATTAGAACTAACACCCAACTATGTTCAGATTTACATTCCAGTAATGCTACATACTCTGATCCAAAGGAAATAGTTAATGTCCTAACTGACAAATTTAGGGCAAATTTCATTCCACCCACATTTGTAGCTATTCCACAGATTTCACAGTCCCAGCCACCTCTTTTAATTACTATGGAATAAGCTCTCTCAGCCCTCTCAAAAGCTACAAATACCTTATCCTTGGGTCCTGATAATATATCTGGTTATCTGATAAGGCCTATCTGAGCCCCTTCTTAAACTCTTTAATGTAAGCCTCTCCACTGGTTACACCAACTATGGTAATATTATATACACATAATATGGTCTTATTTAGATCAAGCCCAGGCACCACTAATATTTAACTCATTCCTCAAGATTGTAACACACTAACCAGATGGAAGAACAAGAGTAAAGTACTCCTAAACTACTCTGAAACACATCAAAATCTAAAGCCGGTCTCTTTGGTGCAAGAAAAAACTTCCCAAGAACACACAAACTGGAACCAGATAAAACACCAATAACACCTAAGAGGATGGTAAAAACCACTGACACCACTGGAACCAAACAGCACTGCTGCTAACAGTCGGAAATGAAGTGAGCCACAACAAGGAAATGTATCTGAAACTTTAATAACAAATATCCATAGTTGTTTAGCACTTTCTTCCTATTAAGGGACTTCAACAGAACCCAAATTGTCTGACTCTTTGCAAATAGTGAGCATCAAGAGTAAACTATTAAAACTAGAGCCTCTTACAAATACCTAAGCATATGGTTAAATCAGTCCCTCAAATTGCAATTGTATATCCACTGTATGACAGAACCTAGTGGAGGGGGTGTAAGGTAGCTTTTGAGAGGAGACATGATGGAAACCAAAGGTCTAAGAAGAAGGACAAGGGATAGAACTCTATAAATTAAATACAGGGAACTGAGGCAAATCCAGTCAAATAAGATAACAGGATGAGGGACAGAGCACCTCCTAAATTTAGAGGCTATACTCTAGGCCAACATCAACTTTTTAGTAATATCCAAAGCAGAAGCCAATTTGCTCAGAAGAGGCCAAGTTGATGGCTGAGTAGGAAAAGAGAGTCAAGATACATATTCTAGTTCTTCAAGCAATGGGTCTAATGTCCACATATCTTAATAATCTCTGAGAGAAAAGGAAATAGTGTTTCTGGGGATTTGAAGAGGCTTTTTGTCATTTGTATAAGTACTTGTATAGCACAGTGCAGGACACTGTCATCACTGTGTGCTGTTAGTTGGCAACCTGAGCAAAACTAGTTAATTTCCGGGGCTGCAAAGAACTATACAAACATATAGCTTATGAGGAAAAGGAGAAACCAATCTCAAAACTTGACTCGAATAAAGTATCAGGATGTCTGGTATATAACTGGAGAGGAAACAAACTGAAATAACTTTTAGTGAAGTTGTTTAATTTGCTAAGAGTTCTACATTATGTCAGATCAAAGCATAATCAGGCTATTATAACAGTTATCCTCAAAGAAGAAAGGATTTGCAGATGGTGGAAAACTTCAGAACTATATCCCTTATCAATCTAAATTCAAAAATATTTGCCAAGATTTTAGCTATACAGCTATATAACCTTTTACCTTCTTTAATTGTTTTGTTAAAGTTAAGGATATTTCAGACTATTGGTGGCATCATGCCTCCTTTCTCATGCCATAGTGCAGGTAAAGTATTGTCTGACAAATGGAAAGCTTTCAACTATGTTAGCTGTAAGTTCTTATTTCAGGTATTAGAACAAAGGCATTGAGATACCACCTGTATACAGTGGATAATGGAGAAGTATAAAAACCCAGTCTTCAGGGTAATGATTAATCGTGGTTTACTCAAACCAGGTAATATAGGTCGGAAAACCAGGCAGGGCTGTCCCCATCTCCTGGCCAAGTCATGTTGATTATGGAAGAGTAGGTACATCAACATGTATTCACTCTAAATTCACAGGAAACTCTGAATGATACCAGAAATGTATTCTTGTTATTCACAGATGGCTGTGCAATACTACTAGTAACCTCCCAAGTGTCCTAGGCAAGGTGTTGGACATTGTTGCTCAGTTTAGCAAAGGCTTCCAGCTCATAATGCAAATGTTCAAAGTCAGCTGTGATTAAGTGTAGCAACAAGAGATATGAACTAGAAGACTCTGGCATTCCTGTGGTATCCTCCACAAAATATCTGGGATTTAAAGTAGAAGAAATGTTTGTAGGTACAAGTGACAATAACTTAGGAAAATTACTTGAGAAAGTAATGAATCTGTTAGCAAAGTTAGACCAGTTTAATACCTTAGTAGAGAACAAAAGGCAGTTCAAGTGATGGTTTTACTGCATATAATTCATCTAATTCAAAATATTCCTCTTTCTTCCAAGCACCCCATACTTTCTTGTAAGCACCCCATACCTGGATATATACAAGAACTCATTAATTGTTCAATATTGAGATGCTCTGTAAGAAGGATCTTAGAGTCTTCAGCTTACTTCCTAAATATTATGGTGGATGAGGGCTACTCCATTTGTCAAGGTAAGTAATTGCTTTTCAGTTATGTTGGATTGTGTATTTTTTTTAGAGAAAAAGTAGGGTAGATTGGGAAAGTGTTGCATCACAACTCCACTCTGATATCCCATGTCAGTAGTACATAAAATTTATGAAAATATTGGAGCGAGAGGATTTTGGATGGGAAGGGGATGCAATGATATGATTTGATATAAGCCTAGAATTAGAAAGGTAATTAATGTAGTGAGGTCAAAATCCTGGAGGGACAAATGATTTTGCAATGGGAACAAGTTTAAGGAAGAGATTCTAGGGCTGTGATTAAGCTAAATGATTTTCAGCAACTCCAGTTAGAATTTGGAGTGGTAGAACAAGAACTGTTTACTCATTAGCAGAGGTCTGAAATACTGGTGAAAAATATTGGTCCACTGGAGACGACAAGAGGTAAGCAGCAATGGGACAAATGGTCATGGGTGAACAGGGGATGGGCTAGTTATATATATCAGGATTTATTACAGAAAAGAACTATGGGATTGAAACTGAGAATGACAACAATACAGAGGAGGCAGGAAGAGATGCATCCAAATCACAATAGGAGGAAGCTTGATGAGCCACCAGTTGGTTCAACCTGCAGCCCAAATTTTATAATTAGCAATTGCAAACTTTATTTATTTATTTTTATTTTTTTATTTTATTTATTTTATATTTGTTTACCGGGAAGGTCCGACTGGACACAGGTCCATTTTCAGAGGAGGCCCAGGGAGAAAAGCTCCAAGTATAGCAAAATACACAACAGTATACAACAATACTATAAAATACAATACAGTGTTGTACAAAAACAGTGGCTGAATGTTTACTGGAGTTTGGTAGTAGTAGAATATAATACAGTGATAAACTTATTGACAAGATAAGACATAACTTAGCTTGGTAAGGTTGAGCATGCTTAGGAAACAGTATAGTAGAATATAGTACAGTGAGAAATGTATTCACAGGGTAAAACATAAAGTAGCTAGATGTAGTTGAGCATACTTAGCAGACAATATAAAAAAATATCATTGCTGTCTAAATGAGGGTTAGTATAAGCTAACCTGGGGGTGACATGGCCATAGCCATTTCTTTAAATAATGTGTTTTGAGTAGTTTTTTGAACTGGTTAGTTGAGGATGTAGAAGTGAAGTGCTCTGGGAGAGAATTCCAGCATCAGGCAATGGAGCAGGCAAAGAGACATTTGCCAGCTTCATTTCTGTGTTTGATGACATTTAGGTGGTTCATGTGAGCAGATCTTAAGTTTCTGGAGGGTTTATAGGGGCTGATTAGTTTTTTCAGGGTGGGGGTTTTGTTAGGATGGTAGTAGAGCTTATGTGTAATAGTTAGTTGGTTGAGTAAGAGCAGCTGCGGAAACTCTGGCCAGTTCAGTTGCTTAAGGGCTAGGCAATGATAGGACCTATGGGTGGCCTCAGTAGTGAACTTGGCAATCTTGTTGTAGCAAGATTCCATCTTGGATAGTTCTGTTTGGTGGAGGTTAGATAAGATAGGGGAGGCATATAGGAGGATGGATAGTAGATGAGTTCTAGCTATGGTGGCTTTGGTATGTTTGGTCATGTATTGGTGGTTCCTATAGAGGAGTCCCATCTTTTTGTTGACCTTTTTGATTGTTTGGGCGATATGGAAGTCAAATTTCAGATTACTGTCAATTTCAATGCCTAGGAGTTTAGTGTGTGGAGTTGGGGTGATAAGTGTGTTATATTTAGATTTTATGATGAAACTATTGTCTATGGGTGGAGATCTACCAGGGTAGAAGAGAACGAGTTTGTTTTTTTTGTGAGTATAAGCTTGATATTAGCGAACCATTCTTCTGCTAAGGTTAAGTTTTTTTGGGTTATGGTTTTTAGATTGTTCAGGGTGGGTGCGGCGCATATAAGAGTGGTGTCATCTGCATATTGCACTATAGTAGCAGAGAGTGAAGATGTTGCAATTTGGTTGGTAAATATTGAGAATAGTAATGGACCGAGGATGGACCCTTGAGGGACACCTAGAGATACTGGCAGTAAGGGCGACAGTTGGTTCTGCCATAGGACTGCCTGTTGACAATTAGATAAGTAGTTACCAAACCAGGATATGGTAGAGGAGCTTATGTTAAGGGTGGTGAGGGTATTCAGGAGCATTTTATGGTTGACCATATCAAAGGCCTTGGATAGGTCTAAGAATATGGAGGATACTAGCAGACCATTGTTTCTGTGGGTATTCACAATATTGGAAAATGAGAACAGAGCAGAGATTGTGCTGTGAGAAGGTCTAAAGCCATGCTGGGATGAGGATAGTAGGTTATGTTTTAGGAGGTAGTGCATAAGCTGGGAATGGACTATTCTCTCTAATATTTTTGATAGGGGTGATAAAATTGCTATAGGTCAATAGTCTGTGAGTTCATGTGATTGACCACCTTTATGCAAAGGTATAATGTGAGATATTTTCCAAGAGTGGGGTATTTTGCATTCTGTAATTGATCTGTTAATGAGGATGGACACAGGATAGGCTATAGCTTCTGCAGTAATCTGTAGAAATTCTGCAGGTAGTTTGTCAGCTGCTAGTGTTGCTGGTTTAAGTTTTCTGAGGAGCTTAGCAATTGTATTAGTGGCAACTGGGTGCAGGGAGAAACTGGGTTGGGTATTATCTGCATTAGAAAGGGTGGGGGTTGCTAATATTGTGGGTTTGGTGTTAGTGGTGTGTGTATTGGCAAGGGCTTGGATTGTATCAGTGAAGTATTTGTTAATTGGGTGGGGATGTTGTCTAGGTTATTTGGTAACACAGGGGAAGGAGTGGTTGTTTTTCTTGGGTGTAGCAGGTTATTTATTGAGGCCCAGAATTGTTGAGGGTTGTTGGTGTGTTTATTCTGTAAAGTCTTATAGTAGTTAGTTTTGTCAAGTTTTGTTAGTCTTTTGGCTTGGTTACAGAGCTCGTGGTATCTCTGTTTTGAGACAGGGGTTTTATGTTTGTGGAGTTGCGACCAGGCATTGTCTCTTTCTTTCATTATGGACCTTGTTTCTTTTGATAGCCAAGGTGCATGGTTGGTTTTAATTCTAGTGGTCATGGGTGGAGCATGGGAGTCTAGGATGTTTAGAAAGGTTGAGTTAAAGTACTCCAGCATTTCATCTAGTGAGAGTTGTTTTAAGGGAGTCCATATACAGTTTTTTAGTGAGTTGATTAGATCTTGTGCTCTAAAAGTTTTTTTGTTACGTATGATTCTGAGTATAGGCTGAGTTGGTTGGTGAGACCGGTGTCTAACTAAGTATGTTGCTTGATGGTCACTCAGGCTGTCAGGGAGACAACCTGATTGGTGGATATGGTTGGGGTTGGTTAGTAATATCCAGTCCAGGACTGACTGTCTTTTAGTGGTTTTATCTATTCTTGTGGGGGTAGTTATGACTTGGGTAAACCCATGGAGGTTAATGTGGGTAGAGGGGTTTTGTCTGGTACATTCAGACCAATCAATGTTAAAGTCACCTAGGAGTATGGTTTCTTGTGGAAGGGATGAAGCTAACCAGTGGAGAAGATTTTCGAGTATGCCAGTATTATTGCTTGGTGGGATGTATCCTCCAGCAATAATAATGTGTTTATTGGAGTTGAGTTTTAGTCTGACTAGAATAAGTTCTATGTCATGCACCTCCTGGGAGTTGCATTCAAATTGTTCTATAGAGAGGTGGTTTTGGTACAGTACTGCCATGCTTCCTCCCTTTTTTCCTGTCCTATCTTTGCATATTATATTGTAGCCTGGGGCAGTTATTTCATTGTTGTGCATACCTCTCAAGTGTACCTCATTACTAGAAACGTACCTCATTTGGGGTCTTACAAAGTTCATGTTCCTCAAAGTTCCTCAATGTTCCACATTGAAAGACTGTCACACATTTAGTGTTGGAATTTTTTGAAGTGAAATCCATGGTAAATAGAAATGAATCATATTAATTCATTAAAATATCTTCTTTATAAGTAAAACCAGCATATTTTAACCATCCTATGGCCTTCCTAGTTGAAGTTGTTAATAAGCCATTAGTATGTGTTCCACATTTTGCTCATTTGTTCCACATTATGAGAGCTAGTGTTCCTCATTTTGGAGATGGAAGGTTGAGAGCTATGTTGTCTTGGTGTTCAGGTTTAAGCCATGTTTCTGTTAATACCACAATTTCAGGTTTATATTGGGCTAGTAGGGCATGGAGATTCTGTATTTTATTGAGAATGCTTCTTGCATTTATATTTAGAAGGAGAAAGGATGAGGTAGGTCTTACATACAGAGGATTAGAGTATATTGAATTAGTACTATTGATGTTTTTAGGTCCTAGATTTGGGTGTATGTCACCACAACATGAGAGTTTTTGGAGTAGGTATAGATAAAGTTTATTTAGTTTATGGAATGTTTTCACTAGTCTATGGGATGAGTGGGTTTGAGCTTTGAAGGTTGTATGTCTATATAGACAAGAGGGTGGAAGAGTGGAGGAGGGGTCATCTGGTGGTGAAGGGAGATGGTTGCGTTTAGTGAGCCTTGTGGAGTCAGTTTGCCATGGAGGATGGGGGATAATGTTAAGTTATGTGTGGTAGGTGGAGAGGACAGAAAGTAGGAAGAGAGAAAAGAGGGTTAATGTGAGAAGGAGAGGCTGTGGAAGGTGGGTCTTGAGGGCAGGGGCATGTTGATTTTTTTTGTGGGAATGGCTGGGTGTGGATATGAGTGTTAATAGTATTTGTTTGAGAGCAGTTGTAGAGGGTGTGTGTATCTTGTATTGGAGTGGGGGATGATGGGTTTGTTTTGATTGGATAATTGGAAGTAAGGAGCGGTTGGGTGTGTGGAGTATGACTATAAGTGTAACTGATATGGGGTGGATGGGAATAGGGGTAGGGTAGGGGAGCGAAGTGAGTGTAGCGAATGGAGCAGGGCAGCACTGTCCAAGAGAAGCAGGTCAAGAAAAACAATCAGCAAGAGAGGTTAGTGAATCTGAATAGGGGCATCTGTATAGAAATAAACACTATATAGATAGTTTGTTCCTTTCAAGCTGATGGTTATTTTAAATGCAAGTTTTACTAGGGTCATAGGTTAGTAGGGTCATAGGGTCATAGCCAGAGATTGAAAAACATTATTCTTTGGAAGGATGCCTATAAGTATGGTGCCAGTGGGTATTTATAAGGATGATATAAGTTAGGGAAAGGACAGTGTACAGGATAGTACCACTGTTTGGGTGTATGTACAGGTCTCTGAGGGACAGATTTAGTCTGAGAGCATGGAGGTGAGTCATGGAGGTAGGTGGGAGAACTGGTAGGGTTATGTAGAGGAAAGACACAGAGGAGTTATGCAGTATGAAGCTGTCCCTGGTAGAATAGAGACAGTGAGCTAATTTTATAGGTCTTTGGGGAATATAGAGAGAGTGGGGGGATTGCAGTGGTGAGTTTTAGCTGACCAAAAACTGCTTTGTTGGAAGGCAGAAAATAAAAATCACAGGATTAAGACTTTAGTAGGTATCGCACTCCCTGCAGGCAATTCAGAACAAAAATTAAAAAAGACAGCAGGTGTTGGAGATCCTGCAAACATAGAGCTGATAATATTGACATATTTTGGAATTGTCTGAAAATTAAATGCTACTGTTTACAGAGATTGAAAAATACATTTACAGTATGTTGGGTGTTACTGAGTGAAGTGAATCTTTGATGTGATAAACAATGGAAGTGAGTAGAAGGATTGGGATCAAAAGTTTAGACTTATCCATATGGAAACAGATAGCTGACATTATATTATTGATTCTTACATGGGATAATTGGCTAGGCTTAAAATGGCCCACAAGAGCCTAATACTAATCTATGAACCTATGAACCTCTATTCATATAAAAGTGTTAGCAGTCAACATTCCACTCCCAAAGCGGAGTGGATATTGCTGGAGAAATATAAGAGCTCCTAAGCTCCCACTTTATTCTGACACAGGTGCCTTCATGGTAGGACCCCTTCTTTCAATAATTTGCTTTTCTTTGGTTCTCTTAAGAGAAGTTGTATAAGTTACATAAGTTGGACTTGCTGTTTGTTATAAAGGGACCATCAAGGGTATGTGAAAATGGGAGGATGGAACTGTTTGTTTAATTGGGAGAGAGATGATCATTGTGTAATTAAGATCTGTGCACTTTAAATATTGTATACAGTTTCTATGAGTCTGCCATATGTTTCAGTTAATTAGTTCATGAATAATGTTTTGTTGGTTTACTGTTACTTCTATGTATTATAATCTTAAATAAATAAAATACATTTTATATATTACAACTACATATATCCAAACCCAAGCTAAAAAATGAATCACCTAGTCTTCTGGGCTCAGAAAATCTCTAGCGTCCTCTCTACTGCAGAAGGAACATCAATAGGGAAAAACAATCCTAATAGCACAACTTGAACATGGCCATCCCCATACTAGCAGCAAAATATGCCAATTCATAGCCTCTCCTCAGTTTGAACATCACTGTCAGACATTCAAGAAGGCTAAATGGTTTCCCATTAAGTTAATGGCTCATCTCTTGATAGGCTCACTACTATTTAAACTTTTATATATGAAGACCTTCCCCACTGTATCTAATAAACCTCCTTTATAGCTCACATCCTACACTCTAAGAAATTAAGGGCATTTAGGCCCAGTTCTTCAGACTCTAAGATCCAACCTCTAATGCACAAAATATAGCTTATCTACCTCAGGTCCTACATTTCTGTATTCTCTACCTGCCTCCAAATTATATATTTTCTCCTACTCTAAATTAAGATCTCAGCTTAAGATGCATCTACTCAGAAAAGTACATTGAAACTCCTTCATTATGAGTTGTCTTACATAACATATGAACTCTCTAGTTAACACCTCCTTTTATAATCAGTTGTTTTCTCTGTGATTTCCTTTTCCAGCTATCTTCACTCTCCTTGTATGTTTTAACCTATTTCTACTGCTCTTTCCACTGTGATCCTTCAACCTATACTCCCTATATGTTTCTCCCTTAAACTGTTGCACTCTTTCTTCACTGCTTTGCACCTGTAATACCTTTTTACTTTCCTTACTGTATTCATGCTTTGAATATCCCAAAAATGTATTTTAGCTTCCTTTTACCGAATGATACAGTGATTCTTGATACCTTATCCTGAACTTGTATAAGTACAACGTGTGCTCCTTAAATGTTTGTCGACTGTTTATAATTATTGCAAATATGAAATATTTGTTCATTACTTTGTAATCCCATTATTTCCCCCAGGCTGACCATATCTAGATCTATGCTCTATTCTAGTAAACAAATTAAGATAAAATAGTAAAATATACAATTTACTTCTCACAAATGAAATACACCTCAAGAAGAGCAGGGGCTATTACTAAAAAGAAATCAAAATACAGATTCAAGCTATATTAATTGTGTAAAATGAGTTTAAAAACATACAAAATGTTTTAAAAATGTCAGTCTCTGCATATACTTCTTTATTCCATGCAAGATTATATAATTCACATTCATATGGCAGAAACCGAATTTGCAGTGAATGTAGCAAACTAATCATATATTCATAATTGTTCAATGTTTCTGTTTACAAATCATATAAAATAATATGCACATCTAGCATACACGCGTTCACCCATCCAGTTCTTTCTTCAGCCTTTATTCTGATAGCTCCCCAAGTTCTCAAGTCCTGCTTCAAAAAAAAAAAGTTCTTTCTTCATTAGTTTTATAATTGTCCCTTTGCTAACGATGTTTAATATGCCAGCCTAATGAAAAAGTCCTGCTAATATCCTCTGCCTCTTTTTCAGAATACATTAACTTTTTTTAACTGAGTTTCCCAACAGCTTCAAAAATTCCTTTAATTTACATAATTTATATTGTACAATATTGTCTGCTTTCGTTTACTTTGCTGTTTCCTCAGAATTTATCCCCGTTGTTTAAATGTTCACAAAGCTTGTCTTGTTTCTTTATGTCTTACCTTTACTTTCAGTATTTTCCATGTTTCTCCCTTCTGTATATTTTTGGGAGCTTTTTTCCCCTATGCATCATCCTATGCCCCATGTCCATTGTCATATCTGCCAACCACTTCCTAGCCCCCCCAACTCTAATAGGACTAGGGCCAGTGCAGATCTTAAGGGCCTCCTGGAAGTCTGGCTGTCAACATCCACTTTTTTTTTTTTTTTTAATTACCTACCCTGATAGTCTCACCACCCACATGATTCTCCTGGTTGTATCCAAGGGCCTGGTGTGCAATGGAAACGTGTGGAAGTTCACTCCACCTCCTCTGTAACTCAACTATATCTCCACCCTTTTCCTCCTTTGCAACATGCCTTCCAAAAACATCATCCTCAGCCTCCACCAGGGATCATCGGAACAGATGGCCACAAAAGTACTATCCCACCAGAGAATGTAATGGCCATCTCTCCCTCTCACTCGCAACTTTGTGATATCTTTCTCTATTATAAACCTCCACGTTCTTCCACTAACGAGTTTTTTGTGTATAATTTGATCCTTAACTGAATCAACATATATCTTCAAATTAGTATAAGTAATAAAAATAATCTCCAGGTTTGCAAGTTCTGTCTCAGACTTTTATTCAGTAAATCTTCACTATATATCTTGATTGCGTTTTCTTATGTGTCATCTATACCACTTACTCAAAATATGAACAGTGCCTTATTTGTTGTCATTTCTCCAGTTCTCTAATAATTGTAACCTATTCCATCTTCTCCTGGTATGCTGTCCATGTTTACATCTTATAATCTTTTTAAATCTCTTCCTATATCGCATTTTGTCAATTAAATAATTATCTCTTGTCAGTAAGCTTTTGCCATTTCATTTTCAATTTATTCTCTCATCCTCACCTTCTTGCAGAAATTAATTTAATTTCCAAATATTCTTCATAGGCTTATAGGTGTTTACTAGGCTAATGACCACAAGGACCTTTTTAAGGCTAGCCATGCATCTCAAATCTCTGACAAGTTCTAGTGCCATTGATACTTGTAACTTCTTTTCATATTCAGATTTTGATTTCCATTGTTGTCCCTTGTAGCACGCATGCAATAATACAGTTGTTTGATTCAATACCAGAAACATGAAATATTTTTTAAACTAGAGTTAAACTCTGTCTTTGACCCTATTCTGTCATTCATTGTTTCTTTTTCTGAAGCAACTTCATCTGCCATATGCAATGCTCTTCCCTTATCCACATCTATCTCTCATCTATCAATTATATATTTCTTACCTCTTTCTGACATCCATCATTCTGTAATATTCATTTAATAATTTAAGTCAAGACAAAACTGTATCATAAGTCATATAATTTTCTAACTTGAAAATTATCCATCCATGCCCTTTGTAAGTATCTATGTATGCATATCTCATATTTATATCAATCCCACATCTATTTGTTAAATCCCCTACCCATATTGTTTATTGAAAATGCTGTTATAAAACCTGCAGCATTTAACTAATTTTAATGTATCAAAAACCAAAAAAGCCAAGCTGGAACAGAAGTATGAGAAAGCCAGTAATCCACTCAGCAATATAAAACTGAACGTTCTTTTATTTATCCAAAACAAGCAACGTTTTCGCTACAGCTCCTGCTGTAGCTTCCTCAGAGTACAAAAGCAAGTCTGTAACAGTTTCCTTTTAAGCTAAAAAAGGCGCCAAATTCATTAAGTGGTGCCCCATTGTTAAAGGTACAGAGAATGTGATCATATAATTTGACAAGTAAACGCCTTATTTTATAAAGAAAAATAATAAAATAAATAACCCAGTTTGTAAAAAACCATTACCATCATAGCACCTTGGTCGCTAATAATATGCTACAACCGTAACCTATTCAAGCTACTGTTGCCTAAAAATCAAAGTGAAAACGGCTTGTTTATCAAGCCGATAAAAGAACAACCTATCGGAAAGGTGACAGTGAGCCAGGAAAGCTTGATGTAAATATGCCCAAGTTGCAGTTGCCTAAACTGAGTATAACCATGATCGGATTTAGCAGCAACTAAACCTTACAGTTTTCCAAAAGTAAACCGCAAATAAACAATGTCCGGTGCTAATGAAACATTTTGCGAGATGTTAAAAAGTTAAAAGTTGTACATAGTAAGGAATAGTCCTTTTATAATTCCGTATTGTACGAATTAGTAAAAGATATAAACAAACATACCTAACAATGTTCATCAAGAGATGTTGCCAACAAGATGTAATAATCTAAATCTTGTAGCAAACCATACTGAGAGTCACACTGCCCCACCTATCCAAACAAGCCTGCATGTAGGGTTAAGGAAGTAGTCACGCCCCAAAGGGGTGTAGCCGTGTAGTTGAAAAGTTGAATAACTATATCATGTAAATAAAGATAAAACCAATTATAAAACCCATACAATGCCATCGTGAACCTGGCAATCGCGAATGACACACTAAAAATGGCACTGTCCAAACCACCATAGTCACGAAAAAAAAACGGCAAGCAAATCAAGCCGATATTTAAACTACCTGTCAAAAAATGGTAAACGGAGTGGAGTTGCCATGTAACACCCCCTGTTTCCAGTAGCCTGACCTATATGGAACCCTAATCAGGTATAACAACTCCAATCCAGTACAAATATGAAAGTGTAAAAAAGAAAAAAATAAAAAAAAAAAAAAGAAAAAAATATAAAAAAATAAAAAAATAAAAAAATAAAAAAATCAAAAAAATCAACCACAAGGCAATAAATTCCAATATCGGCAAGATATCTATACCAAAGTGTTAGAAAATGAATATAAAAATGTGTATTGTAAAGATGATGTGTGTTATGAAAGGAAACCCCCCCTAATATCGGCTTGATTTGCTTGCCGTTTTTTTTTTCGTGACTATGGTGGTTTGGACAGTGCCATTTTTAGTGTGTCATTCGCGATTGCCAGGTTCACGATGGCATTGTATGGGTTTTATAATTGGTTTTATCTTTATTTACATGATATAGTTATTCAACTTTTCAACTACACGGCTACACCCCTTTGGGGCGTGACTACTTCCTTAACCCTACATGCAGGCTTGTTTGGATAGGTGGGGCAGTGTGACTCTCAGTATGGTTTGCTACAAGATTTAGATTATTACATCTTGTTGGCAACATCTCTTGATGAACATTGTTAGGTATGTTTGCTTATATCTTTTACTAATTCGTACAATACGGAATTATAAAAGGACTATTCCTTACTATGGACAACTTTTAACTTTTTAACATCTCGCAAAATGTTTCATTAGCACCGGACATTGTTTATTTGCGTTTACTTTTGAAAACTGTAAGGTTTAGTTGCTGTTAAATCCGATCATGGGTATACTCAGTTTAGGCAACTGCAACTTGGGCATATTTACATCAAGCTCTCCTGGCTCACTGTCACCTTTCCGATAGGTTGTTTTATCGGCTTGATAAACAAGCCGCTTTCACTTTGATTTTAGGCAACAGTAGCTTGAATAGGTTACGGTTGTAGCATATTATTAGCACCAAGGTGCTATGATGGTAATGGTTTTTACAAACTGGGTTATTTATTTTATTATTTTTCTTTATAAAATAAGGCTTTGTCAAATTATATGATCACATTCTCTGTACCTTTAACAATGGGGCACCACTTAATGAATTTGGCGCCTTTTTTAGCTTAAAAGGAAACTGTTACAGACTTGCTTTTGTACTCTGAGGAAGCTACAGCAGGAGCTGTAGCGAAAACGTTGCTTGTTTTGGATAAATAAAAGAACGTTCAGTTTTATATTGCTGAGTGGATTACTGGCTTTCTCATACTTCTGTTCCAGCTTGGCTTTTTTGGTTTTTGGTGCATAACAGTTTGTCTTCAGTAATTTTAATGTATAATAAATGCAACTGCAAAATTAATATCTATGCTGGTACTTACTCCCCCATGCACTATAATATTAATTGCCTTCTCTTCTATAGGCATCTAAAATAATAAACAGATGGCCACAAAAGTACTATCCCACCAGAGAATGTAATGGCCATCTCCCTCTCACCGCAACTTTGTGATATCTTTCTCTATTATAAACCTCCACGTTCTTCCACTAACGAGTTTTTTGTGTATAATTTGATCCTTAACTGAATCAACATATATCTTCAAATTAGTATAAGTAATAAAAATAATCTCCAGGTTTGCAAGTTTCTGTCTCAGACTTTTATTCAGTAAATCTTCACTATATATCTTGATTGCGTTTTTCTTATGTGTCATCTATACCACTTACTCAAAATATGAACAGTGCCTTATTTGTTGTCATTTCTCCAGTTCTCTAATAATTGTAACCTATTCCATCTTCTCCTGGTATGCTCATGTTTACATCTTATAATCTTTAAATCTCTTCCTATATCGCATTTTGTCAATTAAATAATTATCTCTTGTCAGTAAGCTTTTGCCATTTCATTTTCAATTTATTCTCTCATCCTCACCTTCTTGCAGAAATTAATTTAATTTCCAAATATTCTTCATAGGCTTATAGGTGTTTACTAGGCTAATACAAGGACCTTTTTAAGGCTAGCCATGCATCTCAAATCTCTGACAAGTTCTAGTGCCATTGATACTTGTAACTTCTTTTCATATTCAGATTTTGATTTCCATTGTTGTCCCTTGTAGCAGCATGCAATAATACAGTTGTTTGATTCAATACCAGTAACATGGAAATATTTTTAAACTAGAGTTAAACTCTGTCTTTGACCCCATTCTGTCATTCATTGTTTCTTTTTCTGAAGCAACTTCATCTGCCATATGCAATGCTCTTCCCTTATCCACATCTATCTCTCATCTATCAATTATATATTTCTTACCTCTTTCTGACATCCATCATTCTGTAATATTCATTTAATAATTTAAGTCAAGACAAAACTGTATCATAAGTCATATAATTTTCTAACTTGAAAATTATCCATCCATGCCCTTTGTAAGTATCTATGTATGCATATCTCATATTTATATCAATCCCACATCTATTTGTTAAATCCCCTACCCATATTGTTTATTGAAAATGCTGTTATAAAACCTGCAGCATTTAACTAATTTTAATGTATAATAAATGCAACTGCAAAATTAATATCTATGCTGGTACTTACTCCCCCATGCACTATAATATTAATTGCCTTCTCTTCTATAGGCATCTAAAATAATATTGTTTTAAACCTTCTTTACCTGATCTTATATCTAATCTTCAAGTTTACTCAGTTTTCTTTTCCTTTCCACACTTAGTTCACAGATAAAATCACCCACTATTATCAGCCATTCATTTATTCTTTGATTAACCTGCTTAATCCAGTGCAGGAGGACTAGCATTTATCCTAGCATTCATCAACCATAAGGCATAGACACCCATTCTAAATGATGTGATACGCCACAAAATGTACACCTGTGAGCAATTTAGAGGATCACCAATTTACTTATAGTGCGTCTTTTGAATGTTTGATATAAGTGCAGAACCTGTTAAAAAAAAACACTTGTAAAATAAAGAACATGCAGAGTCAACAAAGGCAAGAGCAAACCTGGAGAACTGTGAGGGAGCAATACTTACCACTGTACACCACTGAGCTGCCCCCCTGCCTAGGGCAAATCCATTTCAATTTAAAGTGCACATTTACTGCCTTTGCTGTCAAGGGTGCCCTGATAGAGTATAAACTCAATTTTCCACTTTTTCTCATCATATCTTCTTCAGCATCCTACCAGGATTCTTTGTATCTGAAACTTTGTTTGTAAAAAGCAAAACTACTAACATCCCGTGTCACCTGTTTCCAAAAGTAATTCTGCCTTATATCAGTCTAATGTCCTTAACTGTACACCTCACCTTCTCATAAAGCCTTTCATACTATTTTAACTGAAAAAGTACACATCATAGCATGAGTTTATTTGTATTTTTCTTGCGTTCTTCTTCCTCCTCCTTTTACTTTTTCTTGTGTTCTTCCTCCTCTTCCTTTTACGTATCATTTTCTTATCGCTTTTTTACCAGTGAAAAGCTTCACTTCGCTGTCCTTTCATTGTTACAAAGATTCACATTTTTCTCTATCTCCAATCTAGCATGATGCACGTCTTCCTACAGTGTTTTATACTAATCTTGTATTCTACTGTCACACCTTCTATCCATTTTTTCTGTTTGTTTTCTTTGTCTATTCCATTGTATTGATCCCTTCCTCTTCCTCTGATTCCTGAGCCTCATAGACTTTTACAAAGTGTGATTGATTCAGAAATAGCCCTTCTGTCTACATCTAATGCATTGCTTAAAACTCCAACTTTTATGTGCATCACTTATACATCTTGTGTACTGTTTTATTAGAAATGCCCTGCTTACACCACCAACACACATGCACACACACACACACACACACACACACACACACACACACACACACACACACAGCTGAAAAGATGTATTTGATTCAGGATATATGCAAAACGAATATATCCTCTTGTTTTTTAAGTTGCATTGCCAGCCTATCCACCATTACAATTTGTTAAACAGCTTTGATGAACTAGAATTCAACAAGTTCACATAAAATACATTAAAAAATGTAATTCGAATATGTAATGCAGTTTTTTAAAGCTAGATCATGTATACTTTGCTTGCAGTTCTGAAAAAAAAACCCACAAATGATCATTGTAGCTTAAGAATTATTTTGCTTGTTTTTTGTTTGCTAGTCAGTTGTGAAATGCAATCAACATACACTTTTCTGTTCTTTCTATTACAGTCAGCAGAGAGAAAACTGACTAGAGAACAGTGTTCAATGCACATTCGCAAAATACTGTATATAAAGATTTTTCCCCTCCATAGGCCATAACATGATGTTGTGAAACTTGTGATCAAGACAATAGAATGATTACAAGTTGTGAACAATACCATATACGGACGCTTGCAGTGGTTCATAGTACTTTGGGAACTGCATTGCATGCAAACATTTGTAAATACAGTCACACATTGGTCAATAATATTTCTGAACATGAGCTATGATATTAAGGAAGGAAAAAAACATTACTTGGACAGTAGACCACAGCAAGTTAAAAACAGAAAAGGAGAACTAATGAATCAAACACATATTTTCCATATATAGCACTTTCAAAGTAGTTTTCAAATTAGGGCAGAAAGAAAATCTTTTTAAAGTCACAGTCACAAAACATAAGTGAAACGTTATGAATTCAACATGTAATTAATAAATATTGACTACTCAGCCATAAGACAAAGTGAAAATACTCACAGAAAGCATCTGTGCAGATTAAAATCACTAAAGGTCAGTGTATACATAATATAATTTAAGCAACAGGGCACAATGTCAGAGTTGAGGTTACCATTCAGTCTCTGTGGAGATTACCAATAGTGTTCCATATTGTTCTGCACTCACATCCCTTCTTTTGGATTATTATTCTTAGGTATAATACATAGTAAATTGGCTGTGATAGCCAAAATTGCTTAATATTCCAAGCTGGGAAATATAATTATTTTAAGAAAAGATGCCAAAGTTCTCCACGGTATACAAAAGGTACTTATGTTTTGTAATAGTAATTACCTCACTTTTAATATCAGTAAATGCTGCATCATAAGACTTGGCAAAAAGGAGATAAACTTTGTTTTGGTCACCTAGGACCTTAGTGCTACCAGCCCAGCCCCCAGTACCCAATATCCATGCTGGGTCAATCACCTACACTTCAACCTCATCCCTTGGACTTACTCCATTGTTTTGCTGGGTCTGATTCTGAGGGTGTCCTGGAAGCTCAGCTGACCAGTGTTTCTGTCCAGAGAGGATTTTTTGTGACCAACCTACTTCCCTTTCCTCACCCACATTGCTCATTTTTTTTTCTTTTTTTTATGTTGAAGGACAACTCCCATCTTTGAACCATGCTCCTCCCTTAGGGAGCTTATCAACAGCATCACTAATCAACCCTGGGTTGGCTAGGCTATAGTCAGGCCTTTATCCCTCTATGCCACCTGAGTGGCCAAAAGCAGATATGTTTTAATAATGAAGTAAAGGGCCAAATAATAAAAAATGTCTCCTTTATTAAAGATCTAAGAAAAGGGCAAACAACAAATTAAACTCTGACCAGTGTGCATTTACCAAAGTCAGAAAAGCATCTTAAGTAGTCCGTGTAATTCTAAACAGCATGCCTATTCACTTCAGAGAGATCATTGCACCATTTTATACTCAGTGCTTCAACTCATACAGTTGTATTTTGTGACTTTCAAACAAGTAATCTAAAATAACTTCAAAATTGAAAAGTATACCTTACTTGAAAAATCATAGGGTTAGAACACTTGAACTATTTAGAAAGTCTTCAGCAAATTTCAATATATGTTTTTTTTCTGCATTACTAAGAAATGCCGTCAACCTGGTCTATAAGCCAGTCTTTGATCTAGTTCTGTTTGAAAAGTTTATACCTGAAATGTTCTACTGGGGTTCTAACATCATACTGGGTAACCTATTACTGAAAATAAATCTTAATAACACAAAAAATGTGATAGATACACTCTACAACACTTTCCTAGATTATAAACTCCTTCTTATATATATATATATATATATATATATATATATATATATATATATATATATATATATAGGAGCGCTACAGAATCCTGAAAGCCCAAAATCCTGAGACCAAAATCCTGAAAGTTCAAAATACTGAAAACTCAGGATTCTGTAGCGCTCCTATATATATATATATATGTGTGTGTGTATGTGTGTGTGTGTGTGTGTGTGTGTGTGTGTGTGTGTGTGTGTGTGTGCATGTGTCTGTAGGTGCATAAGAAAAAATATAAACATGAAGTTATATTGATCCAGCTTCTAGAAGCCAAGTAGTTTAAAAGCTGGATAGCTGAACTTAGGGACCTTGTATGTAAAAGCACTGTACAACAGGAACTGGACCAGAGAATCTTTTGTTGAAGGGGGTTTAATGCAGAATAATGCATGCTGTAGGTGTTACTACTTAGGCAGACTACACTTGCATGGTCTCAAGTTGACCACCAGCAAATCAAACATGGAGAAAGTTACTTAGTTACACATTGGGGTTTTTGAGGACTTTTCACCACTATCGTCACCAAACCGAAATAGTGTCTTCAGGATCTATCTTTTAAATGGTTATTTTAGACTTCTGCTGCTAAAACTGCTTGATCATCTCTCAACTCAAATAGTTTAAATCCTTCAGTGTACAGACGCGTGTTTAACCTTTTTGGGTCATTCACATATATCATTTTTGCTAGCAAAAGTCAGTGCCAAAATACTAATGCAGACATTTAAAAATGAGATTTTCAGCCTTTATTGCAGCTATGTAAGACTCATCCTTAAATACAATTATTTAGATAAGATTAGATATTACTATGCCTCTATTTTTCTAATCCTTAAAAGCACTAATGTTGTGTTAGTTCATTAATTCAATTAAGGATATTGCATGCCAGAAACCTATACTACTTGCTTTGATTTTCTGTCTACTGACATTTTCTGGATGTAATAATTAAGCCAATGCATACGAACATAGGCAGAACTGAAATGATATATAATGTTACCTTTCTTGAGAGCAGTAATCAATAATGGATATAAAATTGTATTGTTTATATGTATAAAAAAAATTGTTATTGCTAAGATAAGACTGTGTTATATTTCTGTCATTTTGTTCTCTCTCACTATTAAATATCTGCCTCCTTTAACCTCTGTATTGGAGGATATTTAATAAAGTTCTCAAAAAAAGATAGATCTAGTATTTGTGGTTCAACAGTTAACATGGTGCTCTAGTTCAGTTCTCGTCTGTGCAGTTTCTGAATAGCATCTGCATGCCTTCCCTATGTCCACATGGGATTTGCCATCTATTCCATATGCACCCCAAATCTCAAAACTATGCCACAGGCAAATTGGTGATCCTTCAATTTGATTGTAACTTGTGTGATGTGTGTGAGTACATGTATGCATTTATAATAGATGGACATCATATTCAGAATGAGTTACTTTGCATTGTGCCCACAAAGTGGCGGGATATGCTCATATCAACCACTGCACTGAAATTAATAAAATGAGTATCTGAAAATGACTGAATGAAAGACGTAATATTTTGTAACAAATAAATTCATACATGCTTAAGTTTAGAAAAAGACACAGACAACACATAATCCTGTGGCACAGAAGTGCTCAAATAATTACAAAATATAGCAAGAAAACCCCAGTTCGGATCTAAAGGTCTCAATACTAGACAGTATTATCCTGAATGGGAACATTATTGTTTAACTCTAAGGAATACGTTGTTTTCAATTTTGAGGTCTCAAGGCTCTGTTTTAAATGTATGCTTCTTTGTACTGCATTTAGCACCACGCACCACTAATTTTATTATGTCTTTTTGTCTTTTTGTTTTAAACAATGTTGTGATCAAGAAACAGAAGCCCTGTTCTATTGTCTACTGATTTTTGTTATTGCTAGAGTGATTACATTTAGAGCCATTTATATAAAATTTGAAAATACCATTTACAGAAGATACACTGAGTCTAAGATTTTTTGTATTGCGTATTTGTGCTAAACTGAAGCTGTTTTGTTGTAATATTTTGTGTCAGAAACATTTTCTGATTGCAGTACAAGACAGGCCTTTATCTGTAAAGCTTTCAATATTAACGAAAGATTATGTTGTTTTAGTTTTTAAAGATATGTAAGTTTCTAACTTAGATGAGTTCTTCTTTGTGAAAACATGAGAAAGTTTTTTTGTCTGATTATTGATAATATACGTAAATTACCCGATAATGACATGCAGATGAAATGGGGTATGGAAAGGAGGTCCTAATGATACAAAACGGTGTGCTAGGCAAACATAATCATGATTCCTTGTCATATGAGAAAGAAATTGTTCACCAATACGTTCCTTACAATAAAGGAGCAAACCATACTGAAAATGTTGGCCCTACAAGTAACAAGAATGCTTAAAGCAGATGCATCAGCTATCATGCAGCAGAATACAGGCATTTTTATCTCTGCAAGTTCCTACTATATGTGCACATGGTCTTCAAGCTCCAGTGGAAATATTACTGTTAATAGGTAACATACCATAATTTCGGTGGTTAGATCATTTCTGATTTACCTTAATTCACATATGTTACATATTTCACCCTCACACAGAAAGATAAGAATGCGTTGACTTCACATACCTATACAGACCAAGGTATGTACATCTCTTTTTATTCCAGTTACATGATCCTTTTGGAGATCAACAGAAAACAGCAGTTCTTGCAGACTGAAATTGCACAAAGCCAGCTAGGTGGCTAGTAAAGATGCTGTGGTTAATACTAAAGTATTACAGCTGTTTTTACAGTAAATGGGAATATTGAAATGTAATTAACGTCTGTGAGTTATCTAGTACTGAGCCCTGAATTATGACATCCACACAGAACCCACACATCATGATTGAACATCAGTATAATACCTCACACTCACAAGCCTGCAATGTAGATGTTCAGTATACTCAAATGCTCTTCCACTACCACAACATGTCTGGGGAGGGGCAATCCTGTGTGATCCTGCCTAGCTTGCAGAATGTTCTTAGCGTGTGGTATACTCTATAATATGCTAGTAAGGACATAAGCTGTGGAACACTGGGATACTGACATGATTAGATGAGGCACATGTGTGGGCTGTTGGACAGACTCATCAACATTATTGTTTGATGAAAGCGTATTTTGTCACACAGAACAAACATGACAGATGCAGTGCCAATATCAGGCTATGGTGGAAAGTGCGTAATGAACCACATTGTGCTTGAGACATTCACAGTCATACCACATAGGAGATGGTAGAATGGATCACATGTGTCATCATGTGCTCTGGCAGGTAGCCAGCACTGTCATCAAGATGAATAAAGCCCTGATTATAACCTAGGTGATCCAGGTTTGATTAGTGGCTTTGGTGTGCAAGGCCTGGCAGGGAAAGATAGATGTACCCATTCCAATGGAGGACATGTGAGTTCAGGCATAACCCACACTAGATCCCCAGCCAACACTGCAGGTGTTGGGGGGGGGGGTCTGAGGGATGCAGAAGTAATGGCTGAGTCGCTGTGGAATCAGGGTGATACAATAACATGCTCTACCGTAAGCTTTCTTTGAGATGTCATGGGCATTAGAACAGTGAAAGTAGTGGTTAAATGGAAGAATACTCACAGCAGAAATATGAGGCTGCACTACATTCTACAATCTTTGCGGCAGCCTCGGGTAAGCTCAGGAAAAAATAAGGAGGGTCAGGAAGACACATTCTATGAGAAGGGTACCTGGTAGCAAGACAATGGTCAGCTATGGAAGCAAAGTAAATGTGCAATGGTGGTTAGAGTGTCTATGACATATCTGTCTGTACACAATGGGTGAAGGATATATCACAAGAGGCAGAAACCTGGGAATTAAGGTGATGGGTACTCAGTGTTATAACCATCTTCTCCAGCAATGGTATGGGGTGCAGTTGTGTAAACATGCCCTGAGACTGAAATAGAAGTCTTGAGATAATGGGTACTCAGTATCATAGACAATTTCCTCCTACAATAGACTACAGGTGCCTCCATGTGACCATGACCTGTGCCACTGCAATGACTTGTTACACCTGGACTTGGTGTTGTCAACAAGGGCAATGTGTGACTGCATGGACTCTACTCAAGACGTGTCGTATTGCTGCAGGCTAAGTGTCATGACTGTCCATAAGATGGCATGGCAGAGGACTGTACATGCCCTGAAGCATGTCAGGACTATGTTTCCTATGATGTTCCCCCTACATGACCAATCCTGACATGTACCTACCAACACATCATACATTCCTACCATTGTAGGTAAAGGTGGTGGCATCTTCAAGCCTCTGTAGACAGGTAGAGATGGAAGCAATATGTGGCACAATAGACCTCATAAGACTAATGAAAACTGTCTCCCGAATCTGTGTCAGCATTGATAGCATGCATTACAGCAATCAGCTCCATGCTAGCCTGGTTTGCAACATATTGAGCCTGGATGATACTACAGAACATATGTGACTGATCCTGAATGCTGCCCACAGGTTAGGGGCTAACTGTAACACAGTACAATATCAGACACTCCTGCAAGGCTGCAAAATAGAGGGTACACCCACTTGAGATGAAGTGTGATCATCCACTCCAGTCACTACATGTAAGGTATCACTAATGAGAGCCATGGAGTTTCCATCCCCATGGGATGGAGAGTGTTCAAAGGTATACTTGAGTTCATCTGTGAGTGAAGTCATGCCGTCAGCCTGTACTATGGTCGGATACACACCCAAAATGGAGACAGGCAGTGATAATGTGCCATCAGACTGTGGCTCAGGTGCCTGTGGTGAACCATCAGCCCCTTCTCAGGTGCCAGCACTAGCTTGCCCCAGTCAATACAGCTGTCACCATAGTAGTGCTCAACCCTGTAAGTAGACAACAAGAGAAACACTGGTGACATTACCCTTGTGCATTATCCACTGAAATGCATGAAGATATGTCCATCCTCAAACCACTGTGCATTCTTCAAGAGATAATCCCAGAATCATTTTCTCCCAGCAGGAATACCAAAAACTGCTGCTCTTGTGTGTTCCCTCCAATTGGCCAACCTTTCTGTAACTGTGGAATGCATATTTGCTTTCTATGGGGTAGCATGTCTGTAATGGATTCATGTTGATTTGTGGAAGGCAGTTTCAGTAAACACAGAAAACTCATAAGCAGTTCACTCAAACCATCTTCAACGAGGCTTGAACACACAATATACACAACAGGTTGTAAATACTTACAACCCCAAATAAGCAAGCATGCAATGACGGCACAATACAAAGCAAGGGCAATTTGAATTACAAAATTAAGAGGCAGGAGAAGCTTAATGAGTAACATATTTATTCATGTATTTATTTTATTTATTTTCTTTTATTTATTTTACATTTGTTGACTGGGATAGTCCGACTGGATATATGTCCATTTTTAGGGGAGGCCCGGGGAGAAAAGCTCCAAGATAATAATACACACTGAACATTTAGTAAATGCTAGTTTCAAGCAGATTATAGTCATAAGCAATACCAGCATTTAGCACATATAGTACTAACTTATTATAAAACACTTTACAAAACATAACATTATTTTCAAAATTATATATACATAATATTACATTCAGGTTTAAGACACGTTGGGCAGCAGTTATACAATTGACCCTTCCTGAAATGGAGTGGTAGAGAAAATTTAGAATTAGTTGAAGATAAGGCACCTAAGAAATAGAGAGGTCACTAGTCTGGGTTAGAGCAAGGACATAACCCATGAGTTTTGAAGTATTTCTTGAGTTTGTTTTTGAATTGAGTTAGTGAGGGTTCTAGGGTCAAGTCAGCTGGGAGTCTGTTCCATGCTTTTCCAACAGAGTTGGAAAACAGAGTCCCCAGCTGAGTAGTTGGATTTGTATGTTTGAACTCGGAGTCTAGTAGATGATTGCAGTGGCCTGGTGCTGGTGTAGGGGCTGATAATATTTTTAGTGCAGGTGTATTTCCTGGTTGGTAAAGGACTTTATGTGCCACTATTAGCTGGTTGAACTGCAGTAGGCTTGGCGGTTCAAGCCATCCTAGGCAATTTAGGTTGTGACAGTGGTGTGTCCAGTAGGCTATGCTAGTAGCAAACCTGGCAATGTGGTTATAGCAGGATAATAGTTTATTAAAATCTGTTTTGTTTAAGTTGGAGAATAAAGGTGAGGCATAGAGAAGGGTTGATAGCAGATGGGAACGGGCAGTTGCAGTTCTAGCAAGTGGGGTAAGGAAATGTTTGATTCTATAAAGAGAGGCAAGTTTTTTATTAATGGTTTTGATAGTTTTATTGATATGTGCATCAAACTTCAGGTTGTTAGCAACTATGACACCCAGTAGTTTAGTTTGGGCTTCTGAGGAGATGATAGTGCCATTGTTAGCGGTTATGTTGAAGGATGGCAGGGGGGGTCCCGCATGTGGGGGAGAAGAGGAGCAACTTAGTTTTGTTGGGGTTTAGGATTAGATGTTGATTGGAGAGCCATTTTTCCACTGTACTGAAGGTATTTTGGGTTAATGTGAATAAAGTATCTGGTAAGGTGTCAGAACAAATCAAGGTGGAGTCATCCGCATATTGAATGCAGGTAGCATCTGGGATGACTGAATGAAGGTCGTTGATAAAGATGGAGAAAAGAAGGGTTCCTAGTATCAAGCTCTGGGGGACTTCTAATGTGAAGGGTAGGCGAGATGATAGCTTGTCCTGCCATAGGACTGCCTGTTGCCTGCCCTGCAGGTAGGACTGAAACCAATGGAGTGCATGGCTGTTTAAGGAGAAGGCCTTCAAAGTATTTATAAGCATTTGTGGTCAACCATGTCAAAAGCCTTGGATAGATCTAGAAAGGGTGCTGAGGATAGTTTGTTATTATTGCGGTTGTGGTTAATTACATAAGAGAAAGAGAGGAGGGCAGAAGTAGTACTGTGGTGTGGCTTGAAGCCATGCTGAAAGTTGGACAACAGCTTGTTCTGTGTGAGGTAGTGCATGAGGTGTATGTGTACACACTTCTCCATAATTTTAGCTAGAGGTCACAGAATAGCTATAGGTCTAAAGTTTGACAGTTCAGTGGAACTGCCTCCTTTATGGAGAGGTATGACATGGGCGATTTTCCATATAGTGGGTACAGTAGCTTTAGATATAGCTCTGTTGATCAAGATTGAGATGGGGTATGCTATGGTGTCAGCAGCCTTTTGCAGATAGTCTGCTGGGAGGAGGTCAGCAGCCAGGGTGGTGGGTCTTAGCTTCTTAAATAGGGCATAAGTTGAGTAGGAACAGGTTGGAAGGTAAAGTATGTTTGGGTACTGGGTGTGGCTACATTAGAATTAGAGCCATTGGGACAGAGTTGGCTAACTAAAGACTGGATAGTCTCTGTGAAGAACCTGTTGAAGTTATTAGCAATGTCTACTTGGGATTTTTGTTGGGAAGCTGAGAGGGGTGGAGTGGCTGTTTGGCCTGGGTGGAGTAGTTTGTTTATTCCTGCCCAGAACTTTTGAGGTTTGTCTTGGTGTTTTGCAGTAGATGGTAGCAGTGGTTCTTTTTGTCTAAGGTTATGGATTTTTTGGTGTCATTCCTTAGCTGTCTGAATCTTAGTTGATCAAGTGGGGCTTTTGTTTTTCGGTAGGTGGCCCATGCTTTGTTTCTGAGTGACATTTTGGTTTGGTATCATTAGAAAGCCATGGTGCAATACTAACTTTGGTTCTAACAGGTGGCTGGGAGCATGAGAGTTAAGAATAGCAAGGAATTTGGTATTCAAGCACGCTACTGCTATAATCTAGGGTGAGACTTTTTAGTACTGACCAGTTGCATGCCTTAAGTTCATTTTGAAATATAAGTAGTTAAAAGTACAAACACCAGTATATGAGCATTAATGATAACTATATAAAAAGTCTGCCCTCTTAGGGACACATCTACATAATAAAAAATAAATGTTGACAAAGTACAGAGAGGGACTCGGCTATGGTGTAACAAAGGGAGTAAACGTGATACATGTAAAATTAATTTAAATTGCAGAGATAGGATAACAGTTGGCAAGGAAATTAGATTTGTTAGGGAATGTTGCATATACTACAGATAGTGCACATCAGTTCTTGATCCGGAAAGTTATATCTTGTAACATTATGTTGTTTTCCCCACCACCCACCTATCATGTAAAACAATGTACTCAGCAATCAAACTATTGTCCTAGCACTTCATAAAGAGACTTATTATTAACATTTTTGACACTTGTAAACATAGAAATGCTATTTTAAAGTTAAAATTTGGAATGTGCTGTATATGAATGTACATTATACAATAGTTAAGACAGTTATAAGATATGCTGTATGGTTTCCACTATAAATTTTCTAAGACAAGCTCACAAAACTGTTATACTCACAGGAGCACATTAAGAATGCCTAGTCTGCGAAAATTATGTATACTGTGGGTAAGTAATCAAAGAAAATAATTTGCATCTACATGACAGATGTTAGAACATGCACACAAGATAAAGAATTGTAGACCTTTCATTGCTTTATGTGTAGGAAGGAAACAATAATGAATTCTTAATGGCAATGTACACACCTGTAATCATTCCAATAATAGTATTAATTCAGGAAAAAAGCATTGTGACAGCAACCTACATGCTGTGAATGGTAGAAAGTGTGACTGTTCATTCAAGTTGCGTACGCTTGTAGTGCAATCCTAAAGGGCATGTCAAATACCCAGCACTGTCACTTTGACTAGCATATCAACAGCATATCAACATATTAATGTTCTGCTGTCCATCCTAACAGTTGTCTAACTGTAGCAGATGTGAGAGATACATACTTACAAAATGAGGGTTAGGGTCATGTGAATTATATTAACATGCACATAAGTCACTGTAAAACTCATGTGTATTCAGTCCCTTGACAACAGGGTTCTGTCTGTAGGAGTGTCACTGAGTACATCACTATGCATATTGTGTATGCATGTGTAGAACATAAATGGATAGGTAGTCCAGACAAGACTTAGGTCATACAAAATGAATGCCATCATTACCGTATAATAGCATCAGCTACAGGATAAACATATCAAATATTAAGGTATAACTAACTGAGTTTGATGCATTTGTGGGAGTGTAATCAAACATATGAAGTGCATCTTTCCTGCTTCAACTGTCACACAATACATGCTGAAATAAAAAGTCTGTCAAATTACACATATGAATGTAGGTATAGCATCATGTTGTACCTGACATTTAGCCCAGAAGTGAGCCTTGTTAAACACATGACTAATACCTGTATGGCAGAACATTAACATAAATCACACCCAGGTGAAACATTAACATGTAGTAGTAAGTGACCTGTTGAAGATTTACATTGGACCTACACCAACCATACACTGGCCTGTGACAAATGTTGTTATCCTCCATACATAGGTCAACAACTCCATTGCATGTATGGTGGCAAAGTCAGCCTTCCAAAGGCTAATTCTGTTAAAAGAAAAACAAATGTCAACAACTGTTTCATAATACTGAGTACTTAATTTTTTTTCATGCTAAAATGTGCATCTATTACAACATTATAATGGGCATGCTCATAAGGAAGTGTAGTTATGACTACAATAGCATCAACTACCCAACACAAAACCACAAAAAAGTATCATAACAAAGGCCTTCTTAAACTTTGTGATGATTTTGCAGCATGGCACACATAAATAAATGATGACTAAGGCATATTTTCCTTTTAAAGCCATATATTGTGATCAAAATAATAAAATGTTTACATAAATGTTTGCATTAAATCATGCACTACAGATCGGTATTTTTGGACACATAACTAATGTTTGTGAGATGTTAACATAATCAGCAACTACATCTTGCCAGACTCAAACACATGCCTGAATAGAACCTGAGAGAGAGTTATAACAACCATTCATTGATGCTAAAGAAAGAAGCACATCTGATATGTTATGAAGAGCACACTTGAAGGGATTACCTCACAGTCCTATTGGAAGGGTTATGGTTCACCCAACATGGAGTTTGAGTCCTAAAAAAGTGACCAATTTACTGTGCCATATCTCCAGTCTTTGCTTAATTCAGCCCTGTCTGTCACAAGGGCCAGATATGCCTTACCAAATTCAAGCCCCTGTCTGTCACACTAAACACCTTACAAAGTTGTATATCGTTTGTGTCTGCCACAGGAGATAGTAATGAACCTGTCACAAAAAACACACTTCAAAGTGTGAACTAAGAATGGCTACTGATGGCCATTTATCCAATACAAATTCTTCTGAGGGATCAAAAGGATGTAGCCATGTTACTCTACACATAGGTGTGATTTAGCCATATAACTGTTGGTTAGGTAGTCCACTCTTGCCAATCTATATTGTTTTGCACATATACATTCCCAGATTTGAACCGTTGCCTGTCTGGATACACATGATATGCAAGTCAGTATTAACTGCATGTACTAAACAGAACTCTGGCCAGAAGCCACACAAAACACTTATTGGACTGGCATTAAATTCCTAATATCTTACAAGGGCTTTGCTAGAAATAACAGAGATAGAAATAAACTGATGCAATGCTGTATATGTTGCTGTGTCATGTCACTACATTCACATTATGTTGTTCATTGTTGGAGTTGAACAGCTGCCTATGTAAGTCAACAGTCTACAGAACTGTATATTAACTGCACACACCACAGGCAACATCTTACGTCAGCTGTTGGACAGAACATATTTTAAGGAATGACATCATCAATGTGGTACAAATCTGTTGTTTGAGCTAAAGGTGATAGTAGACCCCACTCCCTCTGAAATTGTACACATTACAATTGTGTTGTATATCATTTAAACCTAGCACCAGAGTCACATACACTCATAGCATTCAATTTCTGTGGGTTTTAAACACCTACCTATCTAAGTACACAAGCTACAGGACATTGTTAAACTGCATGAACCACAAAAGAAGTTGTACTGGAATGGTGAGATAAATCATATTTCAACAAATGGGCTCATCAGTGTTTAACAAAGCAGCTGACTAGGCTCAAATTGACAGAAAGGAGTGAAACAGCCTTCTATTACATCTATACATCAGATCTGTGGGTGATGCCATTCCTACGATGCCACTCCTACCTACTTGTGCATTCACATGCACACACTAACATAACTGAGCCTATGGGTTAATGCCTACATTTGAACTGCCTGCCTAGCTAAGATAACACACTAGAATACATTGTATGACTTTCAAGCATCACATGAGAAGTTTGATTTACAACTGTGAGATGGTGCACATTTGAATGGGTGGCATCACCATTGATTTAATAGAGTGATGTCTGTTCTAAAAGGGACTAAAAGTGGTGGGAGACATCACTCCCACAGTAGCTACACATCATCCCACTGAGTGAAGTCATTTGTGCATAGCACTACAGAGACACGCCCACTCAGAGTAGTTAGTCACTGCTGAATTCAAACCACCTACCTATCTAGTTACACAATCAACTGCAAGTGTCACTGGAAAAGTCTTAGCATAACTGTGCTATACAGCACATTAGACAGGGTGCCAGCATTTTTGTGTAACAGAACTATTGCTTGTGTTAAAAAGAGAACCTTCTCTCAGTGTAAATGTCACTTCTGAGGGGAAGTGTACACATTAGATCTGTTGATGAAGCCATATCTATCTAACACTAGAAACACTAGAAACACACATACACTCATAGTAGTTCAACACTGTTAGATACAAACCATCTACCTATCTTGTTATCTTGTTATACAATCTGGAGAACAACGTATCAACTGCAAATGTCACAGGAGCAGTCTGATTACCAGAGATAGAGTGCATTTCAAAGGATGACCTCCTTAGTGCAATGCAGAGAAGATGTCTTGGTTAAATCTAGAAGAAACTGATGGGAGAAGCACTGTCCCACTGTAAATATTTCTACTGAGTGGAAACTTACACATCACATTCCTATGATAAGAAAGTATGTTGCACAACCCTATTTTTCAGAATGTAGTAATTGCCCCCCACAGATGAATGTTTATCAAGGTAAAGAAAGGAAATTTGGTGTTCCCTTATACTTCACAAGTGATGCTAAGGATGTTATCAGAATTATCAATAAGCATTAGAAAGTTTTAACAGCGGACCTTAAAGTTAGAGCAATAGTTGGGGAGACACCCTGTTTTTGGTTTAAGAATAGGAAATGCTTGAAAAGGATGTTATGCTATCCAAGAGAGACAGTCAGCAACAAATATAATGAGAATAACACTACTCAACCCTGTAGGAAGTGCAATTATTGTTCTTATATAGATAATAGAGGTTATTTTGAGCATCCGGATACAGGGTATACATTTGTGTTTAAGGTTAAAGCTGATTGTTGTACGCAGCATGTTGTTTATTTAGCCCACTACCTACAATGTAGTGAATTTTATGGCAGTAAAACCATTAGAATGCTGAAAGATATAATAAGGGAACACTTGTGCAATATCAGGATATGTTCCATTAATAATGTCATGTCAAAACATGTTATTGATACCAGAGTACAGCAGACTTTTAAGTTATTGGCAATAGATGCTATAGAACCCATTTTATCTGGAGAAGATACAAAGGCAGTAACTGAAACCAGAGAATTAAGATGGATAACAAACACCAAACACCAAACATAAACCAACCACACAGATAAAGACTGCATTAAACCAAATCATAAAGCCAAAAAAAAAAAACGATAAGGCAGCCAGACACAGCTTAAAACCATCTATTTATTAAAAGGTAAGTGCTTTTGTACAGGCACACTGCACTTCATCAGACCATAAAGTAAAATCAGAATCAAATCATTTAAATAATACATTCAATAAAACAATAACTGAGTTATTAAAAAACAGCTACTTCAATGAATTAAGGAATGAGCTTTCAAAACAGGCTTTAAAGGTACATTTCTGTTCAAACCTGGTGCTCTGTGTGCTAGGAACCTAACTATCCATTTAGTTTCAGCCAGTTCTAACTTATTTTCCAAATCTCACCCTCTCTTACCTATGGCAATCAATTGCAAGACAGAGAATACAAAACTATGTCCAATGTTGTCACACATATTCATATTATGCACTGATATGGTCCCTTCTTTGTATATAAGATAGATACTCTAAAATATGTTCTTTAAAAGAATGTGTGGTTTTCCCTATATAGCAACACATGCAATCTTTGCAACAGGTCAGATAAACCAAAAAAAAAGTAGGGCAATCTGCATAAAATTTTGGTTTAAACCTATACCGACTAGTAGGATGCACAAAAGCTTTCTCGTTAAAGATAAAACTCCAAGCCCTACACCTCCTACATGAGTATGTACCCATCCTATCTTAACATATAATAGTAAATATGCCCTGACATTTAGTATTACATAATTCCCTTATCAATGTTCGCTTGTTCTTAAACCTAAAAGATGGACATGGACCAACCAATTTCTGGATAACATCATCAGCCAATAATATAGGCCAAATTCTTCCTAATAATGCTACATACTTTACTTATATCACTCATATAAGTCAAGGCAACCCTATTCCTACTCAACCCACAAGACTTCTTATTGCTGTTGAGAGCATTGTTTACCTCCTGTCTAGCTGAGTAGAAGGGCTTGGCCCTACCCTTACAGGCAATATTAAGATCTCTCATGCATAAAACCATTTCATCACTACAGTAACATCTAGTCTTAAGATCATCTTGCAAATATCCTATCGCCTGGACAAATGCCCCATCATTAGTATGTAGCCTAGCATTATATATGCTTGGCCCTTAATAATGTTAAGAAAAACGTGGCCAGGGTGCATACTGGTCTGGTGCAAAAGATTATTCCTATGACAAGGTTTCCTGTAGAGAAAAGTTTCAACAGAACCTGTAGATGTCTTAATGATTTGCACATCCAAAAAAAATCTATGTTCTCAAACACCAAATTTTAGTAAATTTCAAATAAGCAGTAGTTGTATTCAAATAAAGTACACATTCCTTCAAATCAATCAATGAGCCTCTCTATAAAAGAAAAATGTCATCCACAAACCTCTTATACAATTTAATATAAGGACTGAATCTGTTACTACCAAATACATATTCTTCCTCCCACTGAAACATCACAAGATTGGTGTAGCTATTTGCACAAGCCATGCCCATAGCTACGCCAACCTTCTGTCAATAAAAGCAGTCATTAAACATAAAAATATTATTTTCAAGTATTATTTCAAATAAAAAGGAAATTAACACTATCATATCCGACGAATATGAACTTTACTTTGAAAGAACCAACCTAACAAAATTGGGTATGACCATAAATAACATCGACACGTCCAGAGTAAGAAACGAAAAATCAGAAATATAAATATGACCTACTGCTTCATACAAATTCCTTAAAAATGTTCAGTGAAGCACAGAGGGAACCACTGGTCCAAGTTTATCCTACACATAAATGGATAAGGGTTCAGTCAACCAGCCCTTCCCAGACACTATAGGTCTAAATGTAGGTCTGTGGAGACCTTTATTAATTTTGGGGAGGCCATATATGTAAGGAATTAGAGAAGAATCAACCCCAAAATAATTCTACAGATCACAATCGAACATTCTACACATAAGGACATCGTATAGGTCATTATTGACTCTCTTAACCATTCTATCAACATCTGTTCTTGAAACAACTTCAAATGTTAAATGATCATTTAACAGTTCAGTCATACTTTCATTATAGTACAGTCTGTAAAGTACAACAACTACTCTGCCCTTATCTGCAGGACAGATTTGTGTAGAGTCATTAGTCTTCAATTCATTAAGTGCCTTTCTTTTATCAGGCTCTAAATTACAGAATTTTTTATAAGATCTAGTCTCCCCTGTCCCCAAAAGATCCATTTCACAAAATTAATAAACAACTTCAATGAAGGAACCATAGCAGCGGAGAATACACTTGGTTTTCTAAAAGAAGTAGCACCTAAAGGCTTTTCAGCATTCACATTAGCATACATTTTATTTATATCTGTAAAGTACCAGAGCAGAACCACATCTGAAGAAAACAAGACCAAAACCACTATATAAAAATGTCGACAAGTATTTAATTTAATCAGATGATTAGCCCTTTCACAAAAAGATTGCTTCATCAGATCACACTTAATAAAAAGTGAATAATATATATCTTCAGCACACCATCAAAGGACCAATGAACACAGAGTGCATTTTCTATCTCTAAGCAACTTACTGAATAACAATAATTAAATGACAATTCACCATTAACAAAGCACTATGTACTCTTACTCTCATGTACCAAAAAGTGGTACTAGAACCTAACTATCCATTTAGTTTCAGCCAATTCTAACTTATTTTCCAAATCTCCCCCTCTTTTATCTATGGCAATCGCTTGTAAGGCAGAGAATACAAACCTATGTCCAATATTATCACACACATGTTTATATAATGCACTGGTATGGTCCCTTCTTCATATATAACCTAGATGTTCTAAAATACATTCAGTAAAAGAATGTGTGGTTTTCCCTATATAGAAACACATACAATCTTTGCACCAGGCCAGATAAACCAAAACAGAAGTAATGAAATCTGCATAAAATTTTGGTTCAAACCTATACCTAATAAGTTAGAACTGGCTGAAACTAAATGGATAGTTAGGATCCTACCTCACAGAGCACCAAGTTTGAATGGAAGTGTACCTTTAAAGCCTGTTTTGAAGTTTCATTCCTTAATTCATTGAAGTTGTTGTTTTTTTAATAACTCAGTTATTGTTTTATTGAATGTACTATTTAAATGGTTTGGTTTTGATTTGACTTTATGGTCTGATGAAGTGCAGTGTGTCTGTATGAAAGAGCTTACCTTTTAATAAATAGATGGTTTTAAGCTGTGTCTGGCTGCCTTATCTGTTTTTATTGGTTTTATCATTTGGTTTAAGGCAGTCTTCATCTGCTTGTTTAGTTTATTTTTGGTGTTTGATAACGTTTTGGACATAACCGAGTGCAGCATGGCTGAGGGGCTTGATATTAAACTGAGCTATAGCCCAGCAATTCATTTTAATCTTAAATTGCATGATCAACTGTTGGGTCTATTGACAGCCTTTGTTAATCCATTGCTTGGAGCTGATTTCACAGAGGACACTGTTGTGAATAAAGATGGATGTCTTGATCAGGAAGGATCATTCTCTACACTTAAGATAATAGAAAGTAAGTTATTCAAAGTTAAAAAGTTACAGTGGCTGAGGCTCTACATGGAGGCTTGCCTGCACCATAGAGTAGTTCCCAGAGGACTCTATGTGCTTAAAATGCCTACACATGGAGAGGCATACCCTGAACTGCTGCAGAGATGGCAAGTGCTTAATTTAGAGCTCAGTTTCAGTTATATGGGCCTACTTATTGAATATTTTAAGCTCTCTGAGCTTGAGCTGCTCTCAGAGATTGAGCAGACACTTAATGAGTTAAAGAAGAAATTTGTAAGTGAGGTGCTTGATCGGGGGATTGATGACGTTTATAATGCAGTTTGTATGTATGAAATTAGATTGAAGAAACTAAAGCTGAACAAACTGCATAGGGACTATACAGATTTTTGAAAATGGGATATTTTTGTTTGGCCCCATGAAAATGCCCCAATGGTTTCACAGAGAGAAGGAAGCATGAGGTCTGAAGGTCCCTCCCATACCTCTCAACCTGGAAACATCAAAAATCTTGAAAAGGCCCATGAAAAATAGGTACAAATCTTATGCGAATTAATGTAAAATTTGCATAGATAATTACATAGCCCCGCCCACTCCGATGGAATTGTGGAATACCAACTTTCAAACGCAAATTGAAGAACAGACAACAAAAATATGGTACCAGAGTCCCCCCTGCAGCCATTCCAATGTCCCATTACCTGGCTATTTCACCCCATTTACCATAAACACTAATATGTGCATACTGCTTTACTTCTACATTGATTTTTTTGGATTTTATTTTTGCATTTTATAGCACAACGCACAAACACTAACAGGTACCTGCTAAACAAATCAATACTGTATGACAATGAAAATAGACGGCATTAAAATTTCTCTGCCATTGAAACTAACATTCATTGAAACAACATTGAAACCTAAACCACATCCAAAGAAAATTCATCTGGCCAGTGGTGGATAAAGATTGCCTTTGGACTGTTTTCAAATTATAGGCCCCTTGCACACAAAACAAGAAAAATACATGCGTTCTTTGATACACCTTCCTGACTTCATTAAATTATATTCCTTGTATAATACAGCACACTTGTTAGACTTAAGTTAGAGCGCATTTTAAATTTATTGTTTGAACATTTTTCCAGTAGGCAATGAAACAAAATGCATGAAACAATTCAGAACATTTCCATCATAAAGGTGTGCTTCCGCACAAAGACACACGCAAATGTATATATGTGTATATATATATATATATATATATATATATATATATAAATATATATATATATATATATTTATATATATATATATATATATAAATATATATATATATATATATATATATATATATATATATATATAAATATATATATATATATATATATATATATATATATATATATAAATATATATATATATATATATATATATATATATACACATATACATATATAGATAGATAGATATTCAATTTCAGGGGGGTTTTTTTTGGGGGGGGGGACAAAAGGCCAAAAACTAGGGACACATTTTAAACATTGCTTGTATAATATTGGAAAGTTGCTAAAATAAAATGTTGTGTTACCACCATGCATTTCACTGTCAAGTCTTGAACCCAGGTCCATGTGCATTACAGTCACAGCAACATGCCACTATACCAAATCAGCAGTTTCATGAAAGATAAGAAGACTGAAACTTAAATGGCTATCATTTAGTGAATTCAGTTTTCACTTCTCACCATAGCTCTCAACCTCTTAGCACAAAAAACCCTGGACAAAGCCAATAATGGGGGAATACAGAATTCATTTCTCAGTTCTCACTTCTCACCATAGCTCTCAACGTCTTAGCACAAGAAACCTGGATAAAGCCAGTAATGGGAGAATATACAGCCCCAAAAATAGGGACAACTTTCAAATCTTATAAACTTAGAAAATTGTGTTACCATTTATTTTTTGAAGAATATGAAGTCTGAAATTCAAATGCCTGTCATTATTTAGTGAATTCAGTCCTTCGGTGATTTGCCACAAAAATCCTGAAAACCACAGATTTAATGAGGAACAGAACAAAAATATGAGGCAGAAATTCACAAGTGGGGCATTTTCACACACACACACACACACACACACACACACACACACACACACACACACACACACACACACCTCTCCACGAGTAAGCAGAAATAACTCTAAATTAAGTTAAATAACACCACGAGTAAGTGGAAATCAAATGCAGCAGTCATTAGATGCCGGTTGTAAACACATACACGCACACACGTGCACACCTCTCCACGAGTAAGCAGAAATAACTCTGAATCAACTTAAATAACTCAACTTGAGTAAGAAATGCAGCAGTCATTAGATGCCAGTTGTAAGCTCTGCAAGCAGAAATATATAATAAATAACTCTCCACAACGAGAAGAAAATACCTTCACACACACCAGTTGTAAGCAGCCAGCATCAAGCAACTCCATACAGCAGTCATTCTCCACAAGACGAAAATACCTTCACAGACACACACACACACACACACACACACACACACACACACACACACACACACACACACACACACCAGTTGTAAGCAGCCAGTCGTACGGATAACTAGTAGTACCTTAAAAGCTCCAGTCATTTCCACACAAGTTGTTAGATGTATAACTCTGTATAACTCCATGCCAGTCATTAGGCTAACTAGTACCTTAAAAGTTCCAGTTGTTCAGTTCACAAAGCAGATACCATCCATTCAAATAGCCAGAAACTCTGTTCATTCACAAGCAGAAACTCTGTGCAGTACCATCCGGAGCCCTTGAGCTCAATTCTGATAGGTTGATGTAGCTGATGTCATCATGCACATGATGACGTCAGCTGCGAAAGCACAAAAGAAAAAAAAATTTAAAAAGTTGAAAAAAATTGGAAATGGAGGGGTGCCATTCAGAAATCATGGTACCCCAATATTTAGACCACAAAACTCAGTAAAAAACTAGTAATTTGGTATGCCAAGCAAAGTCCCAGATAGCTACTAAAGGTGGTGCTGGTGAAAAAATGTAAAAAGAAGAAAAAGTCCTGACACCACCATGACGGCTGTTAAAATAAACTTTACTGGTAAAATTATTAAAACATAACAAGGCAATAAAATTAAGTCCCTTCATTCAACAAACTATAAGCGCTTTCAGTTTTAACCTTCTTCAGATCGTAAAATTTGTGGGACATCTTTTTTTCATTCATAGTATTCATTGTCCAATCAAATTGCTGCTTTTCAGCCAATGTCTCCATCAATGTATCTACTACCTGTGATGCATATTAAATGGGGTATCTTTTTCCATTCACAATGTACATCATCCAATCATATCACCATTTTTCAGCCAACACCTCCATCAATACTTTGATGTATAGTAAATGGCATCTTCATTTATATAGAAAGTCCATCTTCAATCATATTATTATTCATTAACCAATATCTTTACTAGTACTCTCTATTAAGCTAAAACAAATGTTAGTAGCACAGTTACTTTTTATTTCTTTGTTGGGTGCCCAGCTTTTAGAACCGGTCTTAATGGTACTATGGCATTTAAACCTGGATTACGGTCAGCACGTAAAATTAATTATCCACTTGATTTAATTTCTTTCAGTCCTATTCATTAGGTCACATTTTGGTTAATCCTGAAAAGTGCATTCTATAACTTTAAAATAAAATTGATGGTTAGGAAAGTTCATAACGTGTATTGCTAATGCATTATGCTTGTCTTGATGCTGTATGTCATGTAAATGTCTTTGAATCCTGCATTCAAAAGTCTGGTCAGTTTTGCCTACATATAAAGTAGAACACATTCTGCGTGTCACAAGGTAGACCACATGTTGAATGTTTCAAGATGCTGAGCAGGAAAAAACATTCCCCCGGATTTACTATTCCTCCATGCAGGGCTAGCTTAGTCCTGCACAGAGGTGACCATTTAGGAGCAGGACAGCAGTGTGCCAGGCATATTAATGAGGTGCGCTGCCTGAGCTCTTAATCCTACATGGAGCGTATAAGAGTGCAGGGGCTGTGTTTGAGAGCAGAGCTCTCAGAATATACACCCCCCCGCAATAAAGAACAGCAGAAAGGCCCAAGAAATGAGCGAGACTGCTATCGGTGACTGCATATTCCCACCAACATTCCCCCTGGTGTACAACAGCAAGTAAATACAAATAAAATGAACAACGCTGTATTATTTTTTTTAAATCTGATTAAAGCTAACTGTAGGTGATCAGGTGTGCCCATCGCTTAGCTACTGTTAATGCAGCTTAAATGGCTGAAGAGGATAACAAGGAAGATATATGCAAATGAAGCAGCATAGCAATAATGTAGTGAGCAGAGCATTCGCCTTGCGAGCATGCATTCCAAGTTCGAGTCCCACTGCAGCACATTCCATTTTCCATGGCAAAGCACGTTATGACCAATATTTTGGTGCATAACCCACTAAATAACATATATGTATGAAATTCAGTACTGCAGTAAATGCATATGTGAGGTGTCATAATGAATAAAGCACCAGTAAGTTTAAGCACCAATAAGCAGTAGTAAGCATATTTAAGCACTGGTAAATGAGCTTAAGCCCATTTGTGCTGGGGTAAGCAATGAGCACACAGGTTAAGCAATTCTAAAGCTAACTCTGTGTAAGCATATGTAACTGGAGGTTAGCAGTGCTTACCATCACGCAAACCCGTGCAAACCCACTCAGATATGCTCAAAAGTGCCTTAATCACTCTGTATCCAATGGCCCTTGTTCTGCCCAACAACAAAATAAACAGTCATGCAGGTCTCGAACCCAAGATCCTGTTCACCATAGTCATAGCAGTTAACCACCAAGCCATCACAGAAGTACTGAACAATCAGGTATCAGCAAACAAGTCTTCACCATAGTAAAACCAAATTTAACCTGTAAAATGAATCAGTATACAGACATATGTGCCTTAACCCACTACAGAACATAAAGATGTGAACCGGAGTACTGCAGTAAGTCCAGAAGTCAGGTGTAATTGTAATAGGGTGTTGAAGTCCCCAATAAAACACAAGGACCCCATACAGTGTACGTACATATGAATCATGGATACCAGGCATACATATAATGTGTAATGAATAATAACGCAATGCCAAAAAGGAATTATAATGCAAAGTCTAATATAAGCAATGCTAAGTACTGCACAGACCAGCTTAGGAGGTGTAAGCAATGTGTAGGCCAGCTAACTCAATGTGCTCAGTGTTATATCCCTTTAAATAATGCCAGCCCTAGGTAAGCAGGTTTGCCCATAGATTAGCCTTTTCAAAACCGGCCAATCACAGAAAAGTGTGGGAAATCAGCCCTACTTAAACCCAGGTGGCAGGAATACATCTCATAACTGGTTGTAGCTTCCCCTTGCAGGCACAATGGCAGTAAAGGGAAAAGGTGTGCACTTCTGGATGCAGTGCTGGTGTATCCATGAGTCCAAGGTCATGGCAGGACTCCTTGTCAAAGACCATGATCAGAGACTGCTGCAGGGCCAGTACCATTGCTCCCAATATAAGGTGGAGGCTTGGAACCATCTTGCCCGCAACCTCACCAGTGCCACTGGCATACCCCAAACTGGTGAGCAGGTCAGGCATCACTATGCCGACCTGAAGTGGTGTAAGGGGGATCTCTTGGAGGAGTGGCTCCAAGAGGCTAGAGCGGCAGGAGATGTTTCAGTTGTGTTGTAGTATCACCCCACTATGTGTGTAATAATTGCCAGCTCAGGTATATCATGGATAGGTATGGCTAAATATTGCTATTATGTCCCCCACAGCTGCAATGGAGTGGGCCGTGAACCAGGAGGTCCACGTCAGTCGCCTGGTGAGCTTACAAGTGGGATGATCCCAGAAATATAGGCAGCCAACAGGAAATACAATTAATACTCATGCAATTACTGTCATAGGAAATAAAACTAAAAGTAGTAGTAAATTAAATTGCTTGTATAATACCTGTATAGTTCAAGGCAAGTACTGCATACACTAGAGATTATGGCAGGAAGAGTCTCATATCATTTGTATGTCAATAAAAGTGTAATAGCCTGACAATAAAGGTCTAACTGCTGGACCGCATGTGTATACTCTGGTATCATATGGTAATGTAGATTAGCAATCATGTAATAGTATTGTAGTATTAAGCACTGTTACCCACACTGTGCACCATAAATTGAATGTGTAGGAATGCCTTTATATGACAGGTGTAATCCCCAGAGGCCATGTAGTATGACTGAGAGACACACAGACAGAAAACAGGGAAAATGCAGACAACAAAACCTGAATAGCACATGCAACTGATATGTGAACTGTTGCCTTTTTAGCACACACAGCCATTGTTCGTATCCTATCAGTGGTAGTACTCTGCATACAGAATCATACCCTACAACTGTACATAAATGTCCAGTAAAGTGGCCCATATCTGTTACCTATCAACCTGTCCTCCTGGGAAATCAGTGGGATGATCCCAGAAATATAGGCAGCCAACAGGAAATACAACTAATTGACACACATCTATGAGAATAAAGCTGGCACACTAGCAACTCTCCAATACCTTATGAGACTAAGAAGCCACATATGTCCCATTTACACCCCAACTTGTCAAGCTGCGGTCAGAGTGTGTACAGTAACAGAGTGAGATGTATATGCATAATAGTAATGTGGAATCTGGTACTGTTTGTGGGAACATTCAGGTAGTGCTAATAAACATTCCTCCCACAGGTTTGTCAGATACCAACACTGTGCCTAGAAATACAAGAATGATATCCAGTACTGGTATTGTTTACAATGGTATTGTATGGCAGTGCAACTGATGCAGTTGCTCTAAATAATGAGGCATTACACATCACTGTCACACACACTGTCCTACAACATATAACTGTCTAGGAAATCTGTATAAGAGTGTTGTAATACAAGGTCAGAATGCAAAAGCACAGGGGATTAATAAGACAGAAAGCAGATAAGAGATATCCAGCAATATCTATATAGCAAACACATCTGTGATGGACAGTGTTTAAGTTGTAGCAGACACAACCATGTTCTGAATCCTGAGAGTGGATGCAGGGTGCATACAGAATCATACCTCACAACTGTACAGATGAGGCCAGAATTTCCAGTATATGGGCCCATATCTGCTGCCTGTCTCCCTGTCCCCCTGGTAAATCTGTGGGATGATTCCAGATGTTTAACCAGCAAACAGGGAATACAAGTGATTGTCAAACACCTATGAGAACAAACCTGTCACTGAAGAAATCCCCAAAACTGTTAGGAGAGTAATATGTCAAGTATGTCCTACCTACACTCCCATATTGTCAAGCTGTGACCAGAGTGTGTACAGTAGCAGAGTGAGATGTATGTGCATAATACTAATGTGTAATCTGGAAGTTTGTGTGGCAGCAGTCAGGTAGTGCTAACAAACATTGCTCCCACAGGTACGTCGGATACGAACACTGTGCTGAGAAATACAGACCATTATAACCTGTACTGGTACTGTTCACTCTGGTAGTGTAGGGAATTGTTTGTTGCAGTTTCTCTGAATAATAAAGTATCACTGATCACTGTCACCCACACTGTGCTACATAATATAACTGTGTAGGAAAGCACGTATATGTGTGTGTCAATTTACTAATGGTGGAAGAGGCAATATTCTCGATATGTCCTGGAACACCAACATGTGGTCAACACATGGCCAGAGTCTGTGCAGAAAGAGTTGGATAGCTATGTGCATAACATCAACCCAGAATCTGGGAGTATGTGTAGAAACAGTTAGTGTTAACAAATATTCCCTCCACGTATACCAGGTAAGAGGTGTATACTGCAGGTAAAACCAGTTCATGTGTAATGATGACGACAGCCATATCACTGTCCAAACTAAGGCTATAGGGTAGTGTAGTAAGACTTGTAAGGTAGAGATAACAGCACTGACTAGGAAAGTAATGTGGACTACAGGAATATACTAGTCGTTAATTGACATCTTTCCCCACCCAACATATCTCCAACAATGATCACCATACTTACCCAAACTGGTATGTAATGACACGTATGTTCTGATACTGTCCAGTTGTTTGATAAATATTTTAATGGTTCCCATGCATGTGCTGTATTGAATTGTTCCAACACTGGTAGCATGGTGCCACCAGTGTGCCTGCATACTGTTCTTATTACCACTGTGGTCCCATATATGCATGTGTTCTGTTTGCTATGCAACTGTTCCGTATCTGGTGTCTGGGTTAATGGGAATATCTATGCATGCTGTTATACCTAGCCTTGGAATGTGTTGACTATTACTAACCCACATATGATGATGAAATCTAAACACTATAGCATGTGGATCCACCTGTCCCCCCTCAGCTGGCTGTGGCACCGGGCACCAGCATGTCCAGTTTGTTGGTCCTGCACCACCTTTGGGTGGAACCACCTCAGGGGATGAGGCTCACCCCCCGGGAGCAGGCGTGGACAGGCATCTGTCACCCGTCGCCAGATCGGGGTCACTTTGCGTAGAGAGATGCAGCTTGGTGATCTTCTACACCCACTTGAGGGCCTCGTGTTGCAACTAGAGCATCAGTCTGGCACTGTGACAGCCCCCAACACAGCCACCATCGCATCGGGACTGTGAAGGTGCAGTGGTGACTGCCCATGGGTGGGGACCTCAGTCCCACTGTTTCCACTAGGGGGCTCGTGGGCTTCCGATTTCCCAACACCCCTCCCCATCAAGGTGTTTACCCCCCCCACATGTGTCATATACCACCCTGTATGAGTCTTGTTTGTCTTGTCTGTTAACCTACCCAACCTACCCTCACAAATATACCTATTACCCCTCCCCAACATCCCACTCTCACCTGAAAAAAAAAGGGCAATCTGTTCCCACAAAAAAATCTCAACCCATACATAGCTGTCCATTTCACACACGTGTCTACTGGACACATGCAATCTGGTCTAATTGGCATCACAACCTATTATTGCTGTCCACACCCCTTCCCAGGGGGTTGAGTGTCCAAATCTACCTCCAAATTCAGTGTATATGCACAGCTTGCTGTAGAAGAAATGGGCAGCTATGGCCCTTCCCTACACACTTCCTGCACATCCCTGGCTAGTTTCCCCTAATGTCTGTTCCTCTTTGTGCCCCTTTTTTCACCACTTTCCTATCAACCCCTTTTTTCTTTTATTTTAAAGAAATCAGTGTGGGAGTAAGCGGGAGTAAGCACTTTTAAGCAGCAGTAAGTGGGTTTAAGCCTGTTTCCACAGAGGTAAACAATGTCTACACTGGTTAAGCAATTTAGAAGCTGAGTATAACAAACTGTAACTGGAAGTTAGCAGTGCTTACCTCTGCACAAACCCACTTACAATTGCTCAAAAGTGCCTTAATCACTCTGTATCCAATGGCCCTTGTTCTGCCCAGCAACAAAATAAACAGCCTCTGCAAGGCTCAAACCCAGGACCCTGTACACCATAGACAAAGAGATTTACCACTAAGCCATGACAGATATACATAACCCTGATGTATTCACAAACATGTCATCCAGCCCAGTCATTCAACAGTACAGAGAATGGATTCCAACATGCAGATGTATGTGTGTGTGTAAATATATTAATATCTAAACAGATACAACATATCTATATATGTAGATATATATATATATATATATATATATATATATATATATATATAAATATATACATATATATAAATATATTGAGCATATATACATGCAAATACCTACATCTATAGATATATATGTCTACAGCTATATGTCGAAATATATACAGCAACTTATATATATGTAAGCAGATATATATAGCTATGTAGGTATATACGGGCATACATCTGTAGATAACAATGGGAAAATAACAAAAACATGTATGTCCACATGCACCATTAATGAGGTTGAGAGGCCCCAAAGAATATACGTCTTGTACAAATAGGTATATCCCCCCACACAGCCAAGTCCACCCTGCAATACACTACCAAGTGTTGCAGATCCCATAACCTGGACCTGACACGACATGGGCACAAGATGTTAACAGTACTCCATCCCACCTGTATGATGTCAGGCTGGTATCAGTAACATATCATGCAGTACAGTCTGGCTCCCATAGGTACTGTGCAATGTGGAAGCTATCAACCTCTTTAGGATACATATACACAGACACATATATGCATGTGTGTGGCTATACATACACACACACAGAGATATGTATAGTAAGATACATATGTAGAAGGTGCACACTATATGGAGCAGCCACTATGCCTACAGATAACACCTTAACAACTGGACACTGTATGAGCCACCCATACAAATGACAATTGTTGCCTGCAACATATACCCACAGAGAGGTCAAAGGATATAACACCACACATAGGTTTGCATAAATGGGAAACCTTTATCTGTGTACCATTACAGTTATATATGCCATGTCATATAGCTGTTCAGACACTGACATCTATATAAACAGAGTAATGCAACTGTGAAACAATTATAGGTGCATAGATTAATACTAGGCTAACTGTCCTTATGAACCATTTTACGTCTAGCCAATTATCCCATGTGAGAATCAATCCCTCTACCTTGTGTATGTAAGGCAACCACTTTAACCATTATGCCAACCTCCCACTGACTGATACAGTAGTCTGGAAAGGTTTACAAACATTGCTGTCCAGGCCATGCCCTTCAAATAGTACAAGAGTAAAGACAGACTGGCCCACAGGATACTAAACAATCAACAGTAAGTAATGCAGGTGTAGAGTTCAGCAGCCTCTATCTACACACCCTATACACAATCACTAGGTGGTAAAGATCTCACTTGACACAATGGGATGTAACTGTTACATAACAAGGCATAACTGACACCATGACAAGCACACTGACAGACAGAACAGTCTGTATGGCAGGAGGCAGTAGGCCTGCATTAGCACAGTTTATGTACATAATTTAAATATAGGTGAATTGTATGGTAATACACATCCAGATACCTTAAGGCAGCTCACCCCTGATACCCCCACATGTTGTAACAGACTAGGTTATTTATGTTGCATCCCCAACTTGACTCAATAATACAGGGCCATATACCACTGTTACATACACTGGCCTTTGGAGTGCATAACATCACATATGTATTGTGTAGGTGATGCCCACACATATATGGCCCCAGCCCCACTGTATGCATGGGGGATACAACAGCAGTGGACTGATGGCAGGAATGGCAGCATGATATACTCACAGCCCACTACAGAACAATCCCTGACAGCATGTCATATGTGCAAAGCTTGGTATGTAGGTGGAGTACAGAGGCTGGAACACAGGCACATATGTGGAAAACTGTTGTCATACACTAAGCAAGTTGCTGGTGTTACAGGATACTCTGCAACATACCCTTAGTCAGGAATATGAGGTTAGAAACATAAATGGATGTAGACATGTACTGATCACACTCAACACACACACTGCCAGTGAAATATCTGACACAGGACCTGTGTGGTGGACAGACAAAACATGATAGGCACACATCTGGCCATCAAGAGGATAGGCCCACAATTGTGAGCTATGCAGACAGACTGGATTCCAAGCTAAACTAGTATGTACACACAAACCCTGTAACACCAGTACTATACAAAGCATAACACAACTCTAATCACACTCTATCTGTAATTCTGGAACCGCCTAGAAATATGTATCTGGCCTGAGTGTGCAGGTTCTCCTGTAAGAGGTATTGTTACCTGCTGTCTGCAACACCGATGCCCACACACAGGAAGGATGTCCATCACACAGGAAAGGTAAAGGGACCATGCCCGTATTATGTAGGGATGTATAGTAGGTGGTTGCCATGGCAGTGGTAATTGGACGTACTACACAGCAAGCTGCATGCAGTTAGACAATGTGGATGTTAACAGCCATGTAGATGGGTATAACATGTAACTACTGGTATACATTTGCCCCCATAGGTTATGCATTCACACACCCCTGTCTGTCCTGCCACATAATAACCGCTGGTACAGAGGTGCCATGGCCACTTACTACCCACTAGATATTGACATACATCTGTACAGCATCCCACTGCTCTATCTGACATACATGACTGTTATGATGGCCCGGCAGCAGTACATCTGGCAAGTATCTGGACATTACATCTCACTGGGTAAGTACACTAAGCTGCTAGACATGTAACAAAGCACTGTGCAGGGTACAGGCAAACTGGCTCAACGCTGGCCTATATTTCCTATGGGGGAGTGCACATGTACCTGCATATATAGCAGGCTCTACAAGCATGCCACAGCACAGGGTTACATACATCTGTGTGACAGTGCTTAACCACAACCAATGTGAGCACAACCATAGCCACATATGGTAAGCTAGCGTAATATTACAGTATATGGACTATCTGTTCGACACCAACCTCATATGTGCCACTCACACACTAACCCTACATATACTGTGCCTCTACATAGTATGGTCTGATGCCTGTCTGTGGTATGCGACATGTGCATATATGGCCCTACAAACATGTAAGCCAATAGGGTAACATACAGTGGAGCAGCATGTAACATCAGATAGAACAGGACCAAGAACAATGACATCCACCACAGTCTGTACAAAGGCCAAGGTACATAATAACAATACACACACTGTCGACAATCACCATAAGTACACAGACCTCAGTACTTTACACACAACCACACAATGTCCAGGTTATGTCAGCAAATATAACTCCTACTTTACATAATATGTGAAGCAGTTTGATATCTCACTGGCTTGTTATCAGATATGATGTCACTAATAATGGTGTACAGCACATATATATGCACCCCTTACTGCATGACATATGTAAAAAGGTTGACATGGTTGTTGCTGGAGGCACATACAGTGGGCCAATATTGACATGTTGCTGTGATAACCTCATACATTTACTGTTGTAACAGGGTTTGTTGCAACATTTGTCCTATGAGGGATGTGAAGTCAGTAACACTCACGGCTGTCACCATCTACAGACTGCAATCCCTACACTACCTTCTGCAGTTCACAGAGAGGTACTCTGTGGGTAACACATGAAATAAAAGGCACCACACACTGCCCAGTCTGCAGATGACCCTACAAATGGGGGTACCCTCATAAACATAGCACTGACATGGCAGGTATTAAAACATGTCGAACAGCCATATCCACACACTCTCTGTTAAACCAACATTACTCCAAATGTAGTATAGCAGCACTTAAAGTCTGTAGTCAGGTCAGGCACATCCCCCTCCTGTGTGTTGGCCTGTTTCCACAATGTATGTTGTTAGAGGTAAATCCCCAATCCATCTAAGATGCAGTTTGCCAAACAACAGATCGGGTTCCTGCTCACAGTGAATGAAAGGCCCATCACCAAGATGTTCCTGGATATTGGAGTGTGTTTCCATGCAATTGGCTATGGGAATGTTACCACAGTTGTACCACATGCAATCAGCTAGAGGAGGGCTGCAATTCATGCAGAGGCCAGCAGCTGATCATGAACATCACTTAAAATACACATGCTGCACCTAAGCAAAGCAGGTATAGGTCTCTACATCCACCAGAGAAGGAGTGAGAGAGGCAGACAGAGGCAAAGAAATATCAGGGAGGGGTGGGAGAGTAAAACGTAAGCATGTTTGTGTCACACACCTACCAGTACAGGGTATCAAACCCCTGATGTCAATGTAGTGCTATCAGATGTCCATGCAGTTATTGGATGGACCACATAGGTTACATGTTGAGGAGCCCTCAGAACGTATATGTGATGGTTAGTGACATCTGCAAAAGGGATATGGTAGCTACGCAGTAGGTGTAGTACATGTGCCTGTCCACATGAACAGGTGTCGGCGTCAACACAGCCACACTCCCACCAGGTCGCACACACATTGATACTCTTGGCAGGGCCAGGAATACAACTCATCACTAGTGGGATTGCCACAACACAGTACTGTGCAGGTATCACATGCACCACAGGGGTCATATGGAGGCTATATGGGCAAAGGATATGTGGAGGTGTCTGACATCAGACAGCATGCTTCAGTATGCCAATGGGGGTTGTAGTGAGTGTGAATGTGGTCATATGCATCATACAACACACACAGACATGGGTGCCAGTACTGACCTGCATGGGTGTATTGTTTCATGGGTGTGTAGTGGTCGATGGTGCCAGACAGCTATACAAGGCTAGGTGATGGGTATACCTTGGCATCAGGCCACATGACAATGGTCTGCATTGTGGCTCAGGTGTGTAGTGTAAGGATTTGCCCACACAGGTAGGTATTGTATTCACCATCCAGTCACCTGGGTGACTATTGCATGTGGCCAATGCTGTGCATTGCTTGCCATGTATGTGTTCCTAAGTCCATGACATGGACGATGTCTGGGATGTGCACACCTCCCACATGCATATACAGTGACATCTGGAACTGTACCTGGGGTATCTGGTCCATGTTGGGTACACAGATTGTTATCAGCAGATGTGCCAGTCCTGGCCCCATGTGGCAGAATTTGTTAATGGACAGCAGCTTGACCCTGTACCGACACTGATAGCATGAGACCAGCATTCCCTGTTGTCAGTGGCATCCGTCCATACAGGGCTTGTGTTTCAGGCATGGTAGGCCCTTTCTGGGTCACATTTGCTGGCACCACAGGTGTTGCAGGTGTCCAGTGGGGAACAGGGGGAGGTACACTGTCGGCATGCACATGCCTATTGGACTGATGGACAGGGTGCCATGCCCTCTGTAAACCACTGCAATCACAACATGGTTACCATCAGTGGGCAATATAGGTTCATAGGTAGGTACTAGGCTATTGGCCTAGGGCCTATACAAGCCTAGCCAAAAATGTACCCTGGCATTCGCCACCCAAGAAAAGTATTTTCCTGTGCCTCTGTCAAGCAAACCACAGAAGTGATCCCCGGGGTAAATTTCCTATTACCCATCCAATCATCAAGATTTTTCTTGAAGAGTGCTAATGAGGAGCTCTGTTTGACATAGATAGGTAGTCTGTTCCAGAGTATGGGAAGTCTCTGGGACAGGAATCTATCCCTCCAGCATGTTCTATTTATTGTGGTGACAAGGTTTAGGTCCCTAGAGCGTGTAGCTCGGAGGGATTGGGATTTCTTTAAGTGGAACATGTCCAACAGCTCTGGGTTTGACATAGTTTGTATGTTAGGCAGAGATCACCTCTGAGTAGGCGATATGCGAAGGAGTAAAGCTGGAGTTTTTTGAGATGGTCTGCGTAAGGCATCTGTTTGAGACCAGTAATCCTTTTTGTGAGGTATATTTGTGGCCTTTACAGTTGTTGTAGATGTCGTGTGAGGTATATACCTAAAGGGGAGTTGTACTCTATAATGGGTCTAATGAATGATGAGTAGAGGGGAACAATGACCTCTTTTTTTCTGGATGAGAAACCTTTTGTGATGAGGTGTGCCACATAGAAGGATTTCCTGACCACTTTGGCGATGTGATTATCAAAGGAGAGACTACTGTCCACCTGTGTCCCAAGGTCTCTTATCACACTTTCGGTGTTAAGTAGACTACCCCCTATGTGGTAGTTCATGGGTACAGAATTTTTACCAAAGGGGATGACAATGCACTTTTTGGCATTGAGCTTGAGACCATGTCTTTGACACCAGGCATCTGTCTCAGTGAGGTCCTTTTGTAGGATGTCCACATCATTAGGAGTTTCAATTATGGCTCCTAGTTTGCAGTCATCTGCAAATTTAGTTAGCCAAAGACCTTCTGTGTTAACCTGTACTTCAGAGAAGTAGATACCAAACAGGAGAGGACCCAGGACTGAACCCTGTGGTACTCCACTTGTCACTGGTCTGAAGTCTGATTTGGAGTCTGCTACTTTCACAGTGTGGGTTCTTTCAATAAGCCAGTTGGCAACCCATCTTGTGACATAGGGATTTATACCTAGTTTCGTGAGTTTATCTATAATTCCAGAGTGGGGGATGGTGTTGAATGCCTTGGCAAGATCTAGATAGACTGTGTGAACCACCTTACCCTCATCTATGGCTTTGGTGACTACTTCAAAGAAGTTATCAGGTTTAGGAGAGATGATCTGCCTTTTACAAACCCAAACTGTGTGGGGTCCAGGGTTTGGAGATCTCCAATGTCTTTGTTAAGGAGTTCCATAATAATATGCTCCATGGCCTTGCAGACGAGGCTCGTCAGGCTAATGGGGCGGGAGCTCCCGGGGTCTGTTGTGGCCCCCCCTTTGTGGAGTGGGATAACTGTCATGGTGCGCAATTCAATGGGCACAAAGCCTGAGGTGAGGCTATGATTGAACATGGTACTTAGGTGGAGTGCCAGTTTATTCTGTAGTTCATGTAGAAGGCAGCCTGGAAAGTTGTCAGGTCCTATGGATGCGGTGTTCTTGGCTTTGGAGAGTAAAGTTTTTACCTGTGCAGCCGAGATTACAGGAACTTTGCATTCTTCTGGTATAAAGATGGGCCCTTTAGAGGGTGAGAGGGGGGTAAAGTTAGCACTGAACCTATCTGCCAGGATGTTGGCAATATCAGTTGGTTCTGTATATTTTGTGTCATTGTGCTGTAACTCAGAGCAGATCTGAGTGTTGCCATTGAGATTTTTGACATAGCTATAGAATGCTTTGTGGTTGTCTTTAGAATCAGTGGCAATTTTGTTTTCATAACTAGCTTTGGAGGATTTTATGAGGGATCTCAGCTTCTTACTGAGGCTGACCAGGGAGTTCCTCCAATCGTGGGATTTTACTCTTTTTTTGCAACAGTTTCTTTCTTCTGTTGTAGAGTTTGTTTATGGTAGAAGACCACCAGATTGGCTTCCTTTTTTGGAGGATAGCATCTTGGTTCTGTTAAGGATAGCACGATCCATGCACTTGTGTAAGTGCTTATAAAGTGCATTTGTGTAGGGTTCAGAAGTCTTACCTCTATTGTCCATCTGCATGGGTGTCATGAAGTTTGCCACTTCTGTCTTAAGAAGCGTGAAGTTGGCTTTGGAGAAATTTTTTACGGTTGTTTTCCTAATGAGGGGTGGGAGCGGTATGTGGATGTCTAGGGTGATTAGCTTGTGGTCGGATCTGACCAATGAGTAGCTGACCTCTGGTGTGGAACACCGATCACCCATGTTGGTGATGACCAGTTCAAGGATATTGCTGCCTCTGGTGGGGGGTGTGGATAAGTTGATCCAAAGTGTTAGAATTGGGTTTGAGTCTGAGGAAGGTGAGGCACTGGTCCACACCGAAAGTGCTTACTATTAAACGTCTTTTTATTATTTTCTTTGCCGGTTCTCATTGTGTTCCTTATCACCTTTTTCAGCTGTTAGAATTGATGATATCCAGAAAACATTGAGCAAAAGAGTTGGTACATGAGTAGTTTTCCCAGTTAATGGTAGGGTAGTTGAAATCACCCATTATTAGAGTGTTGGGTTGTACCTTAATATTTTCCAGTGTATCAAGAAAAGAGGGGTGGGAATCCTGGGGCATGGTGGAGGGTCTGTAGCAAGCTACAATCTGGATTGTAGTTTTGCCCAGAGTTAGTTGAACTTGGATAATCTTGGATGCATTATGCTGAGCAACTAGCTTGGAGGTGTGGATATCCTTAATGAATATGGACACGCTTCCACCTTTAGTGTTTCGGTCTATGTTTGGTGGCCGAAAGGTGTGGTATGAATTATAGCCTGGTAATGCAGGGGTGCTCTCTGGAGCTTTGAACCAGGTCTCTGTCACTGCACAGATGTCAATGTTCTCCATTTTAAGGAGTGCCTCCAGTGAGTGCATTTTGAGGTTTAGACTTCTAGCATTGAGTAGCATTACCCTCAGATTTTGCTTGCTTGTACCTGTTATGGTGGTGAATTTGTCATTTGAACTTTGCCTAAAAAAGGCACTATAGGGGTGGCAAGAGCCTTTGCCAGTATCCAGAATCCCAAGGGCAACAGGTTCAGGCCATCTCTGGCAAAGCAGCGTGGTCTGTCGATCACGTCATCCCAGGCAGACAGATACTGGATTCCCTTAGAATGACACCAGAAGCTTATCCAATTGTTAAAGTCAATAATTTTGTCCTTGTACTGTGGTGTAATTCTGGGTGATGGCAGGATGCTATTCAGGTCTAGTGTCATACCAGCCTGGGCTACAAGATCAGAGCTCCTCCATGTCTCTTTTCATGTAGTCCAGGGAGGTACCTCTCAGGTCATTCATACCAACATGGACAATGACAGAGTCATATTTGTACTTGTTCTGGAGTGACCTGAGTGCGGGCATTATGTGGCGGATCCTGGCACCTGACAGGCAGCTGACAGTAACTTTTTCCTTGTTTAGCCTGGTGAGTGGAACATCAGTGTGTCTGACTATAGAGTCACCTATGACTAGAGTGTTGGGTACGTTATGCCTTATGAGCTGTAGTTGAGTGGCACACTGAGTATGTGGGCTATGTGTCATTAGGGTTGTGTCGGGGGGTGGAGGCTGCTTGCATTTCTGCTTTGGAGGTCTCTGTTGATCGGGCAGATTAGTACTGAGAGCCTTCGTGAATGTAGGTGTGTGTTTTGTGGTTCTGTGTGTGTGTTTTGGTGGTGTAGGTTTTGAGGGACTATGTGATGAGTATGGTGCGATGCAAGTGTTTACCTTCTCCTCTTGACTGTCTAGGCCAGTCTTTGGTAAAGAGAGCATTGTTTCCAGTTTGGCTATATAAGTGCATCTCTCACAGGTCATAGTGTTGGGTGGTAGGAGGAGAGGGTTGTCTGTGTACATGAGGCAATTGCTGCATTGTCCCAAGATGCCCAGATTCATCAGGTAGACAGGAGAAAACACTGGGAGCTGACCTTTAGACATGCCTGAATAGGTGCTTATTTATTTAGTACTAAAAACTGTTTTCCTCTAGACAAGTGAGGAAAGTTGAGTGCTGTAGTAATTTGTAACTTATTTAGTGCTTACAATGAGTTCTGAACAAGTGCTGAGATCAAAGAAACAGATGAGTGCTAAATCTAAAAAGCTGGCTAGTTGCAAGGGAAATTTTGAAAAACAGACTTTATGGCGCCAGGAATAGTTTAACCCCAGTTAAGTGGGGGGGGGCTTAGGACCTCACAAACAGTCCTAGACACAGCAGATCCATATCTGACCTGCCACAGGAAAGGGGGGAAGCAAGCTTAGAATTTTTTTTCAGTAAAGTGGAAATGGAGAAAGCTGGAACAGAAGTTAATTCAACGTTAAGAATCTGAGTGGGTTGGCCTTCACAAATGTTCTCTATTAGATTGAGTGAACTAATGACACTAGACTGGGAGGAGTGTCACAGATCAAATATACAGTATGGGCGAGCAACTGCAAAGCCACCAAGTAGAAGAACACACAACACCAGGGAGGGTGGGTGGGAAAAAAATTGCAGTTCCTAGCTGTAGCCACTAAATGAAAATTTTAAACAGATCAAGGAGCAGACTCGAGAATGCTTTTAACAGACAAAAATGCATAGAAAAGTTGAGATAGAGCACTCACAAACAGAAAATACAACTCTCAGTATGAAAAAGCAGTTTACAGTTAAGTAATGTTAAAACAATTTAAAACAGTACATAAATGCAGTGAAACAATAAAAAAGCTTTATAACAGTGCAAAAATATAGTAGGTCAACTGTATAGCACAATTATAAGTGTTTCAGAAGTGCAATTCAGTGAAATAAGTGTAAGAAATAACTTAGCCTGCTCTTGGAATCTTAAGGATTTTCCACTTATGCAATGCAATCCAGAGCCTGACAATACAAGCAAAACCTTTATAAGACACAGGGTTTATATAGCAGTAAGAATGGAAGAGTTGGAAGATCAGATTACTACTCAGCCCCTGCTATTACCCAATCACTCGTACTACAGAAGATCAGGAGGCCTTGTTGCTCTCAATAATAATGAAGACAATCAGCAGAAAATGGCTGCCAGAAACACAAACAAAACTTCCAGCCTACACAACAGGCCTCTGTCAAGATTATGCCACCTGAGCAGAACACAGAAACCTCACTTTAAAAGCATAGAAAGACCCACAAAGAGAAAATCCAAGTCTCAGTATGAAAAAGCAGTATATAATTTAGTAATTTAAATAAAAAAAGCAATTATAGTAATGCACACTATTACAGTTCCTAGCTGTAGCCACTAAATTAAAGTTTTAAACAGATCAAGGAGCAGACTCGAGAATGCTTTTAACAGACAAAAATGCACAGAAAATTACAGATAGAGCACTCACAAACAGAAAATACAACTCTCAGTATGAAAAAGCAGTTTACAGTTAAGTAATGTTAAAACAGTTTAAAACAGTACATAAATGCAGTGAAACAATATAAAAAGCTTTATAACAGTGCAAATATATAGTAGATCAACTGTATAGCACAATTATAAGCATTTCAGAAGTGCAATTCAGTGAAATAAGTGTAAGAAATAACTTAGCCTGCTCTTGGAATCTTAAAGAATTTTCACTTATGCAATGCAATCCAGAGCCTGACAATACAATGCAGGATACTACCAACACAGTGGGTGTTGTCTAGGCAAGTGTGTGTGTGTGTGTGTGTGTGTGTGTGTGTGTGTGTGTGTGTGTGTGTGTGTGTGTGTGTGTGTGTGAGTGTATATGAGACATGGGTTGAGAGTGTTCCCTGGGTAATACAAGGGTTGCTAACGTAGTTCAGCCGGCATTGATGTCACATGTAGGGGTATGGATTTGCACCCCAGCCTCTCGTTATTTCACATCTGTTATCTCTGTACAGTGGACATTGTGATATATACTAGGGCCACCATATAAGAAGTTTGCAAACCCACACCACATTGAGTCCAGTTGTTACACACTCACAACCACCTCCACACAGGATACAAATGACAAATACTGACACACATGCACACACCCGTCAATGTCTGGGATTAGAACTCCTACCTAACTATTATATTACACTACAGCAGCACACAGTTACAGGATGCACCATGGAGATTACTGGCGTACTTCTTCCTCAAAGGTGTATTTCACTGTGAATGACATCAGCAGGCTAGCCAAAGTAGGGCATTTTAATTGTACTGAGTGTGAGTAGCCTAAATGTAGATTGTTCCCTGAGTAGCCTAAAATGCATTGCTCCCTACACAGACACACACAAAACATCCACAACTACCATGTGTGGGAATGGAACCCCTACCAGAGTTCTATATCACATTACAGCATGATGCTGTTATAGGATGCACCATGGGGATTGCTGGAGTGCCCTTTCCCCAAAGGTGTATTTCACAGTGAATGACATCAACAGGCTTGCCAAAGTAGGGCATTTGAATTGTAGGGTTTAGGACTATTCACTGAAAGCACATTTCACTGAAACACATTTGACTGTGCACAATTCACTGAAAGCTCAATTCACTGAAAACACAATTCACTGAAACACATTTCACTGAAAGTTATATATGGCATTTTCCCCACTGTAGTGCTACATTGGAGTTAGAATATATAGTAAGGGGGGTGTGAGGGGCATAGCCCCTCACCTATTTTAAATATTTTGAACTATATACATGGATACTTGTAAATCCAGTAAATTACTCTTTTCTAAACTTAATATATATCCAAAATATGTAAGGGGGGACTATACCCCCCACACCTCCCCTTACTATATATACTAACTCCAGGGTCACACAACAGTGGGGAAAAGGTCATATATAACTTTCAGTGAATTGAGCTTTCAGTGATTTGAGCACAGTCATGTGACTTTCAGTGAAATGTGCTTTCAGTGAATGGTCCTAGACCCGAATTGTACTGAGTGTGACTAGCCTAAAAAACAATGCTTTCTACACAGACACACACACACACACACACACACACACACACACACACACACACACACACACACACACACACACACACAAAACTGCCATGTCTGGGATTAGAACTCCTATCTAACTAGTTTATCACACAATACCAGTTTGTATTTATAGGATGCACCATGGAGATTACTGGGCTACACCTTTCCCAAAGGTGTATTTCAAGGTGGATGACATCAGCAGCCTTGCCAAAGTAGGGCATTTGAATTGTAGGGAGTGTGACTAGTCTAAACAGTATTGCTCTCTACACAGATGGAGACAGGCACACACACACAGTTGCCATGTCTGAGATTAGAATTCCTACCTAGCTAATTTATTACACTACAGCAGTACGCAGTTACAAGACACTCCATGGACATTATTGGGCTATAACTTTCCCAAAGGTGTATTTCAAAGTGGATGACCTCAGTAGGCTTGTCATAGTAGGGCTATGGGGAGGGCAGTGTGGGTGCGTGGGCCATAATCCATTCATCTAGAGGTTGACACACCACATGCGGACACATGCAGGGTTATATTCCACAGGTACTTGTATACAGCTGCGAGATGACTACTTCCCTGTACAGTCATGTTGCGCAGCTAGCACTTGCACCACATAGTCTGTAATGCTGACAGATAATGGTGGCTAGTATATACAGTGAGTGACATCTAAACCTCATGTGGTTGTAGCCATTTGGCTGTGTGCTGGGAGGGACAGGCCTCATAATGGATGGATCCTTGTCACAGTCACTCTCTTCCACACATCTATGTATGCCTACTTTTGGCTTATTATAGTGTGTTGTCCTTGGATATATGCCTGTATTCCTATCCACTGTATGTGCAAAACATGAGTGGTGCATACCGAGGAGTGCCTGCTGTAACATCTGCAACTGCCAGATATGTCTGGTCCACTGTTGTTTTCAAACATGGGCTTGATTTGTTTGTGTGTGAGCATGCCCAGTATGACCTTTCAGTATGCTGTTGTCTGACATTGCCTTTATTTTTCTAAGTGTGTGAGCATGCCCAGTATGGCCTTCTGTATTGCATGTGTGGATTGATTCCAGGTAGTTTGTATTCCAGTGCAGACCTTTATCTTGTACACCAACAGGTAGCAAACTGTTTCTGCAGGGTATCCGTCGATCATTTGGCAATATGGGGACAAAGTGTGGAGGGGATAGTGTGCACTGTAGGTGATTGTGTCTGTGCTGCTTCAGCTACATAGTACTGCTGTTAGCAGAAATATTCAGACATGTGTACTGTTATACACTGTGATGTTTTCTATCCTCATGTACTGTCAGGTGGACATTCCTACTCACAGTGATGTCTTGGGGGACAAGGGTGACTGCAACTGTGTGTGGTATTGTGGGCAGACGCCTACATATTCTTGGCAGGTTATGGCATCCTGGTGGGGGAGCTGCAGACACTTGCAGCTGGGTCTGTGTACCCAGTTCAGCACCTTGGTAGAGTCCTGGTAGAGGATCCCATACTTGTACCTCCATAAACATGTCAGTTGTTGTATCTTTTGGCTTTTTCCGGTTAGGGTTTGCCACAGCTTAACTCCAGTCCGCTAATGATTGGCAGTAGATTTTTATGTACTGAGTTGCCAGCCCTGACGCACAACCTTCAACAAAGGTATGCCCATTTATGCATGTCTCCACACAGAAGATGCTTTAGCTGAGAATCGAACAGGACAACGTCTTACTGTGAGGCGACAATGCTACTGCAGCACCACCACCGCAGCATGTCAGTATGGCCTTATATTGCTATGGCAATACCTCACAGCTGTACAGATTTGTACAGGTTACCCAGAGGCAGTGGCCATGAGTCAGGACATTACCCCTATTGTGGTTTACGGGAAGGTATGTAGCCACCCATTTATGTGTTAACAGCCAGGGATAGTGTGTGCACACAGCTTTGTGTCAGACCTTGCGCATTCCATGCTTCCTTACATTATGCATACATTCTCTGATACTTTCCCTATGCTTATCACCCCATCACAGCTGAGTTTTGGTGTTGATCCACAGTTCATGCAATGGGACATGGTGGACATGTTACTGTGGTTTATCCACATGGCCTTGCATGTGGCTTATGTGGAGTGTGTTGTTATTTGGGTATCCATGACATAACATGTATTGGCAGTTTGTGTGAGACACAGGACCTTGGCAGAGGCCTGTGGGCCATTAGATGTTGATGCAGGCCACATGTGGCAGGCTATTGCATTCTGTCAGTCCTGCAGTCTCAGACCACCATACAGTGTATTCCCTTGGGGTGACAGGGTAGGTGTGCTAGGTGTTCATGCCAATACCTTTTATCAGGTGGTGTGGATGCTGGCAAGGTGCTACCTACAGTTAGTGACACACCTGCATGGGACACCTGCACTGCATGCTGCAGTCTATTGTTATTGCCATATACAGGTGGGATCATATTGCACCCATTCCCCACAGCAGGGGTACAACCAAATAGTTACCTGTGGGTGGTGTTTGCATGAGCTAGGTGCATGTGTGCTATGGACACTACTTGCATCTGACACACAGATATGTATTGGGCATTCCAGTTATGCTTGCATGTGCAGGTACATCAGCTGGTTCCCAATACATCAGTCCTACCTCCTTTGTGATCTGCGAGTGTTTGGGCAGACAACACCAGTATCTCCTACTACAGGACCAGATACTGTGATGCATACCTGTATGTACTATTCTAAGGGTGTGTCCATTTCACAGTGACACAATATATACTGTATGTGTGGGGTACTTTCCCCTGTGTACTGCTTGTATATCTAGCCCAACAGCCATGCCATGTCAGTCTTTCAGATGGTGACACAGATTACCACCATACATTTATGAAGGCTTACTGCTAGCTTGTGTTATACTGGTGGGTATTGTGTTTGGCACTGCTGTTGTGAGGACTTGTCCCTGTCATCATCAGTAGTGGGCAATGGCCACCAGGTCTTACCCAAACATGCATATGTACTGACCACTCTCACACAATATAAAACACCCACCGACCTAACACACACATACCTGCATATTGTGCAGATGCTACAACCTATCCTGCTACCTTGGCCACCTCTATGATCTGTGCTTCACTGGTATTACACCTACACATACATGTTGCTACATTTCTACATAGGGTTGTAAAGGGGCACACCTGACTGTTACGACAAGTGTACATCAGATTGGGTGGGGGCACACCAGACCATTACTATATTTCTAGAGAGGTTTGGAGGGAGGGCACACCGGACTGTTACTACATTTCTAAGTAAGGTTGGAGGGAGCACACCTGACTGTTTCTACATTCCTACACAGGATTGTGGGAGGGGGGACACACCTAACTGTTACTACATTTCTACGCTGGTTTGGGGGAAGAGGCATACCTGACTGTTTCTACATGTCTACATAGGAGTGGGAGGGGGGGGGCACATCTGACTGTTACAACCTTTCTACATAGGATTGTGGGAGAACACACTTGACTGTTTCTACATTTCTACACAGGATTGGGGGGGCCACACCTGACTGTTTCTACATTTCTACACAGGATTGGGGTGGCACAGTTGACTGTTATTACATTTTTACGCAGGAGTGGGGGGGACACACCTGACTGTTACCATATTTCTATGCTAGATTGGGGGAGGGGGCACACCTGACTGTTTCTACATGTCTACAGAGGTGTGGGAGGGCACATCTGGCACTTGTACACATTTGCTATGACTGTACTAGTATGCCAGGTACTCCATTCTGTATTCTAATCTATCATGCTGACTAGAGGCATATCGGTGTACTACAGGTCTTAGCTTTGGTTGGCTTACATATTAGTGTCAGACTTCCTACCCTTCTGAACTAACATCCCACTGCCTGACCTGCTGTACTCTGTCTGTGTAGGCTTGGTGTGGTGGTAACCCATAGGCATCATTCAGAGGCCATAGCACAGCCTTTGTTTGTGTTTGTCTACACCTGTCCTGCTGGCTTAGACTGTTATTGGGTATGTGAACCTCCCTGACTGGCATGTGTGAGTCATATGGACACACATGTGGCCCAGGACATATCCTGCAGTGGGTTTTGTTACCCTGTGTAGTACTGGCTTCTGTGGTGACTCCAGTATTTGTTAGAGATGTCATGGTGCCACTATGGGTATCTACTATCTGCTGGTATACCATTCAATCACCCAATTCCCTTGCATGCTGACATCCATACCATAGATACAGGTAACTCATTCTACTCCATATGACAATTGGTGGCTGATTGACTTACCTTGTGGGTGTTCCAGTATTGAGGATGGTGCTGCAGGGCTGCCTATGTTGGATGGGCATAGTACACTCCCTATACATGGTTTAGCACAGGCAGTGCCATGTTTGGCATCCCTTTTAGTGTATGTGAGCATCAGAGTGAAGTGTTATTCCCCGGGTCCCTCCTGTGTCAGTGTATGTGCTATGCATTGCCTCTTTGCCAAGGCCAGGGCATACTGGGCATGCCTCCTTCTGCCTACTGGGACAGGGTCAGGTTGTTCCTCCTCCGAGTCACTCTGTGCCTCTGCAGGCCTTGGCACTGGTGGGGGACTGTGTGGGTCTGCCCCGTGTGGTTCCTGCTGCAGCTGTTTCCGCAGGATCATATTGTGTAGCATGGCACATACCATGACAATTTGGGTACTGCAAGGCTCCACCAGATGTGTCCAGGCACTGGAACCATGACTTGAGCATCCCAAACACATGTTCTATTATGATTCTGGTCTGTGCGTGTGCCTCATTATGGAGTTCTTGTTCATGTGTGTGTGTGTGCATTTCTGATGGGTGTCATCAGCCACAGCTCCAGTGCGTATCCAGCATCCCCCACTAGGTGACCGTGAGGGATGTCCCCATTGGCAAATCTGTGGTACAGCTGCATCAGATGCCAGATGTGGGAATCGTGATACCTTCTAGGCCAGCCAGCACACACATTCATTATTATGCCCTGGGAATCACACACGACCTGGCAGTTGATGGAGGGGAAGACCTTGAGGTTGATGTAGACCCTACTCCACTCACTGGGTGGTGCTTTGATGCATATGTGCATGCAGTCTATAGCACCCTCTACCTCAGGGTATTCTGCTATTTGGTGGAACAGTTGCATATTGCTGGCCAATGCCTCACAGGTGTTGGGGAAATATACGTGCTCACCAGCATGTGCTGACATAGCATCCAGGAAATGGTGGAGTACCCTGGATGCTGATGCCTGTGACATCCCCATCATATCTGCAGTTGGCCTTTGGTAGGCACCTGTAGCTAGTATTCTTAGGCCTACACATACCTTGGTATCCACTGGGATGGATTCCCCTCTGTTAGTTTTGTGTGTGAGGCATGGCTGGCACAGCTCAACCATTTGCTGTAAGAGGTCCCTGTCAACCCTATAGCGCTCCACTATCTCCAGCTCATGTACTATCTCCAGCTCATGTAGCCTCTGGTAGGTTACCCTGGGTCTGTACACTCTCCTCCGTTTTCTCACTGTGGGTTGGTCGACAGCATTCACATCCTCACTGCCCTCAGCTTCTTCCACAAGTTGTTGTATGATAGCTATTGCAGCCTCTATCATTTTGTTGTTTTGTTTGTTAAAAGTTCCCTGCTTGTATACACCAGTGGTGTAGAGTATGGGAAAAAACAGAGGGAAAGGTGTTTTCATGGTTTATAGTAGTGTTCTGGGCTGGGCTGGTCTGCTGCCTGTGTAATTAGCTGATTCTGATACATTTCACTTGCCAGCTATGCTAGTTTACCTTGATTACCTTCCTACTGCTGTTTTCCCTTCCCGTTGCCTTCCTGTGTCAGCCCGGGGGCGCGCTGCACAAACAGAGTGCTCAAATGTGCACTGAGCTGCTATTTCCTGGTTTACTTTTTTTTTTTCCCTTTAAAACCCGGTGTTTGGCACTCACACCCACTTAGGCAATTTAAAGAGTGCTAGGCAGCCTCAGACATGCCCCCTTGCTTAGCTCTGCTAAGCTAGGAGCAAACCCGAGCCACAGGGCTCCAGTCCACTTACATTATGCCTGACACACACTCCCCATGATGTCAGCTAACTCCTAGGCTTGCACCAAGCTATTCCTACTCTTACACTGTTGGGACCTGACTAGCATGCTGGGGAAAACTGTGATTCACTATCATTACCCTCATTTGCACAGGATTGCCTGCTAATGCATAGTTAAATGTCTCACACTGAGCCTCCCCCTTAGCAACCACTGCTCACTGGCCATGTTGTCTTCTGGCTGCCATTGACTTTCATGGCAGAATAATGATTTTAGTTAGAATGCTTATTTTAGGTTTATTTTATTATTTTCCCCCCGATCCCATTTGCATGCCGCTGCCCTACACTTAAACAGCCGAGATTGGCTTTTTTTTATTTTTTAGGCTGTTTGCAATGCCAGTGGCCTTATACTTGGCCATTGGCATGCTTCCTGAGTGATATGCAGCCTTTATTTGGAGCTGTCACAGCTCTTTTTTGGATTTTGCAGAAATGTACTCAGTTACTGACCGAGTACATTTCTGCAGATTGTTCTAGTACTGCACAGCCAGTTTCAAGCTTCCTGGATCACAAATTCACCTCATTTGCATGGATTTCTCCTGCAAATTGGATGATTTGCATACAGGGGCTTTGTCCGTGCAGGACTAGTGCAGGAGTGCTCGTGCACGCCCCTGCAGGCCTTTCCTGGATCGCACGGTAAACAAATTGCCTGGTAAAGCCCCTGCACTGATCCTGCATGCTGTGCAAGACTTGCAGAATCCGGGAGATGTTCTATTCCTGAATTTGGGTGGCAAAAGTAATTATCTACACCAATATAATTGCATGCAAGACATTTCCCACATTTCATGATTCCTTTCTTGTTAAGGAGTCTTTTTCTTGTAAATCCATCTTTCTGGCATAGAAGTCTTTTAAAATTATTTTTGTTTTTATAAGTAAATCTAGGTGTTTCAGTTCTCAAATAAGTTGATTCTGAATCATCTATTCTTATGTTTCTATTAGAATATCCTCTTTCACATAAGAATCTTTGGAGATACTTAGTTTCTTGTTCAAAATTAGTGTCTTGTGTACAAAGTCTTGAGATACGTGTTAGTTCATTCCGCATAATATTCTTAGAAATATGTCTAGGATGCATGCTATTCTTGTGGAGGTAATGATTTCTCCATGTGTTTTTTCTCTGTTAGGAGAGAATCACTATATTGATATGGCTATTCATAGAAAAAACACATGGAGAAATCATCACCTCCACAAGAATAGCATGCATCCTTGACATATTTCTAAGAATATTATGCGGAATGAACTAACACGTATCTCAAGACTTTGTACACAAGACACTAATTTTGAACAAGAAACTAAGCATCTCCACAGATTTTTATGTGAAAGAGGATATTCTAATAGAGACATAAGAATAGATGATTCAGAATTAACTTACTTGAGAACTGAAAAAGGGAAACCATATTGTTCTAATATTATTGAAAATAATACTATTCTAGCCAGTAAAGAGCTATGTAACCAGCATAAAATAAAAAAATTCAACCAGATTTATACTTACGTTTTCCACACATAATACTGGGTTATGCAATATTGTCAGAAAATACTGGCCAATCCTAACCCAAGATGAGAAACTATTGAAGATTGTCAGGGAAACACCTAGATTTACTTATCAAAACAAAAAATAATTAGACTTCTATGCCAGAAAGATGGATTTACAAGAAAAAGACTCCTTAACAAGAAAGGAACCATGAAATGTGGGAAATGTCTTGCATGTAATTATATTGGTGTAGATAATTACTTTTGCCACCCAAATTCAGGAATAGAATTTTTTTTTCCTGCTCAGCATCTTGTAACACTCAACGTGTGGTCTACCTTACGACATGCAGAATGTGTTCTGCTTTCTATGTAGGCAAGACTGACCAGACTTTTAAAAGCAGGATTCAAAGACATTTACATGACATACGGCATCAAGACAAGCATAATGCATTAGCAATACATGTTATGAACTTTTCTAACCATCAATTTTATTTTAAAGTTATAGAATGCACTTTTCAGGATGAACAAAAATGTGACATAATGAATAGCACTGAAAGAAATGAAATCAAATGGATAATTAATTTACATGCTGACCGTAATCCAAGTTTAAATGCCATAGTACCATTAAGACTGGTTCTAAAAGCTAGGCGCCCAAGAAAGAAATAAAAAAAGTAACTGTGCTACTAACATTTGTTTTAGCTTAATAGAGAGCACTAGTAAACATATTGGTTAATGAATAATAATATGATTGAAGATGGACTTTCTATATAAATGAAGATGCCGTTTAATATATGTCAGAGTATTTTTTTATTTATTTTATTTTTATTTTACATTTGTTAACCGGGCTAGTCTGGCTGGATACATGTCCATTTTCAGCAGAGGCCCGAGGAGAAAAGCTCCACTATCAAAAAACTAAAATACACTACTGTTTATAAGGTCACTAGTAATACTAACTATACAAAATAAAACTAAACTAATAAAGTATTATATGGCTACATACAAGTACAAATACGTTTTTGATGTAAAAACCTGAGTAGATTACAATTTAAAAATCAGTTGGACACTGAGGAGAAACAGTTTCAGTATCAACATAAATATTTAAAGTAAAAAATGTCCATAGTAGTTAGTCATGAACAACAAGTAGGTATTAGTTGTAAGTAAGAAGAGGTTAAAAATACCCTGTGAATGTACAGGTTAGAGGTGAAGAGGATTTTAAGAGGCTGAAAAGGTAAAGGCAAGAACGACGAAAGAGAAAGGAAAAAGCTGGACTTAGTGGGGTCAGGAACTAGCAGACGGAGAGGGGAAATAAAAGTTAGAGAGGAGTTATAAGAGGTAAGACAGGATTATAAGAAGTCAGCTAAAGAGTAGCAAGAGACAGACAATAAAGAGGTGAGGGGAGTCAAGCAGAACTAAGAACAGGAGAACAGAAATAAATAGAGGGAACGTGGAAGTCAGTTTAAGTTAGAACAGTCGAGCAAAAGTGCACATGAGCAGACTGAGGAGAGATAGTAAGTTTGCTGGGGTCTTTGGCTGGAGTATTGATGGAGGCTTTGGCTGAAAAATGGTGATATGATTGGATGATGAACATTGTGAATGGAAGAAGATACCCCTTTAATATGTGTCACAGCTAGTAGATACACTGATGGAGGCACTGGCTGAAAAGCAGCAATTTGAGTGGACCATGAATACTATGAATGAAAAAAGATGGCCCACAAATTTTACAATCTGAAGAAGGTTAAAACCAAAAGCCCTTATCATTTGCTGAATGAAGGGACTTCATTTTATTTCTTTATTATGTTTTTAATAATTTTACCAGTAAAGTTTATTTTAACAGCTGTGGTGGTGGTGTCCGGACATTTTCTTCTTTTTGAGTAATTCAGTATTGTTGGGAGCTATGGTCCCTCCTCTAATCAGACTGTTCCTGTTAGTGAAGTTATTGCCAAGGATCATGCGGCAACTGCTGCTGGATCAGCTTCTGTGTGAATAATAGCCCTGAATATCAGCATGAGCTAGGAGCAAGACGCAAAGAGTTTCATTTAGCATCAGCGGGCTCAGTTAGCCCTTTTCCAGGGCTTCCAGTTATTATCAAGCATATAGAGATGCTCAAGGAGGGGCGGTCCTGGAATTTAGGAAGAAAAAGAAAAAATATGTCACTGGACTGAAGGAGGAAGGCCTTCCTGAAGCCTCTGGATCAAATGGGACATTAGTAGTTAATTTATCATTACAGACTCTGACACAAGTGTAAGTAAGACTTTTAAATAAGGGCTTGTTGTTTATTCCTTCGAGCCTTCACTGTATAGTGATGTGTTAGATTTACGATGTTTTGCTAGGAACATTATCTTAAATAAAATGTATGTGAATATGAAGGTTGAGGAGCCTTTAGGTGCTACTTGTTTTAGAAAATCAAGTGTATTCTCCCCTGCTGTGGTTCCTTCATTGGAGTCATTTATAAAATTGTGTGAAATTGATCTTATGGGGACAGAAGACACTCGATCTTATAAAAAATCTGTAATTTACAGCTTGATAAAAGAAAATCACTTAATGAATTGAAGACTGATGACTCTACACAAATCTGTCCTGCAGATAAGGGCAGAGTGGTTGTTGTACTTGTCAGACTGCACTATAATGAAAGTATGACTGAACTGTTAAATGATCATTTAACATTTGAAGTTGTTTCAAGAGCAGATGTTGATAGAATGGTTAAGAGAGTCAGTAATGACCTATATGATGCTCTTATGTGTAGAATGTTCGATTGTGATCTGTAGAATTATTTTGGGGTTGATTCTTCTCTAATTCTATACATATATGGCCTTCCCAAAATTACTAAAGGTCTCCACAGACCTACATTTAGACCTATAGTGTCTGGGAAGGGCTGGTTGACTGAGCCCTTATCCATTTATGTGCAGGATAAACTTGGGCCAGTGGTTCCCTCTGTGCTTCACTGAACATTTTTAAGGGATTTGTATGAAGCAGTAGGTCATATTGATATTTCTGATTTTTGTTTTGTTACTCTGGATGTGTCAATGTTATTTATGGTCATACCCAATTTTGAGGGTATAGAAGCTGTTAGGTTGGTTCTTTCAAAGTAAAGATCCTATTCATCGGATATGATAGTGTTAATTTCCTTTTTGTTTGAAATAATACTTGAAAATAATATTTTTATGTTTAATGACCACTTTTATTGACAGAAGGTTGGCGTAGCTATGGGCATGGCTTGTGCAAATAGCTACACCAATCTTGCGATGGCACAGTGGGAAGAAGAATATGTATGTGGTAGTAACAGATTCAGTCCTTATATTAAATTGTATAAGAGGTTTGTGGATGACATTTTTCCTTTATGGGGAGGCTCATTGATTGATTTGGAGGAATTTGTACTTTATTTGAATACAACTACTTCTTATTTGAAATTTACTAAAAATGTGGGGTTTGAGCACATACATTTTTTGGATGTGCAAATCATTAACACATCTACAGGTTCTGTTGAAACTTTATTCTATAGGAAACCTTGTCGTAGGAATAAACTTTTGCACCAGACCAGTAAGCACCCTAGCCACATTTTTCATAACATTATTAAGGACCAGGCATATAGAATGTCTAGGCTACATACTAATGATAGAGCATTTGTCCAGGCAATAGGATATTTGCAGGATAATCTTAGGGCTAGAGGTTATTATACTGAGGCAATTATTTTTGAGCATGGGAGATTTTAATAATGCCCTCAAGGGTAGGGCCAAGCCCTTCTACTCAACTAGACAAGAGACAAATAATGCTCTCAACAGCAATAAGAAGTCTCATTGGTTAAGTAGGAATAGGGTTGCCTTGACTTATGCAAGTGGTATAAGTAAAGTATGTAGCATTATTAGGAAGAATTGGCCTATATTATTGTCTGATGATGATATCAAGGAATTGGTTGGTCCATGTCCATCTTTTAGTTTTAAGAACAAGCGAACATTGAAAAGAGAATTATGTTAAACTACATGTCAGGGCATATCTACTCATATATGGTTAGATAGGGTGGGTACATACCTATGTAGGAGGTGTAAGGCTTGTAGTTTTATCTCTAACGAGAAAGCCTTTGTGCATCCTATTAGTGGATATAGGTTTGAACCAAATTTTATGCAGATTGCACTACTTCTTTTTTGGTTTATCTGGCCCAGTGCCAAGATTGTATGTGTTGCTATATAGGGAAAAACCACACATTCTTTTAAAGAATGTATTTTAGAGCATCTAAGTTATACACAAAGAAGGAACTCTACCAGTGCAGTATATAAACATGTGTGTGACAATATTGGACATAGTTTTATATTCTCTGCCTTTCAATTGATTGCCATAGATAATAGAGGGGGAGACTTGGAAAATAAGTTAGAATTGGCAGAAACTAAATGGATAGTTAGGTTCCTAGCACATAGCGCACCAGGTTTGAATGGAAGTGTACCTTTAAAGCCTGTTTTGAAGGCTCATTCCTTAATTAATTGAAGTTGTTGTTTTTAATAACTCAATTATTGTTTTATTGAATGTATTATTTAAATGGTTTGGTTCTGATTTTACTTTATGGTCTGATGAAGTGCAGTGTGTCTATACAAAAGCACTTACCTTTTAATAAATAGATAGTTTTAAGCCATATCTGGCTGCATTAATTAAGATGGATAATTAAGCTAAAGGCTGAACAAGGTAAGGGGTTGAATGAAAAAGCCTCTTTGAAACCTATTTTACAAGGATGTAATTTAAGAAATTAATTATATATTTTAATGGAATATTTAAATGTTGATTTAATTATTAGTTCTACTTTTAATGACTTAATTGCCATAATTGTAGCTCAATTTTGATTGGGTAGCATGTTACAGACCATTATATTTATATGGTTGAATTTGTGTTTGATTTTATGGTCTGGTCTGATGAAGCTGAGGTGAAAGTGCATACCATTCATTATTTATTTGTTTTGCTCTGCTCTATTAAAATATGTTTTATGGTGTTTCTGACCCAGTGTTATTCTGTTGTTGCTTTTTTATTTTGTATTTTTTTCATTCTATACAATAAAATATTTGCTACTATTGACGCAGTTTTTGTGGTTATTTTCATTATTTTTGTTGCTGCGGTAAGGGTAAGCATGGCTGAAGCTTGTTCTAATGAGTTAGAACTGGACTATAATCCTAGTGGACCCATTGGCAAGTTTACAAACTGTGTTCATAGACTTACTCAATGTATCATGAGAAGCGACAATCTATATTGCGGTCTAAAATGTCTCATTTAACAGAAGGAGGTCAGAGCACTGGTTTAGACTTAGAGATGCTCCATAGAGTGGTCAATGATTTGGAATATAATTTACTTAAATTAAAATGCCTAGAAACCCAATGACAACATTTGGAAGGATGTCTCCAATGGAACATCATCCACAGGGGACTTTGGATACTTAAGATGCCCACGTATAGGAAGGAGTATCCCGAGCTGCTTATGTATTGGTAAAAATTGAATTTGGAGGTAAGCAGTAATTACATGAGACTTCTAACAGAGTTTTTAAAACTGCAGGAAGATATGTTATGAGACAAAATTAAAGAACTACAGACTTTGCTTTGTAATCGTTTTCTGACTAGCATTGTGGATGGTAATTTAAATATACTTGTTGATGCAGCATTGATTTATGAAAGGTAGCTGCTGCAACAGAAACAGCTTAAGACAGGGAGAGATACAGCTGATTTTAAGAATGGCCATGTTTTTTACATGGCCTTGAAGTCAGAACAAGAATAATGAGTGTAATTCTAAATAAAACAGAGACAGTGGGTTCCACTTTTAATGGTGCACAGTCTGAAGGATCTGGGGTAGTGAAGCTGACTTTTGTGATTCCTTTGTGTCATTCTCCATTTATCAGGGAGGATGAGGAAAAGGGTATGAATGGACTGAATAATAAGTTGACTGTAAATACTCCAATGACTTTACCTTTGAGTAAGGATTTGAGAAGGAAAATTCCAACTATAAATAGAAATGTTGAGACACTAAAAGATGATATTTGTCATCCTTTTCCTTTACCTATCAGGCAGGATTTCCACAGAGGCAGAAGTAATTCAAGGAGCAGAGGGCACATGAAACAGAAGATGCCTGTAAAACAAACTACCAGTCAGGCCCTGAAGAAAATGTGGAAAACGACAGGGACAGAATAGTGTGGAATATTTCTAAAAAGGTTTTAACTGCTGATGAAAAGAATGTGTTGGAGAAGGGACTTTCCTTTATTCCCACACATGAAGTGAATTAACGGACACTACTTTCAATGTTAAAGTTTTTCTTAGAAATGTTTTACTTAAAATGGAACTTGGTAATAATGATGTAGTAAATATTAATAATTTCAAGAGGCCCAGTTTATATTCACCAAATATGCAACCCCTGGTTGAAGCCTTTAGCAAATTAATAAAAGATGACCTTTATGCCTTGTTTGATAAGAGTATGAATAGCAAAGGGAAAGCTGGTAGATCTTGTAATAATCTCACTTATAATAATCTCACTTATAATGAACATTTAGCTCTGGTGAATTTACAGAGTGAAGAAACAGTAGTGATTAGACCAGCCAATAAGGGTGGTCTGATTGTCATCATGGATAGATCGGATTATTATAAATCTATGAAACATATGTTAGATGATCCATCCTTTTACATGGTGATAGATTCAGCTGAAATTAAGAAAATGAAGAACAAGATTTATAATACTGTAAATGATTGTTTATTGAGTAGATTGATTACATATGATTTATTTAACTATTTATTAGTAGAAGAACCTACTAGTATCTAGTATTCAGGGGCTGCCCAAGGTGCCTAAAGATTGTTTTAAACCTCCACTAAGACCAATAGTGGTAGGATGTAACTGGAGTACCGAACTGTTCTCTATATATTTTGAAAGGCATTTACGATCCGTTTTAGATAGGAGTCGTATGGTTTTTGTATGGTTTTGAAAGATTCAAAACATTTTTTGAATGATCTGTATGAATATGTTAGAACACAGCCAAAACAGCTGAAATATTATTTTGTGACATAAGATGATCAGTCTTTATTTACCATGATCCCTAATAGTGTTGGAATTACATATGTGAAAAATTATTTGATGAGACATAGTGAATATGGTAGACAATTAGATCTGATTTGTCTTTTTATGAAAGTAGAACTTGATAACAATGTTTTTATGTGTGATGGGGTTTACTATTTATAGGAAGATGGCATAGCTATGGGCACTTTTTGTGCCAATAGCTATGCCAACATGGTTATATGTGGGAAGATTATTATATATTTAGTACAGCATGGTACAGATTTTACATCCCTTTTTACTGAAGATTTGTTGATGATTTGTGTTTTGTATGGATAGGGCTGTGGATGATTTGATGGAGTTTTATAACTATATAAACAACATTACTGCATTCTTGAAATTTTCTATAACTTACTCTGATATAGAAATTGAATATTTGGACATCCATGTATATAAACTTGAGGATGATTCTGTAGATACAGGTATCTTTAGGAAGCCGTGTTATAGAAATACTTTACTACATAGAAGCAGTATGCACCCCAGATATATACTTAGGAATATAATTAAGGGACAAGGGATGAGAGCATCTAGGTTGAATGCATCCAAGCAAGGGTTTGTCTCAGAAATATCAGACTTAGGAGACAGGCTAGTTATGAAAGGTTATAGGGAGGTTGAAATTAATGATATACTGAGCACAATTCCTATGATGAGAAATGATGCTTCACAACCCCTATTTTTCAGAATGTAATAATTGTGCCCCAAGGACGAATGTTTATCAAGGTAGAGGAAGGAAGGTTGGTGTTCTGTTATAACAGACAAGTGATGCTAAGGCTGTTATTGGAATTATCAAAAACACTGGAAATTTTTAGCAGTGGACCTTAAAAGTTAGAGAGATAGTAGGGGAGACATCCTGCTTTTGGTTTAAGAATAAGAAATGCTTGAAAAGGATGTTATGCTATCCAAGAGAGACAGTCAGCAGTAAATATAATGAGAATAACACTTCTCAACCCTGTAGGAAGTACAATTATTGTTCCTATATAGATAATAGAGGTTATTTTGAGCATCCTGACACAGGGTATACATTTGTGTTTAAGGTTAAATCTGATTGTTGTACACAGCATGTTGTTTATTTAGCCCACTGCCTACAATGTATGGCATTTTATAGCAGTAAAACCATTAGAATGCTGAAAGATAGAATAAGGGAACACTTGTACAATATCATCATATGTTCCATTAATAATACCATGTCAAAACATGCTATTAATACCAGCGAACAGCACACTTTTAAGTTTTTGATGATAGATATTATAGAACCCAGTTTATGTGGAGCAGATATAAAGACAATAACTGAAACTAGAGAATTAAGATGGATAATTAGGATAAAGGCTGAACAAGGGAAGGGGCTGAATGAAAAAGCCTCTTTGAAATCTATTTTAAAAGGACGTAATTTAAGAAATTAATTATATATTTTAACGGAATATTTAAATGTTGATTTAATTATTAGTTTTACTTTTAATGAGTTAATTGTCATATCTGTAGCTCACTGTTGTTCGGGTAGCATGTTACAGACCATTATATTTATATGGTTGAATTTGTGCTTGATTTTATGGTCTTATGAAGCTGAGGTGAAAGCACTTACCATTCTTTATTTATTTGTTTTGCTCTGCTCTATTAATGATGTTTCTGACCCTGCGTTATTCTGTTGTTGCTTTTTTATCTTGTATTGTTTTTGTTCTATACAACAGAATATTTGTTCCTATTGACACAGTGTTTGTGGTTACATCTGATTTGTTGTTGATGCCATATTCACATAACACTAGAGACACATGCTCATACTAGTTCTACACTGTTGTTTTGAACCACCTACCTATCTAGTTGTACAATCTAGAGTACACATTATGAACCGCAAGTACCCCAGGAAAAGGCTGATTTCAACAGTGACAAAGAGCACATTTGAAAGGATGACCTCATCGGTGTGTTGCAGAGAAGATGTGCTGGCTAAAACTGGAATAAATTGATGGAGGAGCTCTCTAGATGTTTAAATGTTTTGCTTAAGTGGAAGTGTCCACATCAGAAGTGTGGGTGAAGCCATGCCTACATAAAACAGGCACACACACATAAAGACTCGTGCTAGTCAGCGACTGCTGTATTCAGCTACCCATCTAAGTACACAGTCTAGTATACATTGTATCAACCTCAGGAGCCATAGAAGTCTGCTTTAAATGTAAAATACTTCACATTTGCAAGGATCACCGCATCCATGTGTTGCAAATAAGATAGTGTGCGTCACAGGTTTGGGTGAAAAGGAATGTGTCTTAACAAGCACAACAAACAGCAATGTGTTGATCACAAGTAATTACATGCTGCTCAGATAAGTTATATACACTGTCATCCATGTACAGTGTGGTACTGCGAGTGACATGTAGCTGTTTCACAGCATGTTGCATTGAAGATAATCACACTTGTAAAGCAGAAGATTGATAGCCAAGCATTCCTGACTGTTAGAGCAGGATGATTGTATGCAAATAATAATCATTATGTCATTGTCAATATTTCCTCATGCTTGGACAATGAGCAATGTAAAGTAAAATCATACAGGTCCATCATATGAAAGTACACTACTAATACCACTCAGCAAGTACAGGTGCACGGCTCCCACATCACTGTACATAATTTATAAGTATAGTGTGTTGGAATGCAGACATAAATTTACAATATGCAGTGTTTAGACAGCATCATAACAAACTCATCACATATTGAGTACAACAGTCCTTTACAACATATACAAGTAATACAAGCCACTGCCATTACCTTCTTTTTGTGAAAATTGCTTCATGAAGTACGCCTCTGACAACCTTATTTGTACAACTGATGGCAAAATATTAGCACATGCTTAATTATTTTTATTTTTTAAGGTTTTGAACATACAATGGGAATTAACAGTAACCTATGGTACTCCATTGCAACCTTCACGCAAATAAGGAGTATAGACATATTAATAGTTCTGATTCTGATTAATTTCAGAACAGATGTGTGTTATGCTAATGTTTTCAATGTCATGATTTACACATTTGTCATTATAATGGCAGTAAAGTATTCATAATATGGATAATATAATACTTTAACTGTCCTCATATTTGGTGACTATCCATGGGTTTAAGGCATGTTGTAATGCTCCTTATACAATTGTATGTTTCTGAATGACATCACGGAGTACTACAGTCACCACATGACAACATACAGGTAGGTGTCATAATTAAAAGACTTCAGAAAATTCATGACAATGCAAAATAATTCATCATATTACCTTCTGTGTGTACAGCAGCAATATCTGTAAGATGTGTCTAGTGTAATATGGTTTATATCCCATAATTCCTTCATTATACCAAATGCCATGAATGTATTGCTGAGGAGGTATGAGCATGTTTGGGGTGATTATGCATCACACAAGGGACCAAACATGTTAATGCTGGTGAAATCACAGATGTATGCATGAATCCATAGTTCAAAAATTACTCCAAAATTATAATGTTCAATATTTTTAGAGCTGATGCTGGAGTCAAGCAACTGCCAAGATGCACCAACAGTCTACAGATGTGATCAATAGCTGATCTCGCCAGTAAGGAAGGGAAAATGTCAGATGCGAGAACACATTTGAAGGAACTATGGAAACACTATGAAGCAAGGAAGTTTGTGTGTAGCATGCTTCATAACAGCAGTTGTAATTGAAACATCCCATATAGAGTGCATTTACATCTGCAGGCTGTTCCACAGATGATAATAACTGTCTTCTTATAGGTTCATAGGTTCATAGGTTGGTACTGGGCTAGCTGCCCGAAGGCATATATTAGCCCAGCCACATTGTGCGGTATTCACCGCCCCTTTAATAGTTCCCTAGACCCTTGTACTAGCGGCTAGTACCCTTGGCCCCTATCTAGTAGTGCTGTTGGTGTGATCCCTGGTGTGAACTTTCTGTTAGCCATCCACTCATCAAGGTTCCTCTTGAAGAGTGATAGTGAGGGCTCTGTCTTATGTATCTCTCCAGCATGTTCTATTCATTGTTGTGTCGAGGTTTATATCCCCAGAGCGTGTAGCTCGAGTAGATTTGGTTTTGCTAAGATGGATCATGTTCAACAATTCTGGGTTGGACATGGCTCTGTACGTTAGACAGAGATCGCCTCTGAGAAAGTGGTATGCAACAGAGAACAGTTTTAGCTTTTTCAGTCATGCTGCATAAGGCAACTGTTTGAGGCCAGTAATCCTCTTGGTTAGGTACTTCTGTGGTCTCTCCAGCTGCTGGAGATGTCTAGCCAGGTACATTCCAATTGGTGCATTGTACTCAATAATGGGTCTGATGATGGAAGAGTAGAGGGGCACCATTACATCCTTAGATCTTGATGCAAACCCTTTCATGATCAGATGGGTCACATAGAAGGATTTTCTAACCACTTTGGCAACATGGTTATCAAAGGAAAGCTGACTATCTACTTGGGTCCCTAGATCCTTTATTTCTTCTTCAGATTTCAGGGGATTACCTCCTATGTTGTAGTTTGTGGGTACTCTGTTTTTCCAAAGGGGATTACTATGCATTTTTTTTGCATTTAGCTTGAGACCATGGCTTTGACACCATGCATCAGTCTCATTTAGGCCCTTCTGGAGGATCTCCATGTCAGCCGGAGACTCTATTATAGAACCCAGTTTGCAGTCGTCTGCAAACTTAGTCAGCCACAGCCCTTCCGTGCTTGCCTGTACTTCTGAGAAGTATATGTCAAACAGGAGGGGCCCCAGGACAGAGCCCTGAGGCACACCACTCATTACTGGAATGGATTCGGACATAGATCCCGCTACTCTTACTTTATGGGATCTGTCTGAGAGCCAGTTTGCGATCCATATTGTGATGTAAGGGTTTATGCCCAGGCTGGTGAGCTTATCAATAATACCTGAATGGGGAATGGTGTCAAATGCTTTAGCAAGGTCAAGGTAAGCTGTGTGAACCTCCTTTCTCTTATCTGTAGCCTGAGTAACTGTCTCAAAGAAATCCACCAGGTTCAGGAGGCATGATCTGCCCTTGACGAAGCCGAACTGTGTGGAGTCCAGCGACTGGAGGTTCCCAATCTCTCCATTTATGAGTTCCATAATGATTCGCTCCATAGCCTTACAGATCAGACAGGTCAGGCTTATTGGTCAGTAGTTCCCAGGGTCAGTTGTGGTCCCACCCTTGTGTAGCGGGACCACCATTGCCGTGCGCCATTCTATGGGCACATATCCCGTGGAGAGGCTGAGACTGAACAGGGTATTAAGATGCGAGGTTAATTCCTTTTGGAGCTCGCGTATGACACAGCCTGGGATACCATCTGGTCCCATAGAAGCAGTGTTTTTAGCTTTAGATAAAGCCTTGTTAACTAACTTATCAGTAATAATTGGACTTACACAATCCCCTGGAATGGTAATAGGCCCTGTAGGTGGTGGTGGGGGGGGGGGATTTGCACTGAACCTGTCAGCCAAGATGTTGGCAATGTCAGAAGGGTCAATGTATTTTGTTCCATTTTGTACTAGCTCAGAACATACCTGAGCGTTGTCATTTAAGTTTTTGACGTAGCCATAGAAGGCCTTATGGTTATCTTTGGCATCCTTGGCAACTTTCTTTTCAAAATTAGCTTTAGTTGACTTGATGAGGGCCCTCAATTTCTTACTAATGCTAATCAGGGATGATTTTTCTACTTGAGATTTGGCCTTTTTTTGTATAAGTCTGCTCCTTTTATTGTAAAGTTTGCTTATGGCCGGGGTCCACCAGACTGGTTTCTTCTTGCTTGAGGAAGGAGTCTTGGTTTTATTTGGGATAGCACAGTCCATGCAATCCTGAAGATGCATATAGAGTGCCTTGGTGTAGGATTCCGCATCCTGGATATCATTATCCCTCTGGAAGGGAATAGTGAAGCTTTCCACTTCAGATGCAAGTAGTTTGAAGTTTGCTTTGGAAAGGTTTTTGACTATGGTTTCTTTGCCTGGGGGAGGTAGAGGGGTGAGGATGTCCAGGGTTATCAGTTTGTGGTCGGATCTCACCAAGGAGGGAGTGATAACGGGTGTGGTACAATGGGTGCCCATATTTGTGATGATTAAATCAAATATGTTGTCCCCTCTAGTGGGGGAACATACTAGCTGTTCAAGGGCATTTGAATTTATAAATTCTATGAATCACTGAGTGTAGGAGTTGGAACATTGGTAGTTCACCCAGTCTATACCAGGGTAGTTGAAATCACCCAAGATTATGGTGTTGGGTAGGACCTTTATATTTTCCAATGTCTCAAGGAATGCAGAGTGAGCATCTAATATAGTGCTATCAAACTATCTTTCTGTAGTGCAGTAAGGATGATCACAACATTGAATGAGGCAGCAGACTAATGTGGCTGAAGGCAAAAACTCACCAGATTTTGCCACGAGACATGAACTGCCATTTACCATGACTTACAGCTACTAGTCGGTGCCGGGCATTTTGGAAATGCTGAGGAAAAAATGTGATAAGACAAAATGGGGCGTAGAGAGAGAGAGAGAGAGAGAGAGAGATAGGGACAGACACATAAAAACATTTCTGTTTTTGGGTCATTTCTGAGTAAGTTGCAGTGTGTTGAGATTTGTCATGATAATAATTCTGTTAGGCTCTGTACAATGAAGTGTTTCCAATAGGGAGCAAGCAGGAGTAGAAGGTTAGGAACAGGATTAAGAAATAAGCAGGATACTGATGGAGTAGCAACAGTTTACACTGAAAACCTTGAAACTGCATTGGTCGACCGGTATATGGTCAACTTGCAGTTTTCAAGTCAGCAGAATGTCAAACCCAAATAGATAGACTACACTACAGTAAATGGGTGTAATTTGAGCATTTGGGTTCGACATTGTGCAGGGGGATCGCAGTTCAGTGAGGAACAGGGAATTAGCCCATTTCCTCACTGAAGTGTGATCTCGGAGTTGGTATAGTTAAGGTGCAGAGAGTGTGGGGAGCTCAGCCCCACACATGGGGGGGTGCAGGGGGCATAGCCCCATTGCAAAACAGTAGAATTGATGTACAATTGACTGTACAGTTTAACAGTACATTAATGTGCATAGCAGGAGGTGAGTGATATCACCTCCTGCTATGTTGAATGCATCGAACAATGATTGTCGATGTAGTCATTTTCACTTTGGTTTGCTTTTTGGCATTCTGAATTCCATATTTAAAGTCGACATTTTAAACTGTCGACCAACGTGCATTCGAAATGCCAACAGCAAACCATTAATAACATATGTTGCTGACAGTTATGTACACAATATTAATATGAAAACGAGATTAAATAATGTCTGATATGCTTCTCAATTTGAATACTTGACACTATGCAAAAATCACTCTATAGACCTGAACATTATTTCAGCACACCAGATCAGAATTCATACTCCACAAAGTTTAAAGCACACATTTGAAGGGACAGTGACAAAAGACTGAAGCAAGAGAGAATGTAGGCATCAGACTTTATCACAATAATGACAACTGATGCATCCCATAAGGTGTACATTACATCTAGCAGACTAGTAAACATGTAAGAGCAACTGTCCCAAAAGTGCTATCTGTATGGATTTCTATAGCACAGCATGGCTATGCACATTTGCACAAAGGTAACTGTACTAGTGCAGTCAAAGATAATATCTTCAGTTTTGCCATAGGACATAAAATGCCATTTACTGTCACTCAACACTGGTGCATGATGCCAAGTGTCATTCAAATACTGAGGACAACACTTGAAGATTTTTTTATGGGCCATCTCTGGCCATGTGCATTGTGTGTGATTCTATTTTTTGACCCAATTAAATGTGTGAAAAAGGGATTGATAGGACAGTGGTGAAAATGATGGGCAAGCAGGGGTTAGGAAACAGGGTGTAGAATAAAGGAATGTGCAGGATGGTGAAGGGAGAGCATCATAGCTTTCTTCTTCTTCACAAGATAAATGTATACTTGTATGAAGAATTTCACAAATTTGGATACACACCACATCATGACTAGATGACAACAAATGGATACTGTTGTAAGGTCAATTGAGCTAAATCCATTTTGTCACACAGACACATAGGCAAAGTGGAGAGCTGTGTTTGAGGCACACATTTTTGTGCGACAGGTGCCAATGTCTTTATTTTTTACAGAGAGAGGTCTGTTGGGGAAGGTTGTTAGGAATAAGAGAGTAACTTAGGGGAGGTACAGGGCATACAAGATAGGGATGGGGATGGAGACAAAAGGTTGGGGAACACTAAATTTGGGGTAAGTTAGAAGACATTGGAGATGCATCCATGTCCAGCATAAGCACAGTGCAAAATCTAGTCCTTGCCCTCAGAACTGTCAGCATTGTTTCTAGTCAGAAATCCCTGAGTCAGTGCTAGAGGTCAAAACTTGCAGTTTTTTGTTTTTTATTAAATCGGCTTTAACTTTGTAATTCAGTGCAGGACTTTTTCTTCTCTGTCAGTTTGGGCACTGAGGTCTCTCTCCATAATGTCTACTAATGGCTACCACCAGTCCTGTCAGCCAATGAAGTGTGATGAAATCACCACCTCCGCTATTACTACTCTACCACTGCACAAGGAGACAGGACAGAACTAACTGTTGCAGTTGGGCTCCCTGTGCTGATGGTCATATGTGTTGCAGCAGCAGTGTTTCCACTCACAAAAAATAAGATATATATACAGTCAGGGTAAGAAAACATATATATATGTGTGTGTGTATATATATATATATATATATATATATATATATATATATATATATATATATATATATACATATATATATATATATATATATATATATATATATATATATATATATATATATATATATAAACATACATGTAGGAATATTTTCTGCTTAAAACCTCAGCTTTTCTGCTTAAAACCTCAGCTTTGGCCGGCTAAGACCTAGCTGTATTCAATTGGACGTATAAGAGAATTTAAGTACCTTTTATCTGCACATTTTTCAAATAATACAGCATTTAAATTGATTTATTTGTGTTGCATTGAATATTAACTGAACTGGAAGTTTTTACTCTGTTTTGTCAGTTAGTTCCCTACCCACTCTCCTTGTTTTAGTTTTGGTGTTAATCTTGGTGGCTTTGATACTGCCCGCCCCTCTTGTAAATTTGTGTTTGGATACTCCTTCTGGGCCCATCTCATTTGCACACTCAACTGAGTGCAGTGAGATCATATTCTGATTTCAGACACTCCTACTGTGTACAATGAGAGCATCTGGGGAAAAAATTAAGCTTGTTTCCTGCCTTTCCTGTAAGTGGTCTAGACTGTTTATAGGCTTCTGAACCCCCAAGCCTTTCTGTTTTAATTTTGTTTCTTAGAACTAGCCAGTTTTCTAGTTTCAGCACTCAAATCTGTTTCTTTGAACTCAGCACTTGTTCAGAACTCGTAAGCACTAAATAAACTGCAAATTACTACAGCACTTAACTTTCCTCACTTGTCAAGAGGAAAGCAGTTTTTAGTACTTAATAAATAAGCACCTATCCAGGCATGTCTAAGGGTCAGCTCTCAGTGATTTCTCTTGTCTACCTGATGAATCTGGACATCTTGGGGCAATGCAGCAATTGCCTCATGTACACAGACAACCCTCTCCTCCTACCACCCAACACTACAACCTGTGAGAGATGCACTTATATAGCCAAACTGGAAGCAAAACTATCTTCACCCAAGACTGGACTAGACAGTCAAGAGGAGAAGGTAAACACTTGCACCACACCACACTCATCACATAGTCCCTCAAAACCTACACCACCAAAACACACACAAAGAAATGCAAAACACACACCTACATTCACGGAGGCTCTCAATAAAAACCTGCCCAAGCATCAGGGACCTCCAAAGCAGAAACGCAAGCAAACTCCACCCCCTAACACAACCCTAATGACACATAGCCCAAAAATTCAGTGTGCCACTCAACCACAGCCCGTAAAGGCATAACAACATACCCAGCACTCTAGTCATAGGTGACTCTATAGTCAGGCATACTGATGTTCCACTCACCAGGCTAAACAAGGAGAAAGTTACTATCAGCTGCCTGTCAGGTGCCAGGATCCGCCACATAATGCACACACTCAGGTCACTCCACAACAAGTACAAATATGACACTGTCATTGTCCATGTTGGTGTGAATGACCTGAGACATACCTCCCTGGACTACATGAAAAGAGACATGGAGGAGCTCTCCGATCTTGTAGCCCAGGCAGGTAAGACCCTGGCCCTGAGCAATATCCTGCCATCACCCAGAATGATGCCACAGTACAAGGACAAAATGATTGACTTCAACAATTGGCTAAGCTTCTGGTGTCATTCTAAGGGGATCCAGTATTTGTCTGCTTGGGACGACATGATCGACAGATCACGATGCTTTGCCAGAGATGGCCTGCACCTGTTGCCCTTGGGATTCCGGATACTGTCTAAGGCTCTTGCCACCCCATAGTGCCTTTGTTAGGCAAGGTTCAAATGACAACTTCACCACTGTAACAGGTACAAGCAAGCAAATTCTGAGGGTAATGCCACTCAATGTTAGAAGTCTAAACCTCAAAATGCACTCACTCGAGGCACTCCTTAAAATGGAGAACATCAACATCTGTGCAGTGACAGAGACCTGGTTCAAAGCTCCAGAGACCACTCCTGAATTACCAGGCTATAATTCATATCACACTTTTGGCCACCTAACCCAGAATGAAGCACTAAAGGTGGAGGCGTGTCCATATTCATTAAGGATATCCACACTGTGCAGTGACAGAGACCTGGTTCAAAGCTCCAGAGAGCACTCCTGCATTACCAGGCTATAATTCATATCACACTTTTCGGCCACCTAACCCAGAATGAAGCACTAAAGGTGGAGGTGTGTCCATATTCATTAAGGATATCCACACCTCCAGGCTAGTTGCACAGCATAATGCATCCGAGATTATCCAAGTGCAACTAACTCTGAGCAAGACCACAATCCAAATTGTAGCTTGCTACAGACCCCCACCATGCCCCAGGATTCCCACTCCTCATTTCTTGATACACTGGAAAATATTAGGGTGCAACCTAACACCCTAATAATGGGGGATTTCAACTACCCCACCATTAACTGGGAAAACTACTCATGTACCGAATCTTTTGCTCAATGTTTTCTGGAATTCATGAATTCCAATGCTTTGGATCAACTTATTCACACCCCCACCAGTGGCAGCAATATCCTAGACCTGGTCATAACCAACATGGGCAACCAGTGTTCCACACCAGAGGTCAATTCCTCGTTGGTCAGATCCGACCACAAGCTAATCACCCTAGACATCCACATCCCGCCCCCACACCCAATTAGGGAAACCACAGTAAAAAACTTCTCCAAAGCCAACTTCACACTTCTTAAGACAGAAGTGGCAAACTTCATGACACCCATGAAGACGGACAATAGAGGTACGACTGCTGAATCCTAAACAAATGCACTTTATAAGCACTTACACAAGTGCATGGATCATGCTGTCCCTAATAGAACCAAGATGCTATCCTCCAAAAAAAGGGAGCCAATCTGGTGGTCCTCTGCCATAAACAAACTCTACAACAGAAGAAAAAAACTGTTGCAAAAAAGAGTAAAATCCCATGACTGCAGGAACTCCCTGGTCAACCTCAGTAAAAAGCTGAGAGCCCTCATAAAATCCTTCAAAGTTAGTTATGAAAACAAAATTGCCACTGACTCTAAAGACAACCGCAAAGCATTCTATAGCTATGTCAAGAATCTCAATGGCAACACTCAGATCTGCTCTGACTTACAGCACAATGGCACTAAATATACAGAACCAACTGATATTGCCAACATCTTGACAGATAGGTTCAGTGCTAACTTTACTCCCCTCTCACCCCCTAGAAGGCCCATCTCTATACCGGAAGAATGCAAAGTTCCTGTAATCACGGCTGCACAGGTAAAAAACACACTCTCCAAAGCCAAGAACACAGCATCCATGGGACCTGACAATATGCCAGGCTGTGTTCTACACGAACTACAGAATGAACTGGCACTCTACCTAAGTACCATGTTCAGTCATAGCCTCACCTCAGACTTTGTGCCCACTGAATGGTGCACCACGATGGTTATCACACCCCACAAAGGGGGAGCCACGACAGACCCTGGGAACTACCACCCCATTAGCCTGATGAGCCTGGTCTGCAAGGCCATGGAACATATCATCATGGAACTCATAAACAAAGACATTGGTAATCTCCAAACTCTGGACCCTACCCAGTTCAGATTTGTAAAAGGCAGATCATGTCTCCTAAACTTGATTGACTGCTTTGAAGCAGTCACCAAAGCCATAGATGAGGGTAATAGTGGTTCACACAGCTTATCTAAATCTCGCCAAGGCTTTTAACACCATCCCCCACTCTGGAATTATAGATAAGCTCATTAAACTAGGTATAAATCCCTATGTCACAAGATGGGTTGCCAACTGGCTCACGGACAGAACCCACACTGTGAAAGTAGCAGACTCCAAATCCGACTTCAGACCAGTGACAAGTGGAGTACCACAGGGTTCAGTCCTGGGTCCTCTCCTGTTTGGTATCTACTTCTCTGAAGTACAGGCTAACATAGAAGGTTTTTGGCTAACAAAGTTTTCAGATGACTGCAAACTAGGAGCCATAATCGAAACTCCTAGTGATGTGGACATACTACAAAAGGGCCTCACTGAGAAAGATGCCTGGTGTCAAAGTCATGGCCTGAAGCTCAATGCCAAAAAGTGTATTGTCATCTCCTTTGGTAAAAACTCTGTACCCATGAACCACCACATAGCTGGTAGTCTACTTAATGCCGAAAATGTGATAAGAGACCTTGGGACACAGGTGGACAGTAGTCTCTCCTTTGATAATCACATTGCCACAGTGGTCATGAAATCCTTCTACATGGCTCACCTCTTCACAAAAGGTTTCTCATCCAGAAAAAAAGAGGTCATTGTTCCCCTCTACTCATCACTCATTAGACACATTATAGAGTACAATGCCCCTTTTGGTATGTACCTCACAAGACATCTGCAACAACTGGAAAGGCCACAGAAATACCTCACAAAGAGGATTACTGGCCTCAAACAGATGCCCTATGCAGACCGTCTCAAAAAACTCCAGCTTTACTCCATCACATATCGCCTACTCAGAGCAATCTCTGCCTAACATACAAAGCTATGTCAAACCCAGAGCTGTTGGACATGCTCCACTTAAAGAAATCCCAATCCCTCCGAGCTACATGCTCTAGGGACCTAAACCTTGTCACCACAATAAACAGAACATGCTGGAGGGATAGATTCCTGTCCCAGAGACTTCCCATACTCTGGAACAGACTACCTAACTATGTCAAACAGAGCTCATCATTAGCACTCTTCAAGAAAAATATTGAAGACTGGATGGGAAATAGGAAATTCAACCCAGGGATCACTTTTGTGGCTCTGCTCGACAGGGACACAGGAAAATAATTTTCTTGGGTGGCAGAAGCCAGGATACATTTTTGGCTAGGCTTGTGTGTGCCCTAGGGCCAATAGCCTAGTACCTACCTATGAACCTATATAATAACATCAGTGCTTTGTCAGATTAATATTTTAAAACATAAACATATAGACACATAATTATAGTAACTTTTGCCACATCCAGATATGATGTGAAGGCATTAATGTGTCATAACATGCAATAGTCTTACTGCTATTATAAAAATGGCTCCTACCACCCAACACTACAACCTGTGAGAGATGCACTTATATAGTCAAACTGGAAGCAAAGCTCTCTTTACCAAAGACAGGCCTAGACAGTCAAGAGGAGAAGGTAAACACTTGCACCGCACCACACTCATCACATAGTCCCTCAAAACCTACACCACCAAAACACACACACAGAACCACAAAACACACACCTACATTTACGGAGGCTCTCTGTACTAATCTACCCAAACAACAGAGACCTCCAAAGCAGAAATGCAAGCAACCTCCAGCCCCCAACACAACCCAAATGACACATAGTCCACATACTCAGTATGCCACTCAACTACATCCCATAAGGCATAGCGTACCCAACACTCTAGTCATAGATGACTCTATAGTCAGGCACACTGATGTTCCACTTACCAGGCTAAACAAGAAAAAAGTTACTGTCAGCTGCCTGTCAGGTGCCAGGATCTGCCACATAACGCATGCACTCAAGTCACTCCACAAGTACAAATATGACTCTGTCATTGTCCATGTTGGTGTGAATGACCTGAGACATACCTCCCTGGACTACATGAAAAGAGACATGGAGGAGCTCTCTGATCTTGTAGCCCAGGCTGGTATGACCCTAGCCCTGAGTAGCATCCTGCCATCACCCAGAATGACACCACAGTACAAGGACAAAATGATTGACTTTAGCAATTGGCTAAGCTTCTGGTGTCATTCTAAGGGAATCCAGTATCTGTCTGCCTGAGATGACATGATCGACAGACCATGCTGCTTTGCCAGAGATGGCCTGCACCTGTTGCCCTTGGGATTCTGGATACTGGCAAAGGCTCTTGCCACCCCTATAGTGCCTTCTTTTAGGCAAGGTTCAAATGACAAATTCACCACAGTAACAGGTACAAGCAAGCAAAATCTGAGGGTAATGCTACTCAATGCTAGAAGTCTAAACCTCAAAATGCACTCACTCGAGGCACTCCTTAAAATGGAGAACATTGACATCTGTGCAGTGACAGAGACCTGGTTTAAAGCTCCAGAGAGCACCCCTACATTGCCAGGCTATAATTCATACCACACCTTCCGGCCACCAAACCCGGACCAAAACACTAAAGGTGGAGGCGTGTCCATATTCATTAAGGATATCCACACCTCCAAGCTAGTTGCTCAGCATAATGCATCCGAGATTATCCAAATTCAACTAACTCTGGGCAAAACCGCAATCCAGATTGTAGCTTGCTACAGACCCCCCACCATGCCCCAGGATTAACACTCATCTTTTCTTGATACACTGGAAAATATTAAGGTACAACCCAACACTCTAATAATGGGTGATTTCAACTACCCTACCATTAACTGGGAAAGCTACTCATGTACCAACTCTTTTGCTCAACGTTTTCTGGAAATCATCAATTCAAACGCTTTGGATCAACTTATCCACACCCCCACCAGAGGCAGCAATATCCTAAACCTGGTCATCACCAACATGGGTGACCGTTGTTTAACACCAAAGGTCAGCTCCTCGTTGGTCAGATCCGACCACAAGCTAATCACCCTAGACATCCACATCCTGCTCACACCCCCCATTAGGAAAACAATCGGAAAAAAATTTCTCCAAAGTCAACTTCATGCTTCTTAAGACAGAAGTGGCAAACTTCATGACACCCATTCAGATGGACAATAGAGGTACGACTACTGAATCCTACACAAATGCACTTTATAAGCACTTACAGAAGTGAATGGATTGTGCTATCCCTAACAGAACCAAGATGCTATCCTCCAAAAAAGGAAGCCAATCTGGTGGTCTTCTGCCATAAACAAACTCTATAACAGAAGAAAGAAACTGTTGCAAAAAAGAGTAAAATCCCACGATTGGAGGAACTCCCTGGTCAGCCTCAGTAAGAAGCTGAGATCCCTCATAAAATCCTCCAAAGCTAGTTATGAAAACAAAATTGCCACTGATTCTACAGGCAACCACAAAGCATTCTATAGCTATGTTAAAAATCTCAATGGAAACACTCAGATCTGCTCTGAGTTACAGCACAATGACACTAAATATACAGAACCAACTGATATTGCCAACATCCTGGCAGATAGGTTCAGTGCTAACTTTACCCCCCCTCTCACCCCCTAAAGGGCCCATCTTTATACCAGAAGAATGCAAAGCTCCTGTAATCACAGCTGCATAGGTAAAAACTTCACTCTCCAAAGCCAAGAACACAGCATCCATGGGACCTGACAACATCCCAGGCTGCCTTCTACATGAACTACAGAATAAACTGGCACCCCACCTAAGTACCATGTTCAATCATAGCCTCACCTCAGGCTTTGTGCCCATTGAATGGCGCACCATGACAGTTATCCCACTCCACAAAGGGGGGCCCACAACAGACCCCGGGAACTACTGCCCCATTAGCCTGACGAGCCTCGTCTGCAAGGCCATGGAACGTATCATCATGGAACTCATAAACAAAGACATTGGAGATCTCCGAACCCTGGACCCCACAAAGTTTGGGTTTGTAAAAGGCAGATCATGTCTCCTAAACCTGATAGACATCTTTGGAGTAGTCACCAAGGCCATGGATGAGGGTAAGGTAGTTCACACAGCCTATCTAGATCTCTCCAAGGCGTTCGACACCATCCCCCACTCTGGAATTATAGATAAACTCACTAAACTAGGTATAAATCCCTATGTCATAAGATGGGTTGCCAACTGGCTTACTGAAAGAACCCACACTGTGAAAGTAGCAGACTCCAAATCAGACTTCAGACCAGTGACAAGTGGAGTACCACAGGGTTCAGTCCTGGGTCCTCTCCTGTTTGGTATCTACTTCTCTGAAGTACAGGCTAACACAGAAGGTCTTTGGCTAACTAAATTCGCAGATGACTGCAAACTAGGAGCCATAATTGAAACTCCTAATGATGTGGACATCCTACAAAAGGGCCTCACTGAGACAGATGCCTGGTGTCAAAGACATGGTCTCAAGCTCAATGCCAAAAAGTGCATTGTCATCCCCTTTGGTAAAAATTCTGTACCCATGAACTACCACATAGGCGGTAGTCTACTTAACACCAAAAGTGTGATAAGAGACCTTGGGACACAGGTGGACAGTAGTCTCTCCTTTGATAATCACATCGCCATAGTGGTCAGAAAATCCTTCTACGTGGCACACCTCATCACAAAAGGTTTCTCATCCAGAAAAAAAGAGGTCATTGTTCCCCTCTACTCATCACTCATTAGACCCATTATAGAGTACAACGCCCCTTTTGGTATGTACCTCACAAGACATCTACAACAACTGGAAAGGCCACAAAAATACCTCACAATGAGGATTACTGGCCTCAAACAGATGCCTTACACAGACCGTCTCAAAAAACTCCAGCTTTACTCCGTCGCATATCGCCTACTCAGAGGCGATCTCTGCCAAACATATAAAGCTATGTTGAACCCAGAGCTGTTGGACATGCTCCACTTAAAGGAATTCCAATCCCTCTGAGCTACACACTCTAGGGACCTAAACCTTGTCACCACAATAAACAGAACATCCTGGAGGGATAGATTCCTGTCCCAGAGACTTCCCATACTCTGGAACAGACTACCTATCTATGTCAAACAGAGCTCCTCATTAGCACTCTTCAAGAATAATCTTGATGATTGAATGGGTAATAGGAAATTCACCCCGGGGATCACTTCTGTGGTTCTGCTTGACAGGGGCACAGGAAAATAATTTTCTTGGGTGGCAAAAGCCAGGGTACATTTTTGGCTAGGCTTGTATAGGCCCTAGGGCCAATAGCCTAGTACCTACCTATGAACCTATGAACCTATGAAAATTAGGCAACAGTTAGGTGATTATGCTGTATCTGATATAAGCATTCCAAGTAAATAAATCCATTTACAAAAATATAATGTTTAATGCTATTTAATATTGCAGAAAATACTTTTTACATAGTATTCATTAAAAAAACTAATTGTTGCGGCTGGGAAGTGAATGCCCAGGCATGAATGCTTGATATGTAGGTAAGGTATGCCTTCTCAGTTGTGTGTTTGTCAAGCTTATATGGACTGATGTCCTGAAGTTGTGAAAAATATACTAAGTTTCCAGGGCATAATGATATTGCTCTTATTTACACCTAAGCCATAGTTACCCAGTGCCTCACTGAGGTGTGCCAATCATTCCTGAGGTGCTCCCTTGTTTCTAACAATGTCTGAAACAGCTGTACTGAACACAAAACAGAACAATAAGAAGCATGATGAATAAGTGTATTGCCTAGCCAGTGCATGGTACTGTACTGGCTGGTGATAAGTCACTATACTTACACAACTCACGGGTATCAGCAGTTCTAAATTCTGTCTCCTATTGGCTCAAGAGGTCCTGCTCTTGTCTCTTCATGTCACTATAATAATGATGACAACATTTTTCACCAGTATATGGAATGCCAGTTGTAGTGAATGCAGCCTTGGCCAAGCCATTCCTAGCCTCAGCCTTGTACTGAGACTTGGCATAATCATCCTGCAGAAGTCTGTGGCACTAGTACTTTGTGAGGAGCACCACAAAGATCCTGGATTCCTCAAGACATCAATTTTAGGCTCTCAATGGAGCACTGCTCCCACCTTCTCCTCCCGTGATTTCTGAATGCACCTATTCAGTTTTCACATGTACCAGCCTGTGTGCAGTGTGAGACAACCTTGCCAGCTGCATCTGTTTAATAGAAAACACATTAATGGCCTGGCAGAGAAATTAAGTATGATTCCTTCAATATTCTCTGCAGGTGTGAAATATGGCAGTGAAACCCGGCCATGTGATGCTCACTTTATTTACACATGCTCCAGTGTGAAATCATAGAATGTTGTTGGATGATGATATTTGAATTATATTTCAAAGGATGCATTGTCACCTCTAAACATGCCCTTTGTTATGGCTGATGGTAATGATTCATACGGTCCTCTGATACATTAATATGAAATGATAGCAGCTCTGTGATGTTGGTAATAATCACTGCTGGTAGGTTCACAGGTTTATAGGTTCATATGTAAGTACTAGGATAGCTGACCTACTGGGCCATTTAAGCATAGCCAATTTCCCCTTCCAAAGCTGAGAATCAAACCCTATAGTTTGTGTCTATAAGGTAAGCACCTTAACCATTATATCAACTCCCAACCTTAAATGCATTCTTCTGAGGGGAAGTAGATACAGCACTAAGTATCATATACACTCACACAAACAAACACAAGTTTCCCATGTTGGGCCTCAAACTTCCTACCTATCTCATTACACAATATACAGAACATTGCATTAGTCACAAGCACCAAAGGAGAAGTCTAGAGATAAAATGGTATGAGTTGTAACATAATGGGTTAATGGAACATACAAACTACAAACATAATACTTCCTGGGAATTTAACCCATGACAAAAAGCAGGATAAATACTAAATACTGTTTATTCACTTTTAATGCCACAGAAGAAGTAGCATTTAAAACTTGTAAGATGAGGCATAAAAATTTCAAAATGAGTGGAGATCTAATTTTAACGTCTCTACTGTTTGACTTTCACTTGTCATGTTACTGGAGTTATATGTAAAAGCTAGTATTTGTTTCTGTAAATCAGTTTAATATACATTGAATTGCATGAGCTGAGCAAAACATGTTGGGGTAGGTTCCATACATACTTTAACTGATATACTGTCCTACACACCAAATAATTATATGTGTTGAGTCATATTGTTTTAGTAACTATTGTACAGGTTATACAGACGCAAGTGTACTGTAGTTTAAATTAACTATCATCATTGTTATCCTTTGCATAGTTGACACACATTATAGTAGACTTATTTAACAATCATTTAATGGTTACTATTACAAAAGGATTATTAACTTGTATTAAATACAAAAATGTTCTTAGCATTAACAGATGTTTGAATGTAGATAGCAAGTGTTTTTTTACAGCTATCATTTCATACACTTCATTCATTGGTAATGATCTTATATATTCCGTACAAACACATTTCTTTACCCTTATTCAAATCTATTATTGTCAGAGTTGGGGGATTTACAGTAATTTTTTACATGGACATGGTTTTAATGAAGGCCTGCATATGTTTCTAACTAGTCCATTAGGTCATTGGGGTTTCCCAGTGTTGTTCTGTACGTGGGTGCAGAGGTGAAAGACAAACAAAGTCTGCTGCTGATTGCATTCAGGCAGCACAGTGGTGCAGTGGGGGTCTACATGAGTCGACAGAAATACCACTTACCTGAAATGCATGATAATTGAGATGAAAAGGCCGCAGCATGTGAACAACGATGTCCCGAAACATCGATTCACCACTCCAGATAAGTAAACACTTGGCCAGCATGTCGAACTTTGCCCCTTACCCTGCAGTAGTGCAATCTCGTAGTTGGTATATTTAGTTGGGGGGGGTGCAGAACCCACATACAGGGGGTGGGGGGCAAAGCCCCCACATTGATGGGTTTGCTTTCATTCAGTTTCATTTGATTTTAAGGATGGCCAAGTGTTTACTTACCTGGAGTGCTAAGTCGGTGTTCTGGGACGTTGGTATTATCATGCTGTCTGCTTTTTCATCTCGGTTACCTGGGTTTCAGGTAAGTGGTATTTTGGTCTACTGAAGTAGACCCATGCAGTGGATAGCATTGTTGCTTCACAGTAAGAGGTTTACTGGTTAGATTCTCCACTGGGGGTGCCTTCTGCATGGAGTCTCCATGTCCTCCCTGTGTTTGTGTGGGTTTCCTCTGGGTATTCTGGTTTCCTTCCACATTCCAAAGACATGCAGAAGATGGACTGGGCACTATAAATTGATCATAGACATGAGTGTGTGTGCAAATGTGTGCTACAGAAGAACAGCTGTGGCAGGAATAGACATCTAGCAGTGTTAGCTTTGACTCTAAATGACTGACACTGTTGAAGTGATACCATGACCCCATGTGTAAAAAAGGGGAAAATAGGTTCTGGATGGATGGATGTATACGAAGATGTATGTATGTAGATGTATATGTATATATATCTAGAGAGAGACTAGAGATATGCTTTATAAACCTTTGTTTAGAGTTATAAGTACTGAGGGCATTGTTGTATTCCTTCTAACATATTACTTTTTATATTGCATATATCACTCATGAGTTATGTTTAACATTCCTGTACAGTTGAGTCATGCTTTACCTTAGTGTCGCCCACTGCTTACATCTATGGGTAATCATTTTTATCTCTTCTTTACAGGTTCATCACTTCCTCTGGTCTGGAAGCAGCAGCAGCACCTTAACTTAAAGGCTATTGCACATACAAATGACTGATAGCAGCAGAAACCCCAAACATTTTTTCATAAGTGTGTCTGTGGCTCTATTCCAAAGAGTATTGGGACTGAGAACTAAATGGAACACAGCATGTACAGACAGGTTTTATATATTCCCGAACTGCTCTGCCATGTTGAATTGCTTCATTACCATGTATTTCACCTACTTATTCCTCTGTTAACATATTATGATGACTATCCCTGTTTTGAAGCCGGGAGTGATGTGGAGACCTGTTTAATGAGTTTAAATTAGTGTGCTCATCATTGTTCATTATGCACACACTCTTAGCATGAAGTGTAGGTGTTCATGAAACCAGGCCCAAATCTTGGCATCTTTTAAGAAAGATCTTAAGCTTCATTTGCAAAATGAATCTAAATGCTTCAGAGACAATGGATAAATGTTTGCATTTTATTTCATTGCATGTATACCTGTGCTATTAATATTTATAGAGACTGTAAATAAGGAATCTCTTGGCCTTTGCCATATATATTTTTACTTTATTGTTCTTTTTATAGGTTCATATGTTCATAGGTAAGTACTAGGCTATCTGCCCGAAGGCATTTATAAGCCTAGCCAGAATGTGTTGGCTTTCGCCACCCCCTTAGATTAGTTCCTTGTGCCTCTGTCCAGCAAAGCCACTGAAGTGATCCCCAGAGTAAACTTTCTGTTTCCCATTCACTCGTCAAGGTTTCTCTTGAAGAATGTTAGCAAGGAGCTCTGCCTAATGTAGATTGGAATATTGTTCCAAAGCATGGGAAGTCTCTGGGACAGGAATCTATCCCTCCAGCGCGTCCTATTTATTGTTGTGGTGAGGTTTAGATCCCTAGAGCATGTGGCTCGAGGGGATATGGTTTTCTTTAGGTGGAGCATGTCCATCAATTCTAGGTTGGATATGGCCTTGTATGTCAGGCAGAGATCACCTCTGAGTAGGCAGTATGCAACTGAATACAGCTGGAGTTTCTTCAGTTGAGCTGCATAGGGCATCTGTCTGAGGCCAGTGATCCTGTTGGTGAGGTACTTCTGTGGTCTTTCCAGCTGTAGTAGGTGTCTTGTAAGGTACATCCCAAATGGGGTGTTGTACTCTATGATGGATCTGATGACTGATGAGTAGAGGGGTACAATGACCTCTTTTGATATGGATGCGAACCCTTTTGTTATTAGGTGGGCCACATAGAAAGATTTTCTAACAACTTTGGCAATGTGATTATCAAAGGAGAGATTACTATCTACTTGGGTCCCCAGATCCCTTATTACATCTTCCATATTTAGGGGCCTATCACCTATGTGGTAGTTTGTGGGTACTTTGTTTTTTCCAAAGGGGATGACTATGCACTTTTTGGCATTTAGCTTGAGGCCATGATTTTGACAGCAGGCATCCATCTCAGTGAGACCCTTTTGCAGGATGCCTTTGTCAGCCAGAGAGTCAGTTATAGCCCCTAGTTTGCAGTCGTCTGCGAAACTGGTCAGCCATAGTCCTCCTGTGCTTGCCTGTACCTCTGAGAGGTATATGCCGAACAGGAGGGGTCCTTGGACTGAGCCCTGGGGAACACCACTTGTAACCGATTTAAAGTTGGACCTAGCTCCTGCAACTCTCACCAATGGGTTTTGTACATGAGCCAGTTGGCAACCCATCTTGCGATGTAGGGGTTTATGTTCAGGCTGGTGAGCTTGTCTATAATGCCAGAATGGGGAATGGTATTGAAGGCCTTTGCGAGGTCTAGGAGGCAGTGTGTACCATCTTTCCCTCATCTATAGCCTTGGTAACTGTCTCAAAGAAGTCCACCAGGTTTAGGAGGCATGATCTGCCCTTAATAAAGCTGAACTGGGTAGGGTCCAGTGTTTGGAGGTTCCCAATGTCTCTGTTAATGAGTTCCATGATGATGCACTCCATAGCCTTGCAGACCAAGCTAGTCAGGCTTATAGGGCGATAGTTCCCAGGGTCTGTTGTGGCTCCACCTTTGTGGAGCAGAATAACTGTTGCTATGTGCCACTCTATGGGTACATAGCCTGTGGAGAGGCTGAGTTTGAACAGTGTGTTTAGGTGAGGGGTTAGTTCGTCTTTGAGGTCATGTAGGACGCATCCTGGGACACCGTCCAGTCCCATTGATGCTGTATTTTTGGGCTTGATGAGGACCATTTTAACCTGAGTGTCTATGATTTCAGGGGCACTACATTCTTCTGGTATGATTATGGGCCCTTTTGGGGGTGAGAGTGGGGGTGAAATTTGTACTGAACATGTCTGCCAGGATGTTGGCGATATTGGTCGGTTCAGTGTATTTTGTGGCATTCTGCACTAACTCTGAGCAGATCTGAGCAGTGCCACTTAGATTCTTGACATAGCTAAAGAATGCCTTGTGGTTATCTTTGGAGTCCTTGGCAATTTTTCTTTCAAAGTTAGACTTGGATGATTTTATGAGGGATCATAGTTTCTTGTGAATACTGATCAGGGATGTCTTCCCTTCTTGGGATTTTACTCTTTTCTGTACTAGTTTCCTCCTTCTATTGTCTAGTTTGTTTATGGCAGGGATCCATCAGACTGGTTTCCTTTTCTTGGAGGAGTGAGTATTGGTTTTGCTTGGGATAGCACGAGGTGCCTGTAGAATGCATTAGTAAAGGATTTTGCAGCTTTGGCAGCATTATCCTTTAGTATGGGGGAATGGAAACTTTCCACCTCGGTCTTAAGTAAAGTGAAGTTTGCTTTTGAAAAGTTTTTCATGGTGGTTTCCTTGACCGGGTGTGGGGGTGGAATGTGGATATCCAGAGTGATTTGTTTATGGTCAGACCTAACCAGCGAGCGGTTGACCTCTGGTGTGGAACACCGGTCGCCTGTGTTGGTGATGACAAGGTCCAAAATGTTGTCACCTCTGGTGGGAGTGTTGACCAGTTGATCCAGGGCATTTGAGTTTATAAATTCCATGAAATGTTGGGCAAGGGAGTTAGTACTTGAGTAGTTCTCCCAGTTAATGTTTGAGTAATTGAAATCACCCAATATTAGGGTGTTTGGTAGGAATTTTATGTTTCCAAGTGTTTCCAGAAACATGGAATGGGGGTCCTGGAACATGGTGGGTGATCCAAAGCAAGCTACAGTTTGAATTGCAGTTTTGCCCATTGTTAGTTGCATGTGGATGATCTCTGAAGCATCGTGCTGTGCCACTAACCTGGAGGTGTGGGTATCCTTGATGAATATGGATACGCCCCCACCTTTTGTATTTCAGTCCAGGTTCTGTGGCTGAAATTTATGGTATGAGTTGTAGCCTGGTAGTGCTGGGGTGCTCTCTGGAGACTTAAACCAGGTTTCTGTTACTGCACATATATCAATTTTCTCCATACTGAGGAGTGCTTCGAGTGCATGCATTTTGAGGTTTAGACTTCTGGCATTGAGTAGCATTGCCCTCAGTTTTTTGTTACTTGTGCTATTTACAGCGGTGGGTTTGTCTTTTGAGCCTTGCTTAAAAAAGACACTATGGGGGTGGCATGAGCCTTGGCCAGTATTCAAAAGACTAAGGGTGACAGATGCAAGCCATTTCTAGCAAAGCAGTGTGGCTTGTCGAGCATGTCATCCCAGGCGGACAGACACTGGATCCCCTTTGAATGACACCAGAAACTTAGCCAATTGTTGAAATTGATAATTTTTTCTTTATACCATGGTATCATTCTTGGTGAGGGCAGGATGCTACTCAGGGTCAGGGTCATACCGGCCTGGGCTACATGATCAGAGAGCTCTTCCATGTCTCTTTTCATGTAGTCCAGGGAGGTACGGCTCAGGTCATTCACACCAACATGGACAATGACAGAGTCGTATTTGTACTTGTTCTGGATTGACCTGAATGCTTGTGTTATGTGGTGGATTCTGGCACCCAACAGGCAGCTAACAGAGACTTCTCCTTATTCAGCCTAGTGAGTGGGACGTCAGTGTGCCTGACTATAGAGTCACCGATTACTAGTGTGTTGGGTATGTTATTTTGCCTTAAGGGCTGTGACAGCATACCTACATCAGTGTGTTTTGTGACTATTTTGTGCCATCTGTCTGTAATTTGAATAATTATCACTATACTGTTTGTATTAATTCATTTTCCAATTGTACAGTTGTACTCGGGTCATGACTGATCACCTCAATTACCCAATTATAAAACTAAAATTAAATAAATACCACATGTTGCAACACTTTTCTTTTTAAAGTCCTTTCCTCTAAATGCCATGTTTTTCCTTGAGTTTTTACTGATTGCTTTAACCTAGTACCCTACTAATAAACAATATTTATACACTTAATGTGTTGAATAATTCTTATGTTACTATTAATTTCAAAAGAAAATTTGCTTATTCTTTTAAAGTTTTATGACTATCTTGTTGCACTGTATTATAGTTTTTACTACTGTCAGTCAGAGGTAATGTCCAGTGTCAATATTGTCATTTACTGTCATATATTGCATCTTTGTTATGTGGCCCAGGCTAAAAGTGGTCCTTGGATGAAGTGTCGTACCAATTTAACAAATATAAAATAAATAAATCAACACACAGATAAATATAGGTGTACCACATGATATGTGTAGGGACTGATTGAGAATATGTGCAGAAGATGCACATACTGCAGTCTGGTAAAAAAATATTCCACAGGTCATTCAGTTTGTTAGGACTAAATGATATGTACACAGTAAGGCAGTCAACCCAGCTGGCAACATGAGGGAACACCTTAGAAAATGTCAGTAAGACTTCTCAATTGCTTAGTGCAAGAATTCTTGACAAAATAGATAAGCAAAGGCTCAAAATGATGAACAGATTTAAATATTGTTCTTATAAACTTAGAAAGTTGCTAGATAACATTTTTTTTTAATTTAATCTCCAGTTCTGCATCTGTACAAACTCACACTCGTGCAGTCATTCATACTCACATTCATTCATAACTTCCATTCATTACTTTCATTCACCCACCCAAGAGCACAGTGAGGTAAATCAGATACACGACAAAGCTCTACTCCATTCATAAGATACGCACTTTCAGTCATCCACACCAACTGTCCTGTAGAAACTCCAACAAATGGCAAGAAAGTCACACTAATAGCATTCTTGTTTTATATCCATCTTCACACTGACAAAAAAGTATTCTGTGGATCCCAGTTTCCAGTGTATTGATGTTTTTGTAGTACCTTTGTATCTTGTTGACATTTTTGATTATTGTTAATACCAAGGTGGTGCAGCAGTTAGCGTTGTCTCCTCTCAACAAGAGGTTCTCCTGTTCGATTCTCAGCCGGAGTGCCTTCTGTGTGGAGTCTGCATGTCCTCCCCATGATCATGTGACATCTAAAGACATGGAGGTAGGTGCATGCATGAATGGGTTTCCCTTCTTTGAAGGTTGGGGGTCCGACTGGCAATTCGGCACTGTAAAAATCCACTGCCAATCATTAGCGGATCGGAGATCTGCTGTGGCGACCCCTAACTGGGAAAAGCTGAAAGTTAATACAAGTAATGGTCGTTTTTTTTTTTTTAATATTACTGTAGTGTGCATTCTTGCACAAGTGTTTTATACTGAACTAAAATTAAGCTATTTTTTTAAAGCGGAGAATCACAACAATTTAAACAAGAATGCTTTCCAATGTGGTTCTGTGTTGTTTAAGAGCTGATACAGTGTTGTAAGCATAAAACATGCAGGGCTACTCTACACGTACTTTGCACATATACTAGTCTAGTGTGTGACTATTGCATTCTACTTCCTCTTTATAGATGCAAAAACAAGAAAAGTCAGTAAAAATGCTTTTATTAATAAGAAAAGCCACCTACTCCACCTTGTGAAGGCACCCCTTCCCTTGCTTGCATCCCTTATGTAATAATAATAATAATAATAATAATAATGACGATGATGATGGTGCCATGGATTCACATTTCACCAGTGTCAGTGTCATAACCACTTGTATACACTGGTAGTGCTCATTTCCCCAGTTTATATATGCAATAATGAAAACCATTTTCTAACATAAATTTCTAAACTGATTTACTAATCAAATATATGTAAACAAATCCCCCACACCCACAACCAGAGTAGTTATTATGCAATACAAAGAAACCCAGCCAGCCCTACCGCACCTGCTCCATAAGAGCATCACACTGGCAAGAAGTTAATTTGCCAGTATTGTTTCTGAAATAAATAGCTAACATTATTCAAATGATTGTTCTGCCTCCACATTTTTAGCTGTTTCAGCCATCCTCAAGTCAAACATGTATACCGCATTTTATGTAAAACATACTCCTTTTCATTTATTTATACTTTGTTGACTGGATTAATCCTACTAGACCTATTGTCTCTTTTCAGGGGAGAACTGAGGTGGAGTTCACAGTCACTACAGGAAATTTGGCAAATGCGCTGTGGAACAACCCCCCCCCCTCCTTATTTGGAAAGTGCTTGTTCTATTTATAGCACAGTGGCAACTGGAAGAATAGCACTTAAGGAGACCCAAGATGGTGGATAGCACAGAAGCAAATGCCAGTGTTGCGTTTGAAGATCTACAGGATTCTGAGGAGTGGTTTCAGCAGAATTTCTTTTGTTGGATGCAAACTTTCAAAACAATGATGGCTGTGTTATTACATCACTCCAGTCAGGAGGCTTGTGGGATGGTATTTTGGGTGAATTGTTGTTGCAGAGCTAGCAAGAGAGTGGAATAGATGTTTCATGGGGTGAAATAATAGACATAATTCAATCAGAAGAATCAGAAGCTAGTTAGAAAAAAAATTGCCAGACAAAAGAAATCATATGCTGAGACTTTTAAGGAAACTGCAAGGAAAGTGATGAGAGATGAACAGAGGAAAGGAAGTGTCAACAATCTAAGGACATGTATGGTGAGAAATCAGAACAAAGAAGAACAAGGAATGGACAAGTATGACATTTGGGATAATTCAACATTCCTGTTTGGAGTGAAGGATAAGGAGTGAAGAGCTTTTATTCTTATTCATAAAGAGACATTTTGTGACATTATTTTTGAAACTGGTTCCGTTCTGGAATTTTTTTTTGCAGGGGGGGTATGTAAAGAAAAAGAACTGTAATCCATAAAATTCTCATGTGGTTAAATCATTTCACATTGAAACAAAAAAGAATATATCTGTTCAGTTTTTAACTGAATATGAAAAAGACATGAAAGAGACATTTAAGCAAACTTTGTTAAGATGTTATGCACATTTGCGAAGTCTATGGTATCAGAAGATTATGGACTGGGAGATGAGACTGTCATATTGTACTGAAAATGGAGAACAAAAAATGTTCATATCAATTGTATGATAAGTGTAGAGGGTAACAGAGATGTTGTCAAATATTGTAGACAACAAAAATATGTGTTTTCCTTGAAAAAGATGATCATTTGATAGGTAACTGTGAGAAGAGGAAATGTTATATTTCTGGGGAAGCAAGTCATGCTGGAAAAAAGTGCAAATTAAAATGTTATAAATGTACCAAAATTGGGAATTTATGGGTGGATTGTAATCTAGAGAAAATGGATGAAGAAGAAGAAAACAAAACTAAGGCCAGTACATATACTAAGAAATGGTCCCAATAAAAGATAAAGAGGAAGGTGGGAAGAAAGATCAGGGTAAAAATAAAAATAAAGAGAAAAATGAAACAAAAGATAATGTAAAAGAAGATTTTGAAATAAGTGATGAAAAGGGTATACATTGGAAAATAGTGAAAGGTAAAAAGAATTCTATTGGCAAAGGAATAAAAGACAAAAAGGAAAGATTAAAAGGATAAGTGCAAAAGAGAAAAAGAAAGGAAATTTATAACTCAAATGAGATAAATTGTTCGAATTTATACAATCTTGGGTACGCTACAACAAAAGCATAATGACAACTTCAGAGTGCTTTCAGGAAATGTAAATAGTGTCAAAGATATAAGTAGAGAAAAATAGGCATTCTAAATTGGTGTAGTAAGTATGATGTTGACATAATAATAATATTGAAAGATGTAAGAATTTTGACATTAGAAGAGAGATTAAAAACAAAGAAACTTTGCGGAGGAGATACAATATGGGGAACCTAGGAAATTAGTTAAGCTCAGGCATAGTTGTACTTTGTAGAAAGTCAGTGAAAATATTGAATATAACATTTGTGATGATGGGAAGATTAACCAATGTACATCTCAGATGGGATAACCGTATGACAAAGGGTAACCATCTCATCTGGTCCTACTCCTTATATTCTTTCCTTTGTTTTTTGACACATTCAGTTGCTGCCTGATTTTTATCCACTTCTGGTTTGATTTCCATTCCTGCTTGACGCTGATATGCTTCTGGTAAATTAAGCAGAGAAGTCATCTTAGATTTATTCTCCTCGTGTTTCAAAACTTTCACTACATTTGGGTCTTGTGAGGTCAGCAGATATGTGTGGAGTCCCACGATTGCAAATCTATACATATAATCAATTTCAAGGAGGCCCATCTCTCCTTCTGAATGGGGAATATATAATATTGGTATGCACTGATTTTTATGAATCATCTGGTGAGCATGAAGCATCCTTCTAGCTTTCCTGTCTAATGTATCCAACATATTTTGGGGCCAGTCAATCACTCCAAAACTGTACGTTAGGACAGGAAGAGCAAATTGTGTTTATAGCTTGAATTTTGTTCCTAGATGTCAGTGCTGTTTTCAAAATTAATTTAAGTCTTCTGAAATATTCCTTACTAAGTTTTATTGGATCTATATTACCATGTCAACAGGTCTGTTCATCGAATGCCCTTATGTTGAAACATACACACCAGAATACCAAAATCTGGAATGGCCACAAAAGTGATTTTTTTCCAAAGGAAAAAATTTGCTGGGCCAACTATAAACAAAAGAAAAACAACAGACAAAATGAAATGTATGGGGGGGGGGCTTCTCCCCCCAACACCCCCAGATTTGGGGGATGTGCCCCCCACACCCCACCTACTTAAATATACCAACTCTGAGAACGCACTACAGTGGAGGAAACAGCAAATTCCTGACAACGGCCAAGCAGTTTTTTCCCCTGGGAAAAAAAATCACTTTTGTGGTCATTTGAGATTTTGGTATTCCGGTGTATAGTTGTTGACATAAGGGCATTCAATGAACAGCCCTGTCGACATGGTAATATAGACCTGTTTTATTTGCATTTGTTCATGTTTTATTGTTGATCTTTCATCAGTTCCCAAGTATTTATACACTCCCTCTTGCTCAAGTTCTTTTATATCACATTCTTGTCCCAAACGGATGTTTTCCTGGTGCTGCAGTTTTCCTGCTTTAAAAGTTGCTTTTGCACATTACTCCTGACCAAATTACATTCTTATATCATCTGAAAAAGTTTTGACAACTTGCAGTTGTACTTTCGGTTCATCATCTGCTCCCATCCTATCTAATCCTTCTAATACCACTTCCTGCTCTCCTCGAACTAAATATGACATCACTGCCTCCTATAATTCCACAGCTGTATTGAACTGTTTGACCAGCTACTTACGTTACCCTATGCTGCTACTTTTGTGTGTGTGTGTGTGCGTGTGTGTATATATATATATATATATATATATATATATATGTACACAAGTGTTTTTTATTGCTGTTTTACAAACTATACTGATATATTCTCTCATTGTTAACCTTTTTTATTATATTTACTTTATATTCCAATGAGATAATCTGTAATGTAAAGGTGCAATGTGTACTATGTATTTTTATTTTTCTGGAGCTTTTCTCCCTAGGACTCCATTGAAAATGGGCTCCTTGTGGCCCAATTGGACTATCCTGGCAAATAAACTGCAAATAAATAAATAATTTGATGAGCCATACAGTTTTAAATCATCAACAAAGAGAAGATGAGAAGTCTTTATACTTTATTGTTTTCTAGGAGCCAAATTATGGCCATGGCCTAAGCTGTTAAGTAGACAGCTTAATGGGATAAGGGCAAGGCAGAATAGCAGCGGTGACAAAGAGTCACCCTGGAATATCCCCCTTTGAATTTTTCTCCCTGGGATAATAATTTGTCCTTTATCATGGCTTAATTGTAAAGCGCTCTGCCACTGTTTCATAGTCACTGTTATATAGTTGATTAGTGTAGGGCATATCTTATACATTTTTAAGCACTCTTTTATCCATGAATGTGGGATACCTTCAAATGCTTTTTTGTAGTCAGTCCATGCCATACTTAGATTCTTCCCCCTTTTACAGTTCTCCACTGTGACTTTATTTAACAGCAAATGATCCATTGTTCCATATGACTTTCGTTTTTTGCCCTTTTGTTTTACTGCCATAATTGAGTTTTCTTCTAAATGACTATAAACTCTGTCAGCATCAATTCCCATGTATAGTTTAGACACTGTCAGAAAGCAAGTTATTGTTCTATAATTTTTAGGGTAGCTTGCAGGTTCACTCTTAAGTAGGAGCATTGTTTTTCCTGTTGTTAACCAGGTTGGCGTCTGTTTGGGGTGTGCATATAAATAGGTCTTACTCATGGCTAAATCTTCATGCAAAGATCTTAATACTTTCAGCCAAAAATGATGTACTGCATCTGGGCCTGGGGTTTTCCAATTAGAGGCTTTTCTTAGCTTTGTTTCAATCTCTCTGGCTGTTACTTTATCCCCATTTCATATCCTATACCTTTGATCTATTTATTTTTTTTGGCAGTCTTTCAATTCCTTTTACCTTATTTCCCAATTCTCTACAAAACTTCTTCGGATCATCAATAAATTGCTTATTTTGTATTTTTCCTTTATATTTATCTTCTTATCTTCGAAGTCTTTCTGCCTGTGCTGAAACTTTTAATTTATTTACTATAGTGCATGATAGTCCCGGTCTGTTCTAATATTGCACATTGCTTTTATCACATCTATCTTTCTTAGTATTTTTGTTGATCTGTTCCCTCTTCTATAGACTTCTAACAGTGACACTTCTTGTCTTAACTGCTTTATAGTTTTCTCTATTCAGTAGTTCCATGGTGGCATTTGATTTCTCCCCTTCCTTTCCCTTAGTACACTGTGTTCTTGTGGTAGAACTTTATCAGTTATTAATTTAGCTGCACAGTAATATATCATGTTTATTTCTGTTATATTGCATGGATCTCTATCAACAGTTATAATTACTGTGTTCACTTGTTTAATCAGACTTCTGACTTGTTGGGTTTTATCAACTTTCTGCAGTCTATTTCTTTCATTGATCTTGATATATTCTGTTTATGTCTATTAAATCAAGCAACTGTTCTCTTAGCTCATTTTCTTCCAAACTGAGGGCACATTCCCTTGTTTTCCAATTCCTGTGGGCATTCTATACAAGGATGTAATGTGATCCTATCTCGCCTACATTCTCTACAGATGGGTTCGGAGCCGATCCTCGGCTCCGACTCGGCACGCTATACTATAGAACGAAGTCTCTTATTGGCTGAGTCACCTCATATCCCAGGATGCCCCACTACTGCTTCCCCAGATCTCATTTGCCGCTTCTACAGCATAGACGTGGTCTCGGACTTGGCTGAGCTAAGTGCCTCTAGTGCTTATATTTCTGTCAGAAATTTTGCTAAAATTACCCAAAAGCTGTTTTAACAGCTATTTATTGTTGTGTGACTGAATTTTCTTTGAAAGTTTGTGGTAAAAATTGTGTTTTTCGACGGTTAAGGATCCCGTTTAAGTTAGAGGGGCCTTTGCCTAGCCCTCGCGCTTTAGTTAGGGCGGTTTAACAACTACTCATTGTGTGATTTTACTTTTTACAACTTTGTGGTAAATTGTATTTTTGTCTTGGTGGCAAGTGTTCCCGTTTAACTTAGAGGGACCTTGCCTTAGTTTACATGTATTTTCTTTAGAGTCAGTGTTAAAGTTCAGTGGAAGTAGATAGCCATGAACATAGGCCATCAGGCTTTAAAAAATGTTCAAAATGCTCTTACAAAATGTCCATTACGGACGACCATTTGTTATGTGTATACTGTTTGGGGCCGAAGCACCTACAGGAATCCTGTAGCGTTTGCCATGCTTTTTCCTCTCGCGTGCTCCAAGAGAGGAAAAATAAGTTGATTTTGAAAGGGCTTATTACCCCTTCCTTTGAGGAAGCCCTGTCTTCTTCTTCTTCCCCATCGAGGAAGAAAAAATCTTCGGCTCTGACCAGCCCGTCGGATCCGGCAGCAAAAAAGTCAAGGCAGGCTTCTCCGTCGGCTCCACAGACTTCGGAGCCGAGGGCGGAACGGTCTGCCTCGATGTCTCCAGCCTCAACTCCTCTGGCTTTGGAGCCGAGAGCTCGGGCGTCGAGAGGCGAGTCATCTCCATCGGCTCCACTGCCTTCGGAGCCGATGAAGGTTGCCCACTCAGACTCTTCCCCTTCAGTGCCGAAGTCCACATCGGCTCCGAGGGAAATTGCAGTAGTGGTGGAATCTCCCTCGGCGCTGATACTTCTCGAAACCATTCGGAGCCGGTCCCGCAGTCTTTCGGAGCCAGCGGAGAAGTCGACTCGGACCCGGTCGGTCTCTTCTCGGTCCTCGAGGATGTCCGATTCGGATGTTGACAGGGTGTTTCAAAGGCTTTTTTAGTCTCCGGTCTTTCAAAAGTTGGTCTCGGCTCCAGCCCAGTCGGCTCTGGAGCCGTCTTCCCACCCTGCCATCTTGGTTCCTCCTCCAACAGCTTCGGCGCCATTGGAGTCGGTGTTGGTGGAGCCAGTGGAGGTTGTCGGGTCGGTTCCGACCCTAACTCCAACCCCGCCTTTCGGCTCAGTGTTCGGTACGCGGACCTCCTCTGTCGGCCTCGGGGGGGACGCTTCGGGACCGATCCTTTCGGTTCTGAGCCTCCCTCTCAGTGCGTCGGCGGTGGGAGTTCCGACTGCTGTTGTGGCCTTGGGGGTTGAACCTTCCCAGGACTGTGGGGGTCCCGCCTTCAAGGCCATGAGGAGTGCCTTGGCCAAATCCTCTCTGGCCACTTCTACCATCTCACCACCACCTTCCCTTGGCACGGAGACTGGTTTCTTTGCTATCCCCCTGTCTCATGACAGCAGAGCCCTGGGGCCTGAGGTTACCCCCGTCGGGGGTTCCCTTCTTCCCAGAGGCCCCTCCAAAATGTCTTCGGAGGAACCCCCGAGGAAGAGACAATGCAAGAGGAAGCATGTTGACTCCCCTGATGAGTCTCTCACCTCGGATACCAACCTCGATGATGCGGAAGGGTCCCCCAACTTACAACTTTGTGGTAAATTGTATTTTTTTCTTGGTGGCAAGTGTTCCCGTTTAACTTAGAGGGACCTTGCCTTAGTTTACATGTAAACTCCTTTGCAGACATCTTGGAAATCCTTAAGCAACGAGGCGACTGGCAGTCCAAATCCCCTTCTGCTGAGGAGTCGGTGTTCCTCAAGGCCTTCGGGGCTCAGCCCTCCACCTCCTGGGTGTCTCCGCCCTTCGATGAGCTCCTGGATTTGATCTCTCGAAGGGCGTGGGAACATCCGGACTCTGTTGAACCGGTGCCAGCTCGCCCCAATAAATTCCTTTCGGCACCCCCTGATAAGGACTTTCTTACCAAAGGTGTGGCTGTAGATGCCTTGGTGGTGGCATCTGCTACCCAACAAGATGTGGCAGAGGCTTCAACATCCATCCATCCTCCTAATAAGGAGTCTAGGAGCATGGATAGGTATGGGAAGCGCACCCTTGCTTCAGCAACCTTTACATTAAGGTCTCTGAATTACCTGATGCACTTTACGAGACTGGAGAGGGATCTGGTCAAGGAGCTGTCGAATACCCTCTCTGGTAACTTACCGGAGCAGTTAGCCCAGACGGTTAACTCCCAGTTGGCTACCCTTTCCTCCCTATCCAACTCGTCCATGAGGCTCATTTCGTATGCAGCCGAAGGAGCGAGCAGAGCGGCGGGCACAGGTGTTGCTCAACGGAGACAAGCCTGGCTACGCCTGTGTCACTTTGCGGAGGCCTTTAAGTCTTCCTTTGCTGATGCCCCCTTCAATGGGTCCTCCCTTTTTGGGCCCAAGGTAAAGGACACTTTGACTCGCTGCGAGCAGGAGGGTAAGACTTTAACTGCCGTAGGGGCCCGGTTTTCCACTCCCTTCAGACCTTATCCCAAGGTTCGAAGAGGAGGGAAAATGTGGTTCCGTAAGTCTGAAAAGCCTTACTCATCGCAGCAGAGCGATTCCCCTTCTAGAGGCAGAGAAAGGGGAAATTTTTCAGGGAGATACCATCCCAGAGGTGTCCGAGGCCCCCGCAACACTGGAGACCGCGAGTCCTTTCGTGGCTCCTCCTCCTTCCAGCATCCCTGAAGGAGTGCCCGACTGTGCAGCTCCGGAACCAGTCGGGGGTCGTTTTTCGAGGCACCTAAAGGCCTGGGAAAGTATCACTCAGGACCGATGGGTGCTCCGAATCATCGCCGGAGGTTACTCCATTCCCTTCTCTTAACCCCCTCCACCATCCCAAAGAATCCCGGACCTGCCACCCAGTCAATGGGATATGGCAGCCATCGAAATTTCAAAGCTGCTTCAAAAAAGAGTCATCCAACCTGTCCCCGCAGATCAGGCCGGATCAGGGACTTACTCAAGATTCTTTTTGGTACCAAAAAAGACCGGGGACCTGAGGCCCATTTTGGATCTCAGCAGATTAAACCGATCAGTGAAAAAGTCCAAATTCTGGATGGTCACCTTGCAAACCATTCTCCCGCTTCTGGAGAATGGTGTTTGGATGTGCTCCATCGATCTCAAAGACGCCTATTATCACATTCTGATAGATCAGGCGTCAAGGAGACACTTGCGCTTCAGCCTAGGGGACAGTCATTTTCAGTTCCGTGCACTGCCCTTTGGTCTCACCACAGCCCCTAGGGTGTTCACCAAATGTTTGGCAGTGGTGACTGCTCACCTGAGAAGTCTAGGATTCCAGGTGTTTCCATACCTAGACGACTAGCTCCTAACTGCCACTTCAAGGCATCTACTCTTAAAAACTCTAGCAGCCACTATCTCCCTAGGCAGCTCCTTAGGAATCACATTCAATTGGACAAAATCTGTATTGCTGCCATCACAGCGTATTCTGTTTATTGGTGCAGAAATAGACTCAAGGCAGATGCGAGTCTATCTTCCTGTGGAAAGGATAGCAACATTGCAGTCTCAGGTTCGGGCGTTACTCCTCAGACGTCGCGCTCCAGCGAGAATGGTCCTACAGCTGTTAGGTTCCATGTCAGCCACCATTCTTCTCGTCCCCTTGGCAAGATTGCATATGAGGATACTCCAGTGGCTCCTCTCAGTCCAGTGGTCTTATCAAGACCTCCCCCTCAGTCACCAAATAGTGATCACAGAAACGTGCAAACAGGATCTTCATTGGTGGCTTCTTTCCTCCAACCTGGATCAGGGGCGACCCTTCGTTCCCCCATCCCCCTCGGCCACGTTGACTACGGACGCCTCCCAGACAGGGTGGGGGGGACATTATCTGGACAGGTCGGTCCAAGGCACATGGCACTCCGACGAGCTTCTTCTCCACATCAATATCCTGGAAATGAGGGCGGTGCTTCTAACGTTGCAAGCACTGCACGATCACCTCCCCCAGGGGACGATTGCCATTCAGTCCAACAACATGTCGGTAGTCTGGTACTTGAACAAGCAAGGAGGGACCAGGTCTTACCCCCTTTGCAGAGAGGCCATGAAAATATGGGATTGGGCGATTGCTACCAAATGCTTTTTAGTGGCAACTCACATTCTGGGAACATCCAATGTGATAGCCGACAGACTGAGCAGGACTATTCTCTCCCCTCACGAATGGTTCTTGAATCACAAAGTGGCGACACAGATTTTCTCGACATGGGGAGTTCCATGTTGCAATCTTTTCGCAACTCCCCTCAACACAAAATGCCAACAGTTCTTCTCTCTCATTCCAGTTCCCGGGGAGACCCCCAAGGATGCTCTGATCCAAGCTTGGCCCCCCGGTCTGCTATACGCCTTCCCACCGGTTCCCCTTCTCCCCAAGCTGATTCAGAAGGTGATCTGATTGAGAAGCAAAATGATTCTAATCGCCCCATACTGGCCTCGTCAAGTTTGGTTCCCCTTTCTTCGCAAGTATGCATTGGATGGTCCCTGGTTTCTGGACCAAGTTAAGATCTCCTGATGCATCAGTCAGGACAGCTCCATCAGTCCCTCCATTCATTGAAGCTAGCAGCTTGGCTACTCCTCTTCCGACCATAGTTAGGAGCCATTCTTTCGACCCTGAAGTCATGCATATTTTGTCCTTGGCCCACAAGACTTCTACTAAAAAGATGTATAGTAGTAAATGGAAGAGGTTTGCTATTTGGGCCCAACTCCGAGGATTAGACCCTATGACTGCTTCTGTGTCAGAGGTTCTGAAGTTTTTAACTTCCCTGTTCAACCAGGGTTGTTCGGTGTCTACCATCAAAGTTCAATTGGCAGCTATTTCTAATTTTCATGAGAACGCAGAACCACCTTTAATAAGCAACAAGTTGTGCAAAGCTTTTATTAAAGGAGCTTGGCTTTTACGGCCCCCTATATCGCATCCTGCACCACTGTGGGACCTTAACATAGTGTTAGGCGCATTAACCACACCCCCCTTTGAGCCGGCAGCAACCTGTGACTTGAAATTTCTTTCTTGGAAGACTGCCCTTCTAGTTGCTATCACATCAGCCAGGCGAGTTTCAGAACTTCAAGCCTTATGTGTAAAACCACCATACCTGGTATTTCACAAGGATAGAGTATCTCTTAGACCAAACCCATCCTTTATACCAAAGGTTTGTTCTAACTTTTGTTTGCAACAATCACTGGAATTACCGTTTTTTTTCCCTAAGTATACAGACAGGGCTGAGTATACATTTCACACCTTAGATGTGCACAGACAATTACGTTTCTATTTGGATAGGACACACCAAGCACGAAAATCAGATCAACTGTTTGTGTCTTTTTTGGACAATAAATTGGGCAAATCCATCACGAAAGTCACTATTGCCAAGTGGATCAGAGACTGTATCAGTCATATTTACCGCATTTCAAATAAGGACCTTACAATCCCTGTGAAAGCTCATTCTACCAGGGTTATGGCCACTTCGGCAGCCTTTCATTCCAAGCTCTCTATTAATGACATCTGTGCGGCTGCTATGTGGGTCTACTCTACACACCTTTATCTCTCACTACAAATTGGATGTGGCATCTAGGGGTCGAGCTGCCTTCGGTTCCACGGTTCTCCGGACCGTTTTCCAGTGAGCCACCCAGGAATTAGGTGTTAGGGACGCTGTCCCATCTGTAGAGAATGTAGGCGAGATAGGATCATATTACATCTTTTAGTTATATACTTACCATAACTTTAGATGTATGGGATCCATTTCGCCTACATTCCTAATAACCCACCCTCCTTCCCCCTACCTTGGAGGCCAGAAGAGACTGGACGGTCCGAATGCAACTGTTTCCTCTCTTGAAACACCTGGCAATCTTATAACAGCAGTCTATGTGTGTGTGCATGTGTGCGGACAAACAAGATCTGGGGAAGCAGTAGTGGGGCATCCTGAGATATGAGGTGACTCAGCCAATAAGAGACTTCGTTTTATAGTATAGCGTGCCGAGTCGGAGCCGAGGATTGGCTCCGAACCCATCTGTAGAGAATGTAGGCGAGATGGATCCCATACATCTAAAGTTATGGTAAGTACATAACTAAAAGTTCTATAGCATCTTCCTGTCACACAGACTCATCAACTTCATCCTGTACCATCAGTTGTTCTATCATATGGAAACTCACTGGCCTATCACTCCTCAACATTAACTGCATCAGAGTTTCCACAGTTTCCTGTTCCTTCCCTTGCTGTCTAGCTTCAAGTGAACATTTATACTGGTTTCCTGTGGAAGCCTCCAAATTGTCTTCATATGGCACCTGACCAATTGCTTCCTGTTCCACTGATTTCCCCTTAGTTTGGAGATCTATTACTCTATCATGTTGTGGTGCTTAATGAATTAGATTTTCTACACTGAATCCTTCACTTTGCAGGTACTCCATGGCCTCATTTTCTATTTCTTTAACTTCTCCATTACTAATCTCCTTTTTTATTTTTCCTCTTTGTCTTCTTTTTTTTTTTTGTATTGTAAAGTTTTCCATGTCTGGATTCCTTTCCCTGTATTTCTCTTTAAATATTTAAGGTGCTGCTCTTTTTATATTGGTTAGTTTTCCTCTCCCCTTTGCATAAATATTACACCATATTAAATCTCTTTTTCTTTTCCATGTCCATATGTCTTCTTCAGATGTTTCCTGATTTTTCTGTTTCTCCCTTCTTTGGAGACTTACTCCATCATGCTGTGATGTAACCTGTGTTAGGCCTTCTACATCAAATCCTTCACTTCGTAGGCACTCCATAACTTCAACTTCTATTTTTTTAACTTCTGCTTTACTGATCTTCTTTTCTGCATTCCATCTTTGTGATGTTGTTTTTTTTTTTATTGTGAAATTTTCCATATCCGGATGCCTTTGCCTGTATTTCTCTTTGAATATCTTTGGGGCTGCCTTTTTTACATTGATTAATTTGGCTTTCTCATTTGCAGAAATATTGCACCATATCAAATCTCTCTTTCTTTCCTATGTCTATATTTCTTTTTTATACTTTTCAAATATCTCTTGGTTTTATTGTTTATATTTTTGCACTTCCTCAGATGCTTCTTTTTCCAAACAGATTAAGGTTTCTTGATCTATAAAATGTTTTTCACAAATCTGTTGTATTAATGAACACACATTTTCATTTGAAGCTTCTGACAGTTTTTCTTGCGGAAGCATTTTTCTTTCCGCTAATTTCTCTCTTAATCATTTTGCATATCTTCTGTCTGGAAATTCTGGGCTTTTTGCATAATAGTAACAATACATCATTTATTTCTTATCCTCAATTGTCCACTTTATCGTCTTTATGGCTCTTCGTTGGCCTATCAGTTTTTGTGATTTTTATGGACTGCTACTTCCTTCTAAAACAGGGGGGGGGCATCCTCCCCCTGGGCCTGGCCCCATTGTAGTAATGTTTCCATATTTTGAGGATTCTACACTGTCATTTTTTCCAGTCCTGGTGCCAGTGCCCCTAGCAGGATTGGGCACTTTTTATCATGGGTCTTGTGCACCCAGCTATCTTTTTTAGGTTTTGACCTACTTCTGTCCATGATATATGCTATATAAATACAGTCTATATATATCAGTGTCACCTTGATGAGATTTTGTGAAAACAGGGTCCACCTTGTGAAGGTATTCACCAAGACTTGAAGATTAATTTAATTTCAGCACTACTTCTATCCTTTTCTTGCTGACTTTTCATCTCTCCACTTGGACCCTGCATGGGTATGGTAATGTATATGCAGGAAACAAGTGCTTGCTGCCTGCCATTCACCTAAGGAGATATATGTATTCCACTATGACTTGTATCTGTTTTCTAATATTATTCCTTGCAATTCTCACAGTTCACTGATGTGCTGTTTCTCTACATGCATGAACATAACATAACAGCAAAAGTATTATGTACTGCAGTAGGCACAAGTAGCTAGTGGTTAGTCATGGTTAATTCCACTCACAATTGCTGACGTGTTCTAAATTCCAGTTTCAAGACATATGAGATATATATGGCAAATGTCCCATTGTGTATCCCCACTGCTGGTTTGAATGATAGAGTTGCTTATCTTTGTAAAGTACCACGCCTGTTAAAGCTATGGTTGAAAAGTGTGACAGTGATGGCACTGACAGTGCCTCACTGGAGTGGAGTCCATGACCTTCAATGGCACTTAGTCCACCTTCATTGCTTCAGGTTGTTCAGTGTGGCTGGAAGAGGTAGTGGAAGCTGGTGGTGGAAGGAGCCTTGTGCAGGTGTATGGTCTTGATGAAGAGCCTCCTGAAGTGGATTGCAGATTCACAGAGGCAGCCACCTCCTACAATCAGTCCATCATGGAGATTGTGAGCCATACCACTAACCACCTTAACCCATTTCATCTGGGCTGCAATATGGACAACACATTGCCACTCAAAACCCATCCTATCACAATCTTAGTATGTTTTTTCTATTGTGTCATACCTCATACTCAGTACATTGTCCAATCCTCCCCATCACCATTTGTCTGTGTTCTGTTTGTCACTGTCCATTCACATCTCCTTAACCTAGTATGTACAAATCCAAACCTTTTTGTCATCACGTTTACACGTGGCTTTCAGTCTAGTAACACTATTCTAACCCTTCTTTTCTTCCCCGCATTTCCTTTTACCCTTCCCTTTTCTCCTTCTCTCTCTGTCAATAAATAAAAGAGGTTATAGCCCTACAGAAATGTTGCTTTCCTACCCACCCTGTACACCATTTAATGTTGTTGTTTTGTGGTACTTTCTGTGTGAGCCTTTCTGCTTCCTATTTCCCTTTGTAACCTTTCCTTTCTCTTTTATGCATCTGATAACATAGAACAGCAACTGAAGTACCATTCACCTATATAGCTTTCTGTAGTACATCATTCCACCCTGCCAACATGGCAGCTCCAGGTTCTTTTTCCTACCACAGCACAGTATAGGCAGAATAGATTGCTAGTAGGGCATGCAAAGACCCAAAACGAATGAATGAATGAATGAATGAATGAATGAATGAATAAATAAATAAATAAACATAAAGTACACAAAGTACATACATAGTACATATAAGTCTTGCAGAATAACAGGCACCCAAACTATTCTTAACTGAGTCACATAAATTCTGAGTTTATAGTGCAATAAAATGACACACACATTTATTTACTGGAAACTGAATGTCAAAAAAAATCATCAAAAGAGAAAATAAGCCTAATGCTTTTACCTAGAATTTAGGTCCATATATCTAAACCTCTTGGAAAACTATGCCATATTATTTCCTTTAGCAGCACGCATACTGAGCTGAGAATTTTAGATATAAAACACTCACAACTTTATCTTCATGTAATGTTTGCATAAGTCTTAATATGGGGAAAGGTGGTTCAAGAATAAATTCAGTGACCCAAACAATAATTTTCCTTGAGAAATTTGTCTGATTTTCAGTTCTGATGCTATGACAAATTAATAGTTATAGTAATGTCTTTTGAGTTTTCCTGGTTAGGGGTCGCCACAGCAGAACTCCAGTCTGCTAATGATTGGCAGTTGATTTTTACAATGCCAAGGTGCCAGCCCAACTCCCAACTTTCAAAGAAGGCACACCCATTCACACACGCACCTACCTGCATGTCTTTAACATCACTCGACCGCAGTGAGGACACGCAGAATCCACACAGATACTTATAAATTCCTGAAATAGGTTCAGTGTTTCACTTGTAAAATTATATCAAGATAAATGTCGAAATAAGGCATGATATTGAAGTTCAGCTGTGCCATATGTTTTATGATTTTATGTGATACATATATGCCAAGTGTCAGAGAAAAGAAGATATGCATATTTGCTATAAAATCAACCAAAAGACATTTGCGGTAAGGATGCTGCAGATTTATAACACTAAAGTAATATTCACAGGCTTAAAACATGGCTTGTGATTCCACTGTGTTCATAAAAAATTGCAGAACATCAGAAGCAACCCTTTATATCCACAGTCTCCTACAGTTAAATATTGCCCTTCTGATAGGGTACACCTACTCTGACTGACAGGAGGTCATATAAAGTAGTTTATTCACACACATCCACCCACCTGAAATTCTCTTCAGTAGTGTTGAATATTACATTTTGATACAATTGGCCTGTTTTATCTCACTAACACATCTGAGTTCACATTACAATAGCTCTTTTTCCAGGGCTACACAACACTGGATTATCCATGAAATAACTGTAATACAAACAATGTGACCTTGTTTCAAAGTAATGATTGAGTAACATCAAATGAGCAACTGCACCCTTGAGCTGTTTTGTTTGAACAGTCACAAAAATACTTGTAAAAAATTAATGCACCTGTATAGCAGCACTTAAAACCCTCAGATTAACATAATTATATTTGTTGCTGCTAGTACAACTTTTAAAAATATCAAAACACGTGTAAACCATTGAAAAAGTGTAATAGTCACAAGTGAATGTCGTGCTGTGCATGAGTTATATAAAACAACATGACTGTGTACAGTATATTATTGGGGTTCTACCTGACTTCGTCGACAGCGCAGAAGACCGACAGCGGAATTCGGAGCTCCAGAAGATCGAAAACGAAGAAGACCGACGCGAATCGCGAGTGGCAGAACATCGACAATGCAGAAGACCGACACGACGGATGACAACACCAACCGGTGGGCGGCGCTGTGGGGGCGGAGAGCATGGTGTGCAGGTAGAGGTGGGTTAAGGAGTGGAGTGGGGGGGTTCCGGAAGGGGGGGGGTGGGTTAAGTAGGGGTAGGTTAGGGAGGGGGTTAGGGAGTGGTTTAGAGCTAGGAGAGATAGGTTAGGTTAAGTGAGTTAGAGTTAGGTTAGGAGGAGGGCGGTTGGGAGTTAGTTAGGTTAGGAGGTGGCAGTAAGTGTGCGAGCAGTGACGGACCTTAGGTTAGGTAAGGTTTAGTGTGGGCTTGTAAGGATTTTGGTGTGCTTGTGTTGTGTGGTGTGGAATGGGATGTGTTTTGTTTTAATTGTTATTGTGGTGTGTGCAGTGTATGGGGTTTCGTTTGTGTGTACCCGGTTATTTCGCTCGTTCGGTTATGTGTGGTTTGATGTTTATGGACTGTCGAATATGTGGTGTCGGTGATGTGGTTGTCGGTGTTGTGTGGTTTCGACTATGTCAGGTAGAACCATTATTGGTACATCTCAGCTGTATTATTTCAGTGTAAACAGATGACTATATCAACAGTTCCTGTCAAACAATGTTATTGTGAAAAGGTACAAGAGCGTCTGTTAAAATAATTAGTACTAGACTGGGTGGGAGAAGTCATTTAAGTTTATCTGCTTCTGATGACTGCTACCCATTCATGCTTTGCAATTGTTAATAAACCACCATAGTCATGAAGCAACCTAAGTAAAACATGATTCTAATGCTGCTTTGATAAACTACCCTGTCTTTTCCTCTAGGTCACTCCATAAAACTGGAATTTATGTATCATGGAGCTTACCTTGTCAGCAAAGTATAATAGGACATTATTGATATTGAATGAGGATATTTTATTTGCTGTTACTACAATGAAGTATAAAGCAATGTTTCAACATTGCTGCTATAGTCAATAAAAGGAGTGGACAAAGCTACCAGCTATGCACTAGCATGAGAAACTGATAGTAATAGCAACCTGTCATTAATGTGGACACAGTGAAAGAACACCTTAAAATGTGGACATGAGAAGTAGCGCCATTTAAAAAAGTAATGACAGAAAAAAAGGCATTATTTAAACATACCCCAGGATTCATGAAGCTTGCGCCAGGCGCACGCATAGTGTAGGCATTATAACGCCAAATATGGCCACCGAGCGATTCAGGTACGATCCAATTTCACGTGCACTACCGGCGTACGCCAGATCTGTGCAGCCCCCAGTGTAGGTATGCAAATCACCCCATGTGCAGTGTCACACCATGCAAATGAAGGCATATAGCGATTCATGAAGTGGTGCAGGCATAGCGTAAGCCCACGGAAATGTAAACCAAAAAACACAGTTTACATTTTCTCAAACAGAACATTGGAGCTATGGAAGAGGGCCAGACACAGGTATCACAACGTTAACATATGCCAATGGTGAAATACACAGCCAATGGCATAAGAAAAGATGCACAACACGTAAATAACAACATTTAATGTCATGTCCACAGTAACGCACAGCAGAACTGCAGGGCATGTGTGCGGAAGCTGTAACATAAAGAAATAATATAAAAATGTCATAAAATCGCAACGTAATAGAAATCAGGTTTACAGCATAATACACAATGGTAGGCATGGAACACCACAACCAAGGTGCAAGGGTTGCTAAGGGCCTGCGATAGTGTTCGGCATGGTAACTATGAATTAGTAGTCAATGCCATGCAAATGAGGCAGATAATACTGAATCGCAAATGTCCCGCCTGAGGAAGGTTGTACCATACGGCACAGTGGTATAACACCGAGGAGTGGCTCAGAGGAGATACATGACATCAGCAAAGGGGTGTGCCACCGTAGCACTAAGCACATTGGAGCATTGCAAATCTGGCCTGTCTGTTGCTAAGCAAAGCTGCAGGATAGGGGTGGGGAGGAATCGTGTAGCTGAGAGCACACATGGTGGCCAAAAGCGCATGTGTACGAGGATGAAAACGCGTTCAAACCCAGTAATCGGACGCACGCGCTGCAAACAATAGCAGAAACAGGAAGGTCAGGGGAAGAAAAGAAGGAAATGTGGAAGTAGGGTAATTGGAGTACTAATGAGCAATCAACACCAATCAACCCACGAAGGCCAATCAACGGCAGCTGACAATTCCGCTTGCAGAAACCTGCAAAACAGGATAGAGGAGGCATGTGAATGCAAAGAAAGGAGGGGAGGTATTGGATTGCAATGATAGGAGACCTGACACAGCGGAGCAAAGCAAACCGACAGCAGACCGGCAGTAGCACACATAACGCAAGATACGCCAGGTCCAGGAAAGTACAAATGAAAGTAGGCTGCAGGATGCACACCAGAAAATGGTAGGTGCAACGCGCAGAAATGTAAAGGGAAGGTCAAGAGGTAATCCACAGCAGGCAAATGTAATTCAACACCAAAGGCACCACAATAGTAGTTCCGGCAGTAAAACACATAACATAACCTGTAGCTACGAACGTACATACACAACCTATGACATCATCGGTGTTCACAGCACAATAGTATAAAGTGTGAAAGCAACCCAACACACACCTGTGTATTCCCAAACACCGCACCATAGGTGTAAACACACGGGGAACTTTTAAAATGTACATGTTGGGAGCTGCCATAGCTGTGATTCATCAGCATGTGTTAGAGACTGACGGTGTTGTGGAGGATGATGCCGACAACCACTGCAGGCCTTGGAGGAGAAGGAGAGTGTTCAGACCAAGGATAACCTACCAGGGGCTACATGACCTGGAGATAGTAGAGCGTTACAGGGTGGACAGGGACATCTTACAGCAAATAGTGGAGCTGTGCCGGCCACGCCTGAGAACCAGAACCAACAGAGGGGAACCCATACCAGTGGACACGAAGGTATGTGTAAGCCTGCGAATACTGGCCACAGGTACCTTTCAAAGGCCAACTGGAGATATAATGGGTATCTCACAGGCATTAGCATCCAGGGTACTACACCAGTTCCTGGATGCCATGTTACCACATGCCAATGAGCAGATATACTTCCCCAGAACTCAGGAGGAGTTGGCCAGCAATATGTGCCACTTCCACCATGTGGCACAATACCCGGAGGTACTGGGTGCGATAGACTGCATGCACATACAAATCAGGTCACCACCCATTGAGCAGGGTATGCGCTACATAAACCACAAGGGATTCCACTCCATCAATTGCCAGGTCATGTGCAATGCCCAGGGCATTATCATGGATGTGTGTGCTGGCAGCCCTGGAAGCTACCATGACTCCCATATCTAGCATGCTTCACAGCTGTATCAGGTATTTGTCAGGGGGGACATCCCACATGGCCATCTCGTGGGGGATGCTGGCTATGCATTGGAGCCGTGGATGATGACTCCCATCAGAAATGCACAAACACCCATGCAAGAACGCCATAATGAGGCACATGCACAAACCAGAATCATCATAGAACATGTGTTCGGGATGCTGAAATCACGGTTCCGGTGCTTGGATACATCTGGTGGAGTCTTGCAGTACTCTCCAGGCACATGTGCCCACATCATCATAGTATGTGCCATGCTACATAATATGATCCTGCGGAAGCAGCTGCAGCAGGGACAAAATGGTGAAGGCCCACATAGCCCACCGCAATTGCCAAGGCCAGTACAGGCACAGAGGGAGTCAGACCATGAACACACTGTGCCAGCCCCAGTAGGCAGACGGAGGCGTGCCCAATATGCCTACGCCTTGGCAAAGAGGAAACGTATAGCACATAGTCTGACCATGTAGGCCCCTATGGACTGACACCTCTCCACCTGCACACACAGTAAAATGGATGGCACACAAACATGACCACCTGTAAATTGTAATATATAGGTGGCCCAATGTGTGACTCCTACATAGGCAGCCCTCAAACATTGTAAACACAACAGCCAGTGGAACACGGAATGCCAACACCTGAACAGTACATGAGTCTTACAGCATATGGTGGTGCTGTGTGCCTGTCACGTTCCCCACCAGATATATATATATATATATATAGATATATATATAGATATATATATATATATATAGATATATATATATATATATATATATATATGTATATATATATCTATAGATATATATATAGAGATATATATATATATATGTACACATATGCATATATATAATACAGATAGAAAGGGCAATAGAGGGATATATGGTGATATAGATGGATTCAGCGATATCCGCAAATAGAATAGATAGTTCAACGACATGCATAACATCTTGGAGGTACAAATAAATAGGATACCGCCAACCATGGAATGTGTAACATACCGACATGCGTAATCACGAGGCTGAAAGACCGATAGAACACAGTACCGGAACAGTACATCCGCGAGTAATAGTATGATGATATGAAGGGACAGTTAGTCACCGCTGCCGGTGTCACGGTCCACGTAGATACTGTGTTCAACTGTGTCTGTGAGTGCTGTAGTCTGTGTAAGTGTGCGTTGAGGGTGCCGTGTGCGTGTCTGTGTGACTGCAATGTGTGTGTGTGTGTCCGCAACATGTGTATGTTGGTGCCAAGTCAGAGGCAGATCAGTATGGTAGGTGTGGGTATAGCTAGTCGTAGGCATACGGTTACTACCTGTACCACAGTAGGAGGGACATCCCCACCCTGGGCAGGTGTAACCTGACATAAAACAGTACAAAGGGCAAATGTCCAAGATGGTAGGACATAAATATGTCCCATATATAATGTAATAGTCGTATTTAATAGTTATGCCTGTATGTAAGAAACTTAAATGTTACATGCAATATGATAAGTAGCCAAAGTCACACAACAATAGGTATGTAGTGAGGATAAAAGTATGTGCTACCTGTGTACTGACCGTGGCTAAGTGTTGGCCTGTAAACACCGCTTTGTGTCCCACAAGTGTCCAACAATGACCATATAAAAAGGTGGCAACCCATGCAAACAGGCTCTTTTAACAACACAACCACAATGACTGCAAATATCTGGGACAGAAATACAAGGGATAGCTGTCACTTACACATATCCCCTGATATAGCGCTGCAATTACGGAGGTATACAAGTAGCAAGCTCACCTGCAGATGATATAGAAATCAATTAACAATGGCCCAATGTACAATCCTGTAACATAAGTCTACTAACTGTTAGCTCCCCAATTAGGGACAGAGCCCACACACATATATACGGATTATGTAGAAATGCAAGGCCCACAAACCGTATATGTTACGTACAACCACCGACATCCCCCACACTAGAAACTAAAGCAATACAAACTGTAATAGCAGCACAAACATCCAGTCAGCCAATTACATCTGCAGAACCCTCAACATACCGTGTGAGAGACACAATTAAAGGTGACATGCAAAATTGCAGGCGTTGTATAATGGAACAAACAGCCATGTTACAGGTTTTGATTGCAATACTCCATTATCAGACGTCGGGATGACAGGTACACCCACATGTTGAACCAAATACTCTACCTGTCACACACAATCGACGGGGGACATGAATACAAACTATACCTTTCTCCATGCATAGCAGTTGCAGTTACACATAACAAAACACAATACAGACCTTCTCCCCGAAGATAGGGCAAATAGGCAACGCCCAGGTGGAGAATCCAATTATACCCCACTGTCGTCACGTAATTGGTGAATGGAGTAGCTGCACAGCTGATATGCAGGTAATTAGTCACTCAGGAACACCAATTGGCGGGAAGAATCCACATGTTTCAGGTATCGATGTATATAAGGATGATTTGCCAGACATTCAAACTGTATGCTCATACCAAATAACAGTTGAAACACTGTGAGAGAGATAGAAAGGAAATGCCGTAATGACAACTAGGTATGTTGAACGCCCGATATGTAAGGTTATGTATAGCATGATCTGTTTTAATTAGTTTTACTGTATGTATAGCCTGGTTTGCATTAATTAAACGTGTCCGCAATGCATAAAGTGGGGAAAGGTATTTATGTAGTGATGTCTTGCTGAGCATACTAACGCTTGTAGAATCTGTGCGTCCAGCAGTGTGACACAAGGTACACAGCACAGACACCACAAGGGATGCTACATGAGGCCATTAAACAGAACAATGCCATACAACTCGCCATCAGTGGTAGGGTATGTCCAACAAGGATGTGCCATAGCAGGGGATAGTATATGTTGATATACTGTCACAGCACTCATGTGTATGGGCATATAACGTTAATGACATATGTAAGGTGGTCCCGCTGAGCAAGTATGCTTTGCATTATGGGATACTATGTGACATATGTGTAATGTATAGTATTATAGGTAGATATGACAGATATTCTACACAGCATAACAGGCATATCATGCATACCACAGGTATCATCTATTGGTATGTACAATAACAGGATACATATGGCCTGTAGGTATGGGACATAGTAATAGCATGATAGCTAATCTAAATGGAAGGGCTACCAAGTAACCATGCACAAAGGACATGTAATAGCTGCACAGGTGCATAGTGGGGTACTATGCAGTCTGGAAAGTCCATGTGTAAGCATAACTACAGTGTTCACACTAGTGGCACCTCTCCAGGGTAGTGTCCTGTGAAGAGCAGAGCCAGGTGTCACCTGCACCACTGCACAGTACAGCCACTGCAGTGATCCCAGGCCTACATGTGTCTCCTAACCACCAAGGGAGGTATCACATGAACAGTGCTACTGAGTGTCCCTGCGTGATGTACATAGGACTTATGTTCCACAGCATGGTGAGTGTCCGGTTTGGGAATGTAACCCAGAAGCACATCCCACTCATTGTGGCGTGTGCACATATCCATGAGCATGTTGCTCACAGTGGCCTCTGCTTATGTTGCGTATGAGGAATATATCCATCAATAATGTTGTGGACATGGGCCCTGTCTGATCAGCAGAGGTCACCCCTGAGTATGTAGTATGCAAATGTGTACAGATGTGGTGTCCATAGTGCAGCCGCATATTTAAACTGTCGGAGCTCAGTAAACATCATGGTGTGTTAATGTTGTGGCATGTAAAGCTGTAGCTGTTGTGTAAGGTACACCCTAAATGGGGTGGTGTACCCTTGAATGTGTGTAGATGTCTTGAGTGCAGAGGTACAATGGATGCCTATGTACCAGTTGCACACCCAGTACAGATAGGTGTGGCCAAGTAGGAAGATATCTACACCACAGTGGCAATACGGTAACCACAGGAGTGGGTGTGACATATGTGTGTCCTGCAAACATGTACAATGTGATATGTATGTAGGGGACTACCATCCATGTGATAGTCAGTGGGTGAATGGTGTAATGCAAAGGTGATGTGCATGCACCTTGTGTCATGCAGCTTGATGCCATGATAGTCATATTATGTATCTGTCACAGCGACACCCGTATGGTCGGAGTCAGTATCAGCTGGTGGAGCAATCATGGCGCTTGGTATGTAGGGGTTCGAAAGCTAGACAGGGAAAGTCCCCTGTGCCAGCCTGTTCCACAGGGAAGCATATACTGAACATAAGGGGCCCTATGACTGAGGACCGTGGTATGCCAAATGTACCTGACATGAAGTAGGTACTATGGTATGCTGGCCTCACTGTGTGTCCTGTCCATGAGCCACATAGCATAACATCCTGAGACACAGGGTACGATGTGCAGGTGGATGTGTATGTTGTCAATACCAGAATGGGGAATGGTGCTGAAAGGCAATGAGAGGACAATGTAGGATGTGTGGACTCCCGTACCATCAGCAACTGCCCTGGTAACTGTATGAAAGGAGTCCACCATGTGTAGGGGTCATGCTCAGGACTTAACAAGCCCAACCCAGGTGGCAGCAGAGGACAGGAGCCCAACAATGTCTCTGAGAATGACGTCCTTGATGATGTGCCCCATAGCCATGCAGAACAGTACAGTTAGGTGTGTAGGACTATAGTCCCACTTGTGCAATGTGGTGCCACCTGTGTGTAGTGTGATAAATGCTGCTGTATGTCATTCAGGGGCTACAATGTCTGAAACAAGGCTATTACTGAATATGGTGGCCTAGTGGGGAGACATGTAATTCAGAGGTTGGTGGACATCACAGCCTGGGACATTGGAAGGTGACATGGGGCCAGTGTCCCAGGACATATAGAGTGTAGGTCAGTACTGTGTAGGTGTGACCACAAGGACACCACAATGTTCATGTATGGATTGCGGCCCTGTAGTGAGTGAGAGGGTGTACTGTCAGCATTGAATCCATCCTCCAGCATGTTGCCAATAATACCTGGGTCTGCAATGTTCCTGAGTGACTGTTGTATGTGACAGCAGATGTGGGTGTTGCCATCGAATACTGACATACCACCATAATGCCTGGTGGTACACCCCGGAATGTGTGGCAGTCATGTTTACGTAGCTAGTCTTGGAGTATGTGATGAGGGACCCTGTGGCCCCACCACGGCTGACCAGTGAGCCACACCACACATGGGAATGTACACCACTGTGCAACAGCCTACACCTGTTGTTGTACATCATATGTCCATGGAACATGACCACTAGAGTGGCGTCTGTTATCTGATGTGTACCATCATGGCTCTGTGTGGAATACCATGATCCATGCAGTTGTGTACATGCTAATTAAGTGCACTGGGGGTATGTGTCAGCATTTGCATGTGCATTGTCCATCTGCACGGGTGTCATGAGGTTAACAACCGCTGTGAGCAGACGTGTGTAGTAGGTGTTGTAGTACACATGTACTGTGTATGCTGTGATGGGTGTGTTGCCGGGATGTGGCTAACAAAGTAGATTAGCATATGTTCAGAATCCACCAATGAGGGGATAACCCCAGGTGTGTAACACCAGTCACATGGTGGTAGTGTTCATGCCAAGGGTAATGTAGGTCTTGGAGGTGGTGTGTATGGGTTGATCCAGCAGAGCGGAGGGTATGACTCATGGATGTTTCGGTACATGAGTGGCTATCCCAGTGAAGTGTGGGGTAGTGTCAGTCACACATCAGTAGTAGCTGAGGCCCACTGTCCACTATACCACCATAGAAAGTATGTTACCCGTGGGGTATGATGTTGACTCTGTCACTTGTTACAATGTGTATAGCGGTCCTGGACACAGTTAGTTGCACGTGGAGCACCTCTGATGCATTGTGCTAAGCAACTTGCCATGATGCGTGCAAAACATAGTGTGATATGGGAACCCCTCAGCTGTGGGTGTGCCGGTCCAGATATGTGCCTGAAAGGTATGGTCTGTCGATAACCTGTCATTGCAGGTGTGTTCTAAAGAGCCTAGAGGCAGGTCCCAGTCACTGCAGAGATGTTTGAGTGGTGCATTATAAGGTGTGCGTTGCCTGCGTGCGTCACAGAGGAAGATGCAAGCAATGTGTCACATGACCCCATGTCGCGCATGCCAGTTACCACCCTGCCGGTGACAGTTATTGGAAACTGTGCAAGACAGGCAGTATAGAAGCAGCAAGAGCCTTACATGTGAGCTGTACTCCCAGGGCCGACAGGTGCAAGTCATTTGTGCCACAGCATTGTGTTTGACCAGGACAGTCATAGCGGACAGATACCACATGCCTGTGGAATGACAATAGGAGCATAGTCAACTGTTGAAGTGACACAGTCGGTCATTGTACAGTGGTATCGTGTCTGGATGAATGCAAAATGCTCCCCAGGGCTATGCCCACACCCACAAGGCTATAAGACTGGTGAGCTATTGCATGTCCCTGCACACGTAGTCTGTGAAGTGGCATCACAGGGCAGTGACACTAACATGGCGAATGACAGACATATCATACCTGGTGAGGTGTGGCATGGGTGCATAGGTTATGTTGCAGAAGCAGTTACCTGACAGCAAGATGTGTTTAACTAACGCCTTGTGTAGCCTGCTGTGTGGAACTGCAGTGTGACACCCTACAGAGTCAGCTATGACTGGTGTGTTGTGAATGTTATAACTCACTATTGACTGTATGTGGTGGGCACACATGAGTCTGTGGGCTATAAGCTGGTGATGTTGTCTTCCATGATGGGTGCTACCTCTGGTGCCTACAGTGAGTATGGAGACGTACTGCACAGGTTGTCCTCATAGGTGTGGCCAGTGGTGTAGATCATGTGAGACTATGTGATGGGTGGGGTGCGATGCGAATGTTACACATCCCCAAATGACTGTTAGGTGCAGTCAGGGTTGGTGACAGCATTACCCCCAGCCATAGCTGTCAGCCTCCTGTCCCCAAAATGAGGAACATTAGCCCTCATACCGTGTGACAAATGGGCGAAACGTGGAACACTTACAACTGGCTTACTAACAGCGTCAACTAAGAAGGGCATATGATGGCTAAAATAGGCTGGTCTTACGTATAAAACAGATATTCCAATGAATTAATATGATTCTCATCTATTTAGCCATGGCTAGCAGGTAAACTATGTACAACAATGAATGTGTGACAGACCCTTCCAGTGTGGAACCTTGAGGAACATGCACCTTTTAGAACCCCAAATGAGGTACATTCCCCGTAATGAGGTACACCTGAGAGCTATGGGCCCAGCACGGCTGCAGATGTGCATCCCCCACAGGCTGTAGTGCCGTATGTTGGTAGGTGAGCATTGAATGTGTACATGAGACAATTGCTCTATTGCCACATGTACGACATATCCCTCATATAGACAGGCAGTAGCACTGGTACGTGACAGTTGGACATGCCTGTATATACAACCATGTCCCACATGATATGTGCGTTATGTGTACAACAGCCGTTGCACCTTAAGCAAGCTGGGAAGTGTAGGACAGCCAGTGTACCTGTGGGAAATGGTGTGGAATGGGCGCTATAGTAATCAGTAGCTCATGACATGCTCACATGTTCTGAACAAGTGCCTAGCATGACCATACAATACAGATAGGGTGTTGGATAATATCAACCCACAAGTGGTGATGACAGTCATTTAGGGTGGCACCGCACTATAACCCTGCTGAGTATGGTGTGCATGTCCATGAACCATTAGCACTGTAGATGTTAGCAGTACAGATGTACAAGATAGCACAGATATTTGATTACAAATACCTTTGCATGTCACAGGAGTGTTCCACCAGTGGCCTGTTGACAGACTCACAACTACAGAAGGTGCAAGAGTGACATGTGCACAGCACATCAGTGCCAGATACAGTAGAACAGGATTAATGTGTTGTACCCCACCCTCATTGTAGCCCATACCACACAGACAAATGTTAGGCATCTGTGTATGTAAGGCTGTGAATGGCTGTGAATGGCCATGACCTATCAGTTTAGCTGTGTCAGTGTTGTGAACAACATACAGAATGGGCTGTGTGGGTGAGGTGTGTGACATATGTGCACAGTCTGATGGATGATACCAGCAGTGTCACCACTAGGTGAACATCCCTGTACCCATAAACTACTACCTAGGCTGTGGTTAACATTATGAACACTGTGTAATGGATGGTGCTGTGCAGTGCACCCCCCGATATGGTGAAGTCTCCAGGCCCCTTAGGTAGTCATATGAGGTACCCATGTCATGTCAGGGTGCCATCCATGAGCACGGAGATCACTGGCCAGGCATATACAGCACTGTGGTGACCAATATTGTATCACATACCACCTGTAAGGGGTAATGGCTATGCATGGATGTGTGATACCAGCCTTCACAATCCACACCTCCACTATGCAGCATGCTGTCTACCTTGCAGAAGGACATTTGCTACACCATGATGATGGACATGCTACATGTCCATATCCTGATCTATATGACATATGTCATGGACAGCCACCATCCTAATACTAGGATCGCCACAGGCTGGACAGATCCCTGTGCCATATATGTGACATACTCCTGCCATACCATGCAACCCTGTCCATCAAAGCTGCAGATGTCACCCCAGTCATACATGGTGTGATGGCCGCATGGTAGATGTACTATCAACTGACTGGATCAGTAATGTGGCACTGATGAAGCTTGCGGTGGCACAATGGCCATCTGTAACAGTGTGGAAGCCATGCCCGCACATGCTATGGTTGATGACCATCCCTGCAAATGTCATCTGACTATCCATTGTCCCATGTCTATCACATGTGTAATACAGGCGATCCGTGGCAGGATGTTGAACAGTTGTACAGTGCTATTAAAGATGTATATGGCAAAACACATGCATGTACAGGTGTCCATGCGTATGTGTGCGTTGTCACTGCTCAAGTCCATTACGGCTGTGTCTGTGTTGATATGTGACATATACACAGCATCCAGGTCAACAGTAGTACCGTGGACACATCGAGGCATGTGCAGATAGGTAAGAACACAAGTGCAGGCAAATAGACATGCCCACAGCAAGACAGCATTTACATGGAGTATGAACACTGTAATGAGGTGACATACATATATGGTGATGATATCCAATGCATAATGGTGTGATATGTGTGACACAAACACGCCAGTCGTGTCAGTGTCATGATGCTTTGCAAAGATAACTGTGCAGATGCAGTAGATGTCATAGAAATGTATGTGCAGCAGTATCTCTGTACATCTCTGAAACTGTGACCTGTCACCATCATTATGTTTTACAGATAATGCCCCGTACATGCCTCCCAGCATACACCCACCAGGAGGATGATGTCCTCATCCCACAGCTCCATGACAACTATGACTTGTTGTTCAGCCATGTGCCACAGCATGCCCAGCAGCGGGATGACCTGTGGCAGGATCTTCGCAGGAGGGTGAACAATGTGGGTGGCCATAACCGCACCTACCAGCAGGTGCGCAGACACTGCACGGACCTGATACGACATGCAAAACAGCGTGCCACTGCAATCGCCAGGGAACAAGGTGGAACAGGTGGTGGGCCACCAACCCAGCCCCCACTCACACACACACCGAGGAGCTACTGGCCAGTCTGGGGACACCCAGGGAACAGCATCCAGAAACACTAGCTGCCATTGTGGAGGTGGGTGTCTCCCAACCAATGAGCCTGGAGTTGCCTGGTAAGTCAGTAATGCACATATGGCTATTATATCCCATGTAGTTGCTTGTGTCACTGTACATTATGTAAAGTAACAACATATGCCAGGTATGTGGACACACATGCTGCATACTACAGTATGCTACGTTGTGTATGCACACATGTGCATGCTATATGCTACTACACAGGTGAATGTGTTCAAATGCACAGTGCAACCTGTGGCTGTCATACAGTCATGGATAATGTTCATACTGGTGTATCACCCTTATACAGGTACCTCTGGCATGCCGCACAGACATGGGTCCGTTGCAGGTGAGACTGTCATTAGTATCAGGCATGTTACAGTGTAGATCTATTTGCCATGCGGCCAGTTAACACTTGCACACCTGATGTTTGTTCCAGTCACGATATGCAGGTCGCACCACCATGCATTCACACACGCCACCCATGTGCAATATATACAAATGTAATGATACACAGACTTGAAACCACAGTACCTGTCAATGCGACATGTGTGGTCAGCTGTGCATACAACGGTGGAGGTGTTCTACAATGGAGACATATGTAGTATGCATTGGAACAACATGTGTGGTACGCACACAGTACCACATAGTGAGCTGTGATATGGGCAGCCCACAAGTGTCACCATTGTATCATATGCCCCTGCATTGGGTGCACACATTGTGATGTGCCACCTGACATGTCCCAGACATGTAGTGTTCTGTCTGCAATATTGTCACACTATCGCATGACCTATACCCCACATACCAAACATACAACCCATTGTCTGCATAGCCCTGTGGATTGTGACATATCTGACATGTATGGGTGTATGTCACATGGGACCACACAGGCATGTGGAGAAGATGCCCATCGCACACAGTTGGCCAACACATGTGCACACATGGCCATGGGGGATGGCCAGAGACATGTAGCCACACAGTACTTGGGATGTGTATACACCCTGTTGCACATTGTCCACACATGGTCCAATTATAGTCTTAGTTGACCGATAATACAGTTGATGTGGTTCACTGGACAACCTAAAAGCCTGTGCACAGCTACTGGAGGTGTCACTGAAGTCTACCATATATGATCTGTCGAACATCACGACTGTGTTGCAGTTATGGCTATGCAATGTGTACATATTATGCATTCTACAGCAACATACATGCCTCATGTTGCCATGCAATGGCACAGTGTCTGTACTTCACACTGTATAGCACAGACGGCTCACACTACCCTCCCATGCTCATGCACATTTGCTAAACATGCATTCTATCTGTAGGGCATACACACAACACTGCAATGTGAAGCCCATTATGATGCTGTACATGTGTCAGGACACCATTGTGTCATACATGTATGCATGTTAATGCACATGTCAGCAGATTACATGTCAAGGTCACGTCAGCCATGTGTACTGTTATCCTGTTCTGGGCCACATGGTATATCACGGGGATGCATGCATACTACCATGAATGTGTGAACTGCATGGCTACTGATATGACATCTGCTTGCTGTAGTGTGCACCCCAGGGAGGTATGCTTACTAACACTATTAATGTCTGAGCTGCATGCCCTCTGCTGTATCTCAGGCATGCTGCATGCCATCTGACAAATCACATGCATGGTGTGTCTGTGTGTCTGTGTGTGTCTGTGTGTGTGTGTCTGTGTGTGTGTGTGTGTGTGTGTGTGTGTGTGTGTGTGTGTGTGTGTGTGTGTGTGTGTGTGTGTGTGTGTGTGTGTGTCTGTATGTGTGTGTGTGTGTGTCTGTGTGTGTGTGTGTGTGTGTGTCTGTGTGTGTGTGTGTGTGTGTGTGTGTGTGTGTGTGTGTGTGTGTGTGTGTGTGTGTGTGTGTGTGTGTCTGTGTCTGTGTGTCTGTGTGTGTCTGTGTCTGTGTCTATTGTACTTTACATTATTTCTTTGCATTCACAGGTGATGTAGGTGCGTTACCCTCCTGCGGTCCATCTGATGTTAGTGTCCCCACAGATACTAGCGGTGATGAACATATGCATGAGGTACAGGCAGGGTTGTCAGGGGCTGAATCTGTGCCAATGGTTACCATCCCAGCTATGTCCCCCTCTTCCCCACACACAGTTCTGCATCACCGGTGGCCATAGAGGAAGGACAGTCAGCATCTGTTGGTGTGGAACAGGAACGTGTGGTGGCTACAGAAGGTGTGTCTACACACCATGGTGTCAGTGTAATGACTGCAGATGTGCCACACAGGCATGCGGCCGGTGCTGCTCGTAGGAGGACCTCTGGCAGACATGCACCTGCAGGACAGAGCGCGGCAACTGGTATCACCAGATGCATGTTCCAGACTGTAATGGCGGCACAGGCACGTGCTGAATGGCAGAACAGAGAAGGGTAGAGGCTGCAGAGGGCTGCTATCCATACCCTAAATGATAACATCCAGGCATTGGCAGATGCTCAACAGCAGATTGCTAATGTTCTGGATAGGCGACTAGGTGAAATGGTCGGAATCCTTGACCGAGGCATGGCAATCCATGAGCAGGAGCTGTCTGTGCTGGAACACCTGGTAGGAGTGAGGCGTAGGCCACGTGGACGTAGGCCAGCAACACCACCTAGTGTAGGTCGACATGAGCGTGCCACCTCACATGCCTGCTCCCATAGTGCCGGTAGCAGTAGCAGTGCAGCTGGTGCTGCTCTGTCAACACCAGGACACAGCAGGCCACATGGACGTGACCCTGGACGGTCTCAGCGGGGACACGGTTCCAGCGGACATGTGTCGTCGGACAGTAGCCACTCTGTACCTTCACCTGGTAGTGCCCGTGCAACCCCAGGCAGGCACAGGTCACATGGGCGTGGATGGACACAGTGAGCTGTACAACCTGCACTGTACAACCTGGGGCTGTCAATTATACCCCATGTAGGCATCACAAATGGCAGAACTGTGTACACACATACATGCACACAGCAAACACAACTGTAGGGCTCCACAACGTCCACATGCATTCTGCACAGACATGTCCAGTCAATTCACCGGCCCTTACACACACACATGATGTTATCCATTGGTGCAGCCTATGCCCCTGGCAAACATATCACCCTGTGCATATGATGAAGCCTGTGCCGCATCCCTGTCATCCACACCATTGGTGCAGGGTTATGCACAAATATTCTGATGCACAGGATGAACAGCATAGTGAGAGGTGTATGTAATACCTGTGTATGCATAGTGAGGGATGTGTATGTTGCAGTGGTTGTGTGTGAATACTGAGTTGTGTATGTGACATAGGTTGTGTACTGTCGACATGCACCAGTCATACCATGTAGTGCAGGTGCAGCATGCATTCTGATGTGTTCAAAGTATGTGTCTCGGTTACATCTGTAGCACCATGTTGGTTGTGATACCCCGGTTCCCTCCTATGGTGTACTTGCATGTGCCTACAGGTAGCTGTGTTTGCAGTCCCCCATGTGTAACTGTGAATTACACACAGGCACGTCTGGCAATATCAGCATGCTACATGTACCCTCAACCTGACTGTTGGACACACCAACATGACACAGATGTCCGCACATATACTGCACCTGACGCATGTGGTTGGTGCCACAGGCTACACTGGACAGAGACGTGACATACATAGCAGGACACATTACTGTGGTGTGGTGACATGGTGCAGGGGTTCTACACAGCGGCCTGGCCAATGATGATGTGAGGTGTCACTTGGTAGCTGGAGGCCACACTGTGCAACAGTAGGACCATATACCAGTACGGGAACATGGCCGCATTCACGGGGTGTACACCACTATAATGCACACCCCATAGTGCGCAGCTGGGGACCCTTGCCTGTGTGGTCATCACCCTCACAGTACTATGCACCCACACGACGTGTCACAGAGAAGGGACATGCACAGTTAGCCAGTATGGCTGGGACCTATGGCATCAACAGGGTTGTGCAATGCATCACCATTACGGGTTAGTCACCACGTGGGGCTAGTGATCATTTCCCACCGTATATTAGCATACATACTCACACCAAGCACCAGACATACATACAGACACACACACACTGTGGTGACCACACATGTGTATACGGACAGCCGACGTGTGTGATGCACCTCACCGGCGAACGTCATGCTTCCCACACTGATGTATGTACAGATCTCTACAATGGTGTACAGGGATGTGTAGCAACTGGGACATATTCCCCGCGATATGTGGCATCCCTGGTCACACATTCAGACACACATGGCAGTGCTGGGAATGATACACCTGCCATATGATGACACGTTTGATGGACATGCAGCGGTATTGATTGCATTATGTGTACCAATGCTATATCTGGCAAATGTGCTGCTATATGCACACAGGAGGATGTAGGTGTTACAGGTGCCATGTGACATATAGTTGTTAACACCTGACCGCTATGTATGCATTATGTCAGCACCGTCACGTAACAGCAACATAGTGTACTGTTTGCACATGGCATGATAGGATGGTGTGTGACACAACTGTGAGCCACACCCTGCACACATACATCTAGACAGGTGGTTCATCACGTTATGTACACACATCCCTTCATAGGTGCTGTTTGTATGTCACCGTATACAGATGTCAATGATGGGTCTGCATTGCGTCTGCATGTCGTAGGTAGGTGCAACTATGTTACGGACATCGGCCACTGCACATGCATGTTTGCTGCATGCACAGTACAGATGTCACATGTGTCTCCTGTTGCCATGTTTATATGCATTGCTATTGTTAGACATGTGTGTTGACATACATAACACATGGACTGCGGTATGATATCACGGGTGTCACAGGTGACCAGTACAAGGGTATGTGTCCCGGTCAACACTACTACCCCCTGTAGTGTGAGCATTCAACAGACATGGGCCCACCTTCAATTCGCATGTGTAGCATTGATTAGGCCAGTGTTATGCACAAGGTACATCAAAGGCTATGTATGTATGTGTTGTGTGTGCAGTTCATGCACACATCCACACAATCACATGTATGACATACCTAGACATGTGTTCGTTGGTGTACAGCAACAGTTAGGTGTCACAGCTGTGTAAGGGCCATGGTATGTCTTGAGCCGACCTGTTCATGTATACTGGTATCATTGCAATGCATAACACCTGTTGGATCCCTGTTGGTACGTGTACTCTGCACAGCTGGTGTACACCGCTGTACAGCCCAGTGGTCATGTGTCACATGGTGTTGTGGGACCGTAAGGCTGTGTAGTGCTGCACCAACGACATGGTGCTGACTTGACAGCTACAGTGTACACTGCAGTGTACGGTGTGACCTGCACCTGTGACAGCTGTGATGGCAGCTGTGTGTGTACAGGTCACTGCATGTGTGACCGCCCTGTGCGTGAGGGTAGTTATACCTTACTGTGCCCTTCTGTGTGTACACTCCATCTGCATGCAAGATGGCCCTTTGCAACTGCTAAGTGTGTGAGCATGCTCAGTACACACAGTACATTCCACACTGCACCCTTCCGTGAGTAGAGTCCGTGTGCATGCAAGATGGCCCTTTGCAAATGCTACGTGTGTGAGCATGCCCAGTACGCCATTGTGTAGATGGACACACAGTACATTCCACACTGTGCCCTTCCGTGATTAGAGTCTGTGTGCATGCAAGATGGCCCTTTGCAACTGCTAAGTGTGTGAGCATGTCCAGTACGCCGTTGTGTAGATGGACACACAGTACATTCCACACTGCGCCCTTCCGTGATTAGACTCCGTGTGCATGCAAGATGGCCCTTTGCAAATGCTAAGTGTGTGAGCATGCCCAGTACACCGTTGTGTAGATGGACACACAGTACATTCCACACTGCGCCCTTCCGTGATTAGACTCCGTGTGCATGCAAGATGGCCCTTTGCAACTGCTAAGTGTGTGAGCATGCCCAGTACATGCCATTGTGTAGATGGACACACAGTACATTCCAAACAGATGTGTGATACTAAGCATGTGGGCATGGCCATTGACATCCTGTATAGCCATGGTGGTCATCCAGGCACCAGATGTCCAATTTCAATGTCACGATGGATGCCTACATTGAACACACTGGTTGCTCTCCTGAAGGGTGTACTGTCTGTGGCGCATCCCGTATCTATTTAGTGTTGTTGTGCTCCGTAGATATTTAGTTGGCCCAATGACAGCACTGCCGTGTTTGTGTATGTCAAAGGCAGATCATGCCTTCTAAACTTGGTTGACTTTTTCGAAACAGTCACCAAAGCCATTGATGAGGGAAAGGCAGTCCATACAGCCTACCTCGATCTGGCTAAGGCCTTCGATACAATACCCCACTGGTATCATTGAAAACTCATCAGCTTAAATGTTAACCCATACATCACAAGATGGGTTGCAAACTGGCTGAGTGACAGAACCCACAGGGTCAGAGTTGCTGGCGCCATGTCAGACTCAAAGCCTGTCACAAGTGGTGTACCACAGGGCTCAGTCCTGGCCACTCTTGTTTGGCATCTACTTTTCCAAGTACAAGCAAACACAGGAGGGTTATGAGCGACAAAGTTTGCAGATGACTGCAAACTGGGCCATAGTAGAAAACATATCTGACACAGATATCCTTCAGAAGGGTCTCACAGAAATGGATAACTGGTGCCAGAGCCATGGCCTAAAGTTAAATGCCAAAAATGCATAGTCATACCTTCGGGAAAAACAAGGTTACCCCTAGCTACCAAATAGGTGGCAATCCACTGAGCATAGAAGAAGTTATCAGGGACCTGGGGACCCAGGTTGATAGTAGTCTGTCATTCGACACCCATGTAGCTAAAGTAGTTAGAAGACCTTCTACATTGCCCACCTTATCATGAAGGGATTCTCATCTAGATCAAGGGAGGTCATAGTCTCCTATACTCATCACTCATCAGACCAATGATTGAGTACAATGCCCCATTCGAATGTATCTGACCCGACACTTGCAGCAGCTGGAGAGGCCACAAAAGTTCCTCACCAAAAGGATAAAGGGTCTCAAACATCTGTCCTATGCTGCCCGACTGAAAGAACTCCAGCTCTATTCAGTCGCTTACCGCTTGCTCAGAGGTGACCTTTGCCTAACATACAAGGCCATGTCAAACCCAGATTTGATGAATATGCTTCACCTCAAAAATCTAGATCCGCCAGAGCCCCAAGGGGGGGAAACCTAAAACCCCACACCGCTATTAATAGGACGCGCTGGGGGGATAGATTCATCACCCAAAGACTCCTATGCTGTGGAATAAAATCCCGCATATGTGAGGCAGAGCACCTCGCTGGCCTTGTTCAAGAGAAATCTTGACCAATGGATGGGAGATCGCAGATATACCCCAGGGATTACCTCAGTGTCACTGCTCAACAGAGGCACAGCAAAATAATGGGTATAGTTCCCCATACTAAAGGGGTGGCGTAAGCCACAAAACTATGGGCTAGGCTTGTAAATGCCCTCGGGCAGATAGCCTAGTATGAACCTATGAACCTATGAACCTACCTTGGGATGGTAATATGCTTTCAGACCACTCACTCTCTAAACATTCCCTATCGGCATCTTTGCCTTTGCGGATGATGTCACCCACCTAGAAGTATGCCTCTGGGAGTGCTGTGTTCAGTAATCTCAGTAGCGTGTTCTGTAAATGCATAATGCTGTAGTGTGTTAGAGTAGGTAGGTGTATGTTCAACTCCTGGCCCTTCCAAGTATGTGTCTGTGTGTGTGTGTGTGTGTGTGTGTGTGTTTCCAGCTGCCTGGGGACACAGTATTGCTTTTAGATGCCTCAAAACACATACATTCCCTATCGGGCCTTTTGCCTTTGCGGATGATGTCACCCACCTAGAAGTATGCCTCTGGGAGTGCTGTGTTCAATAATCTTGGTAGCGCATTCTGTAAATGCGTAATGCTGTAGTGTGTTAGAGTAGGTAGGTGTATGTTCAACTCCCGGCCCTTCCAAATGTGTGTGTGTGTGTGTGTGTGTGTGTGTGTGTGTGTCTGTGTGTGTTTCCAGCTGCCTGGGGACACAGTAATGTTTTTAGATGCCTCAAAACACATACATTCCCTATCGGCGTCTTTGCCTTTGCGGATAATGTCACCCACCTAGAAGTATGCCTCTGGGAGTGCTGTGTTCAGTAATCTTGGTAGCGTGTTCTGTAAATGCGAAATGCTGTAGTGTGTTAGAGTAGGTAGGTGTATGTTCAACTCCCAGCCCTTCCAAGTGTGTGTGTGCGTGTGTGTATATATATATATATATATATATATATATATATATATCTTTGTAATATGTATGTGGATATTAGCACTATTGAATGTGCTGCATTGTCTGTACATGTTCACCTTGGATGTATCTGAATGTGCTATGGCTCTGTGATAGTGCACATACTGTGTGCTGTAGTGATCCTGGGTTATAGTTGTGTAGTGATCAGTTATTTTGTTGCTGGGTATTACCAGGGACATTGAAAACAATGACAGTACTTGCACATCTCAGCAGCAGTCAGCAGTGGTTATTACGTTGGAGGATGACTATGGCTCATATACCTATGTATTACATGGCAATACTATGCAAATCAGGTTAACATTACTGACACCCATTTATCCACAGGTTGTGATACAGATCCCATGTATGTATGTGTATACATTACCAGGTGCAGGACTGGACTATGGTTGAATGCATGGAGGGGTGTCCATGGCCAGGAATGGCGACCTGTACAGCCTGGCAGGTACAGTCTGTGACTGTCCCACAACCTCCAGTATATGGCTGACACATGCTGAAACAGTGTACATGCAGAGACACACATAAAACAAACAGCTAGGGATAACACATAACACACACACATTGCATCAACATTGGGCCATGCAAAACCTGTTGTCCCTCACATACACACAAATGCATACATGTTGATTGGCTGGTTCACTGACAGGCTGTGGAAAAGAAACTACATACCCTGTGCATATGATGACACCTGTGCCACATATTGTAATGTGTAACATTGATGCAGGTATGGACTAACATGGTGCTGATGCACAGGGTGGCTTCATAGCACTGTAATAATGTTACAATGTTGTTAACACAAAGTGTGATTTCCTTCTAGGTGTATGTAAGCAGGCATGATGCATTCCAGCTATGATCATCAATGTAGTATAGTGTACAGCACTGTTAATTCTGAAGATGTATTATCCATCCATGTGCCATTTGACTGACATGTGTAGTATTGGCAGCATGTGTTACAGAGTGTGCAGTACGTGTGAGATGTGTGTAGTACAGATTCACATGTATCTATATGTGAACATGGTGAGGGTGCACTGTCTGCATCTACATGTATAGTGGACACATTGGAATGGTGGCATGCCCTGTATTTCACACTGTTAACACATCATAGTTTCCATTGGTGGCCAGTATGCATTATACTACACATATTGTTGTACTTGTCTACACATGTGTCATTGCTATGGTTTTACACTGTGCTGTGGGTGATACTGTTACTATCTGTCATAGTTTTGCATTATGGTAGTAGACATGACCTCAACAGACTGAATTACCAATTGTTATATGATATCTTCACAATTGTCCCACACATGTAGGACACACAGTAGCATGTGGATCCTACATGTACTATACTATACCAGTTCGCACTGGTATTGACCGCCACACATTGCTGGGACCATTACTGTTTGACATGTAGCCATGTTAGTTACAAGCAAAGACAATAGGGATATTCCTGTCCACATCTGGGAATTCATACTGTGGCCTAGAATGCATTCTGCACATGACACAGTTAGTCTACACAAAGGTATCATACAGACAGATACGTGTTATCCAACCCATGCTATACACCTATAAGGCTAAACAGAGTCAGTTATCCACATTTACTACACATACTTTACCAACAGTAACACATAGGTATTACACCCCAATATGTATAATGGGTAACAATGTGTACATATAGATATGCGCTATGTCATTTGTCATTTGATATTTGCATTTACAATGGTATTGTGCAGTACATCACTGTATCACATATGCAATGAGAGTTCTGCATGCATATCCTCCAAGGTGGTTGTACAACTATGATCAATGTCCATTATTGACATACTTTGCTGTGTTTGAACTGTTCTGCAGTATTACACATACATGAACAGTCACTCACACTATATATATAAACTGTCATGTGTGTGTGTGTGTGTGTGTGTGTGTGTGTGTGTGTGTGTGTATGTGTGTGTGTGACACAGATGACCTAGGCCACAGACAGTTCTGATACATGTAGTTGACAAGTGCGGTAATGCTCCACCAGATGTGTCCAGGCACCAGAACTGTGTCTTGGCAACACATACACATGCTAGAGTAAGCTTTCTGTATGTGTGTGTGCCTCATTATGGCATTCCTGTTCATGTGTGTGTGCATTTCTGATGTGTGTCATCAGCCACAGTTGGACTGCACATCCGGCATCCCCCACTAGGTGACCATGAGGGTTGTCCCCATTGCCAAATGTTTTGTACAGCTGCGTCAGATGCCACATATCAGAAGCATTGCGGCTTCCAGGGCATCCAGCACACACATTCATTATTACGGTCTGGCCATCACACACAAACCGCCACTTCATGGAGGGGAAGCCCTTGTGGATGATGTAGGTCCTGCCACACTCACTGGCTGGTGCTTTGATGCATATGTGTGTGCAGTGTATTGCACACAGTACTTATGGTATTCCACTATTGTGTGGAAACAACACATATTGCTACCCAATACCTTACGGGAATTGGGGATATATACATCATCACTGACATGTGCTGATATGGCATTCATGACCTGGTGCAGTACCCTGGATGCTGATGTTTGTAAAATCCACATCATATCACCAGTTGATCTCTGGAAGGTACCTGTTGCTGGTATCCTTAGGGCAACACATACCTTGGTTTCCACTGGGATAGGTTTCCCTCTGTTGGGTCTGTGTGTGAGACATGGCCTGCACAGATCCACAGGTGGTCTCTGTCCACTCTACAGTGCTCTACTATCTCCAGCTCATGTAGCCCCTGGTAGTTTACCCTGCGCCTGCACACTCCTCTGTGTCTACTCACTGTGTGATGCTGAGCGGCATTCACATTGGCACAACCCTCCACATGTTGCATATGTTGACGTATAATAGCAATGGCAGCCCCTAACATTATCTTGTCTCAGTTAGTCTTTTACAGTTTGCACTTCTCTTACTATACTACAGTGTTGCAGTGTGTCTGAGAATAACATGGTGGACTACTGTTTGTAGAGTTGTACGTGCTGTGCTGTGCTGGGCTACTGTACTGGCTGTATAATATACTCAGTCTGATTGTTTCCACCTGCTAGCTGTGGTAGTTCTCCTTGGTTAACTTACTGCTATTTGTTTACCTTCCTTTTCACTGTTTGTGTCCACAGTGAGCGGCGCCGCGCATAGGAGCACAGTGAAGTGCATATCCGCTTCCACGTGCGCACACAGGCTTATACATGCGTACAAACACTTACACTGGCTTACGCAACAATACACGGGCTTCAACAATCTTACAGTAGCTTACTCGTTCTTCAAGTCGCACACACAGGCTGACACACATGCATACATGCTTACTCGGGCTTACAGGCTTGCACAGGCGCAAACACACTTCACCAGGTTTGCAAGGAACTTCAGTGATATCCATGGCATACACCGTCAGTTTACTGACTTTACCTAGGATAAATCATAACATGCCTCTTCCACTGATGACTCACTGACAGCAGACATGTGACACACTGCTCCAATAAGATTACAGTGTTTTATACATACACACTCATGATGTCACCTATCTTCTACGCTGATAGTCCCCTTCACCTACTCTTACACTGTAGGGGCTTGGCCCATATGGCATGACAACTTGTGCTTCACTATCCTCAGCCTCAATTGCATAGGATTGCCTACTAATGCTTGGTTACATCTCTGAGTGTGCGCTTCCACACATAGCAACCACTACTCAGTAGCCATGTTGTCTTCAGCTTGCCATTCCCCTGCATGACGCAATAACTTTTAACTGACATTACAATTTGTATGTATATTTTACATATTTGCCTTGTTTTGTATGCACAGCACGTACTCGGAGATCGGGGGAGGACAACTAGAGTTTCATTAATTTCCAATGGGAATACATGCCATTGGCATTATATTTGGCCATTGGCATGCTTGTTCAACTAAGCCATCCTTTATTTGCAGATGACATTGCTCCGTTTATCTACTTGCAGAACGTTACTCGGTTAACATCCGTGTACATTTCTGCACATACCTTTACTCTTGCACGGACAGCTTACTGTTTCATGTATCACATATTTTACATCATTTGCATAGCTTTCACCTACAAATGGGGTAATTTGCATATCCCAACATTGTCCGTAACGTTGCTTGAGGGGCTGTGTTACACGCCTACAGGATATTGCTGAATAGCTCGGTGGACATCTTGCCTTGCTCTACTCTTACTCTACTCAGACGACCAAAGCTTCCTGAATCCTGGCCTAAGCTTTGATGTGTGCTAATATGTCTATTTGTGGAGTAGGCATGGCTGTAGGTATGTTTTGACCTGCTACATCTGTCATTTATACAGAGCACCTCCCACTTTCATCATTTGTAGAGGTGACAGCCCTATCGGGACTATATGTACAGCTGTGACATTTGACAAGTCCACACATACCTGCGGTCAATACTAAACTGACTACTTCAGCACTTTTCATACCTTCAGATTTGTCTTGTAGTGGTATAGTCGATGATACTGTTTCCTATAACATGTATCTGTTTCTGATACAAGATATGTTATTTTATTACACCACTACACACAATATATGGAGAAATCACAGGCCAGATGCCATTACATTCCTTTTGTAGGACACACCCGCCCAGAGTGTTGTGTTCCTCACAAAAGCCAACATCTGCTGATCAAAACATATTCTGCTATCATCTACCTTATGTGTTCGCCGGTATTTGCGCTTTCCGTCAGTGGCAGAACTCACATGCGTGTGGGAGACTGAACACTGTCTCGGGGACACTGCATAGCACCCTGAGGGACACATTTATGCTGTTTCTATTAACCTTCCACATTGACTATCACAGGGCATTAGTATTCATCCAGATTTGTCGAGGTACATGCTTTTGACTTATACATGTTTTGTCATTTGTCATCACGTCTTTCTTCACACCTGTCCACCTAATCGCACTAGTTCTGTACATTTATTTAGGTCAGGGTTACCTTCATACCTCTCAACTGTACACATTTTGAGTAAATGTCCCTAACTTAGATGTCTGATTTTGTTCCTTTTTTAATAATATTGTGCAATGCCTTTCTGGTAATTTAGTGGGAAGTCATTTGGGACTGTGGGGTTAGACAATAATGACAGACATTTGTTATTTACAATTAATAACCCTCAAAACATTCATACTATTGACTGATCCATTATTCTATCCACGTTCTGACTTTGTAAGAGGAATATTTGAGATATTCCCTATTTGTACTTATTTTACAATGCCTTTGTCCAGATGTCTTATTCTGATTGAGAGGTATGGTTACCATCTTATTCGTACGCATGTACGTCCATGATAATCGCTTACACGATACTAATATAAGACCCTATGTCTTCCCCCAATAGTTTACATGATATCTGGTAGATGGGTTCTTCATTTTAGGAAGTTAGAGGCGTCTGCTATACCCACATAGGTATATTAATCACTCCCATGGGGCGGACCTCATAAATCTGTGCCAACCAACACCTAGGCACCTAGGCCCATTATTGCATACCCATGATTCCCAGACATGACACCCCTCCACAGTAGTCATAACACATATTTAATGTGAGCGATAATAAATTATGACGACACTTCTAAGCACTATCCACTCTCCGCATGTCGGTACATATGTCTTACATTCTGTCAACCCATGTGTTATTACACTTGCAGAAGCTACTGTTGCATGTACAGCTATATTGTAGTTGCGGATGACACTTCTTTGCAGCAATCATTACAGTGCTGTGCATTTATAGATTCACTATTTTGGAGTCCTGCAAAGGGCACCTATATCCATGTTTAAAGAGTAGAACTTACAGATCTGGCACACTGATACTTTCCGGGCAGTAGTTTTGGGAGCAGCAGTGTATTTACCTTAATTGCATGTCTGTTATGTGTATCCATACTAGCTATGGTGTAACCTATTTATGTACATGTGTTATATCTACAAGGACATTTGTTTATATGTTTGTTAGGTATATATCAATTGATGTGTTTGAGTGTATGTATATATATATATATAAATATGTGTATAAATATAAATATATACATATATATATATATATATATATATATATGTATGTATATATATATTTTATATATATATATATATATATATATATATATATATATCTATGTACATTCTTTATTTCATATATTCATTTAGTTTAAGTCTGTGGATATATATATCTATACACAAATGTATATATCCATATATAGACATTACGTGTAGAAACTAGCATTCATTTGCTATGCTGTGAGCGGATTACACACGCACAGGCGCACCTGCATTTCCTTATTGTGGGTTACGCGCAGGCGCACATGCATATCCTTATTGTGGGTTACATATGTTTACTAAGTCTTTGTGCTTACGTGGGCTTTATTACTTGTGACAGTACCAGTAAAATATCTCTAATCCGGTTAATGGACATATGCAAAACACACGTAAACCTTTACATATTTAAATGTCTGTACAGCACAGATGCATTCATTACACTTTAACATTATATGTGCTGTAGTCATAGTTGAACCGGGACTGCATTCACGTTGGCCGGATGCTGTAACCACTATACGTTTGGTGTTCTGACTCATTTATATGCATACCCATAGTACATAGCTACATTAACATATGCCTCACCGCTTCACTTACGACACAGGCATCCATTCTCCTGCTGGGAAAAATGCGGTACTACATGTTACACATTCCCTATTCCCTACTGCTCTGGACCCAGACTGCATATTTCATCACTGCAGGGATATTCAGAACCCCAAGGCTTATAGTCCTGATACATACAAGTCTTTAATTGTCAGGGTGTTCATGTGGTGATCTGGGTTTAGGCTTGTCTGCCTGGTGAACGGAACCCCCCTGACCATGTTCAAATGTCAGACAAAGCACATGGACAGGGTTTGTCCATTTTAAACATTTTATCTGTGTTTACAGACACAGGGGTTTGGGCACCTGTCAGCAGCTTATGATGTTGGCAATACATAATATGGGTGGGGGTGGTTACAATACATAATCCACGGTGAGTGGTGTTCCCATTCACATTTGACTATTTCCTGTATTCATTCTTACGAGGGTTATTATTTTACACATGACCTAACTATGAATTAACTACAGGTATGCAGTAGTACAGTCAACATATGTGATGGTTTGTTACAGTATAAATGTACGGACCTCTGTAATACTGGGGACTACCCCAGATCCTTCACAACATTTCATGCTTATGTACATACTATTATTCAGTGAACTTTCGAAGTTTGTGAGAGCAGTAATTACATCTGTCCCTATTTGTTCACCCATCCTTTTAGGCTTTGTCCAGGTTTTGTTGCTGTAATAGGTTTCGAGGTGGTGTCGGTATGTGATTGAGTTGAATATATACTGTCGATACTTCAGTGGGGTGTAGGGTTACCAGTTGTTCCTCTTTGCAAGGGGAGGTCCCACTTTGGACAGTTGTGTCCTGCGACGACACCTAAGACATGGCAAATGTCCTGTGATTTTAAGACAATAATATATTTCTTATTTTCTTTACTAGTTGTATGATACAGGCATTTTGTATCTGGTACACATATCTATTATTTGGGATAGCATAAGCTATTCAAAATAAGCTTTTATCTTGGCATACACGTGTAATTCTGTCTTTTGCACTGGCCGGGGGTATGTTTTATCCTGCAAATTCACACATTTCTACAAGGGATGTCCCACCTTGGCCATCTGAACAGGTGGCAACCCTAGTGGGGTGACCTGCATGGTGGACAGCTGTTCCATCCTGCGTAGTTTGTTTTGCATGTCTGTGTAGAAACTGAACAGTACCATGACTACACATACATGTTTTGTCCAGATGTGTATAGTAATGGACACAGTGGCGTGTAAACAACTCTGAGGTTTCAACAGGTTACTTATCCCATGCGGGATGTACATACATTTTGCTGGAACATTAACGCACGGGCATTTGGATTTACGTACCTGTGATGGGATGTTTACAGACGTGGTATACATATTTGCAATCCTGACACTGCCTAGGACGATACTTCCTACTACATTTGGGGAATACTCGCTATGTGTAGGTGTACGGATGCACAAGGCTGGTAGCTGGATTTGGTGGACATTCGGACATGGGTGCGGGTTATGTGCTATACAGGGGTAGTTGTGTATTGCATTTGCATGCATGGGTTCTGCTTTTGGATATCCCGGTTCTGCATATGGCATCCTATGTGTATGTGACGGTTACGTTCCTGTTCATGTGTATAGCACATTTTAATATACATATGTTTGTGTGTGTTTGGTATACAATTTGGACTGTCAGGTTTCTTTATGGTTGTTATATAGCCACAACTGCACAGCTGTGTACTATCACTACCACTGTGGGACTGCTGGTGACCATGCACATGGGGCTGGACGTGTGTATTGGCGGCGTGCTGACATGATGTGCTTCACTTTCACTGGGTATAACTTCTGACAGTGCAGTACATTACGGACACACGATTTTAAATATCATTTGTTCCATGGATGGGAACTCATATTGTGTTGCATACATTTCTGTTTGATTCTCCATTTTGTGTGGCCGGGAAATGTCTTGCATGCTTTGCATACATTTCATTATCCACGGACACTGATAGGTGCGATTACTATTGCAGGCAGGCTATAATATTCAGCAGTTTATGTTGCTCATCGCCAGCCGACATTGACACGCCTCCAGGCGCAGCTTAGTAACGCCCCATGCACTTGCGCACGTGTCCTATGCACCTGGATGTGGTAGCGGCGCACCTTCATTAATATGCATATGGCGCTACTACACCATTTATATGCCGCACGGCCGGCGCAGGCCTTACACCGGCCTTGTGCCGAGCTTCATGAATCCGGGGGATAAATTATGTTACTTCATTCTGTAGAATGATGAGAATGTTTTTTCATTTTTGTCAGGGAATAACTGGTCATTGTTAAGCAGTCATACCTACATGGGATACAGTTTCTCAGTCATATATATATATTTTTCCTCTGGATATAACTCATTCTGACACACAGTTTCACAAAGATTATAGACCAAGAGAAACCAGCTGTTTCAGAATTTATACTTTAATGTCTTAGAAATGGGAATTCCAAACTCTTCTGGCATGTACAGTTGCTGAAATATGAATACAGAGTTCATAGTCTGAAGAACATATAGTGTACATAATATTTGTCATATGTGTGTGTTCAAAAAAATAAGGAATTTACATTTTATGAGGAATTTGCATTTTAATATGGAATTCCAATCCTTTGTATACCATTTCTGCTGGTATATAAAAAGGGAAAAGTTGTAGTGAATAATCAGCCATAAAACAATTAATCACATAGTCAGTGTAAGATCTCTGTCATCAACAAAACTATTTTTTTTCCTTTCTTTCTTTTTCTAGACCAGGTTAGTCCCACTAGAAGACCCAAGCTGGTATTTATAATGACTATGAAAAATTTGAGATCTTCAAAAAGAACAACGGACAAGGGCAGCAAATAGTATTTATTAAAACATTCATGATTTAAAACACAGAACAATAAAACCAGTCAACCTAAAGGTTAGTGCTGTCACATACCAAGTGTATACTTCAGGTCTGATGATTCATTTTGGGATGCTGTTTGTTTTATGCATTCATCAAAGTTACCACCAACTCAGGCAGATGAAGACTTTGGTTTAATATTTCACTGCAAAGATGGCAAACTCAGAAGTGCACTATCCCGCATGCGCTACTAATGACTTTTGTGTCACTAATGGGAATAGAATCCAAACTGCTAAGGTAGGAATAGAGTCTTCAGTCTAAAAGGTGAGAGTGCATTACCACTGAAACATTGGCACTGTATGGAAGCTGCTGGTGCTCTAAATTTTACTCCTAATCTTCAAGTATCATATGTTACAAATGCAGTATCTACAGCAATTACATTTTTTGCTTAGTATACTGCCCCAGATAAAGGTTTTTGTACAAAGAATTAATCATTTGCACAAAATTTAGTTTGGGATATTTTGCTAAGAAAACATACCCTTATCCTTTTATTAACTGCAGAGTTAAATTTTCCATCATATACTGACCTGTAGTGCAGTTACCACAAAAGCATTCAGATTAAGTGTGACTAAGTCACCCTCAGGAGGCAGATTTTCTTTTATATCATTGCAATACACTGGCCATATTTGTGAAAATAAGTTTTAAATAAAAACAAATGGGTGATTTGATCTGTCATGCTCCTATTAACAAAGCACACATGGAATGAAGTCAGAGTACAAAACATAAATAAAACCATAGATGAAAGCAGCCATATAAAACTTAAGTTGTTCTGTGTTCCAACATTCATAATGAATGTACTTGTAACTACAAACACATACATAATAAACAGCAGATTAGGGCAGCCAGCTGTGTTGTGAAAACATCAGCAGCCTATATTCCTGTAACTGTAACTCATCAACTCCAGAAGTGCAATGGCAAGTAAACAAGTACCCTTACAGTAAAGAAAGTACGTTAGCAACTTGTCATTTTATGTCACTTGATCTTAGAACAGACTACATTAGTATTAGAGAGTAACAGAACAGGAATATGTTTCAAGATGACATTGACAGGCAATGATAACAAAACTATTGTTCCTGGTGTTATTAAATAAACTGAAGGCAACAAACATGAGATTACAAACAACAAAATAAGGTCTTTGAGTAACTTTATAACCTGCTTCATGTGAAAGTAATCAAGTTAAGGTCTTCCTAAAATTCCCACAGTATGAGGTAGGGCACCATAATTTGCATAACTGTGCTTTGCACAGTGTGTCTGTAATGAGACGAAGAAAACACTGACATAATATAATGATTTTCTCTTTTTTTGTCTGGGAGATGCACTTGGTATAGCCTGCTATATCACTCAACCCACACCAAAAGAGTGTAGATATCACTGAAGTGTCGTTAAAAGTACAATTACTGGAACTGTAGTGTTAATACAATTTATAACTGTACTGCTTGTGTATGCAAGATGCTGATAGATAGAGATATAGATATTTTGTGTGTGTGTGTGTGTGTGTGTGTGTGTGTGTGTGTGTGTGTGTGTGTGTGTGTGTGTGCGTGTGTTTGAGAGTATGTATTATTGCCTCTGTTTTTATACAGTTAGAGAGGAGTGGTGGGTGCAGCCAGAAGTCACACCCAGAAAGAATAGATAAGCAAGAGATGGAGTATTGATCTGAAGATGTGCCATTAACATTCTACATTGCAAAATAGAAATATATAAAAGTATGTGTGTGTGTGTGTGTGTGTGTGTGTGTGTGTGTGTGTGTGTGTGTGTGTGTGTGTGTGTGTGTGTGTGTGTGTGTGTGTGTGTCTCTCTCTCTCTCTCTATATATATATATATATATATATATATATATATATATATATCTATATATATATATATATATATATATATATATATATATATATCTACGGGTCTACTTCATTTGATCGAAGGACCATTTAACCTAAACTCATTTGATTAAAAAAACAATATTCAAGGCAAATAACAGGGATTTGTCCCCCTCCCCAATGTCGTGCGACCCTGGAGTGTGTATATATAGTTGGGGGGGGCATTTAAAATCTGTACTTTTTGTGTTATTTTCACACCCCCTCAACTATATATACCAACTCCAGGGTTGCATGACATTGGGGAGGGGGACAAATCCCAGTTTTATGCCTTGAATACTGGTTTTCAATCAAATGAAATTTCGATCAAATGGGTTTAGGTCAAATGGTCATTCTATAAAATGAAGTAGACCCACATATATATATATATATATATATATATATATATATATATATATATATATATATATACATATATACATATATATAAAAGTATGTCTGGTACATAGTGGGGGCTTTCTTGCCCTCCTTACAAAACCATTTTTATGGTATGTTTGTTGTGGAGAAGGTTTTATCACTGAAGTCTATCTACTACTGATTTAGTTGACCTTGATTTCAACTGTCACACTTAGTCATATCTCACTATAGTCAATGTCTGTAGTTCTATGATATGAGGAGGTTGGCGATAACATTCTGAAGGTTTTTCATTGCAGTTGTAGTTGTACAAATTTGTAGGATGTAGGATGTATAAGTAAACAGGTGTGGGGGCAGGTGTTGAGGCATAGCCTCTATATAAATGTATGTTTTAGTTGGGTTCCCTACATTAGAACGAAAGCTCGGAAGATCGACACTGACATCACCAATGCCAGAAGACCGACAGAGCAGTTAATTGACAACTCGAAATCCTGACAGCGAAAACACGACATGGGAAATGTGTCAGCGCGACTAGGTAAGTGTGTGATAGGGATTTAGGATTAGGGTGCGTGTAAGGTGTTGGTGCGATAGTGAGGGATTTAGGGTTAGGGTGCTTGTAAGGTAAGTGTGCGATAGTGAGAGAGTTAGGGTTAGGGGTGGATTAAATGATTAGGGTTAGGGTGCGGGTAAGGTAAGTGTGCGATAGTGATGGACCTTAGGGTTAGGGTTTGGGTTATGTTAGTGCATAGATAGTTGTGTGAAAGGTGTGGTGTAGGTTTTTAGGTTGTTGGTGTGCTTGTGTTGTATGTGTGTTGTGTGGAACAGCGAACGTTTTGTTTTGTTAACTGTCAGTATTGTGGTTTGTCAGGCATGTGAACTTTCATGTTTTTGCAGTTTCGTTCTTGTGGTGTCGGTGTTTTGAGTGTCAGTGTTGTGGACTGTCGGTCTAACGTAGTAGACCCATTTTAGTTATATACATGTGGTTTGTTTTTCCTTTTGTCAGTATTTGGTGTGTTTTGCTTTACTTAGTGCAGCTGTATTTAGTGTATATTTCTTAATTTTATGTTGTGGTTTCTCTGATTAAGTATATGAGTGTGTACTTTGCATTCATGATTGTAAAGCAGTGCTACAATGGTCAGTAGCTTGTGGCTCATTATATAAGAGTCTATAACTGCTGAAATCAAAATTTCCTGATATACTGTATATATATATATATATATATATATATATATATATATATATATATATATATATATAAATAAATATATATACACACGCACACACATATATATATATATATATATATATATATATATATATATATATATATACACATATATATATGGTATGCATGCATTTAGCCGACCGTTACTTTGTCGATGTGCTAAATGTCAAAAGCAGTGCAGCAGGTTCTTAAATCTCTGAACCAGAGATAGTTGAAACACAAAATATCCTCCCCTTTTTAACCCATGGTACTGCTTGTTTAGGTGGTAGAGTGGTCGGAAATGTTGAATTCGGTATTTGGTATGACATTCCACCCATTCAGCAATTACAAATTTGACATTCAGGTTCCAAAAAAATGCCGTTCAGAGGTAGTAACTTTGATTAAATGCATGTATTCCTATATATATACATATATATATATATATATATATATATATATATATATATATATATATATATATATATGTATATATTATATATATAGGCAAACACACACACAGATATATGTATATATACATATATATATATATATATATATATATATATATATATATATATATATATATATATATATATTTTATTTTTTTTATTTATTTTACATTTGTTGACCGGGCTAGTCTAACTGGACATATATCCGTTTTCACTAGAGGTCCGGGGAGAAAAGCTCCAATTACAAGAAGTAAACAATCATTAACAACAAAAACAATGATAAGCATAATACAAAAGTACCAAGGTAGACTTATGTAAGAATTTAACAAAAAAAAAAAAAAAAAAACTGGCAAAAAGCATAATAACAGAAAAACAGCCAGATAACAATAAAATTACAAGGTATGCAACATACTAAAGTTAGATTAATAAAAACAGATAAGCAAATCTCAAGATGGGATAACATGGAGGAAAAAAAAAACAAAGTTATGGTAGAGTCAATATCAAAGATATAACTGTCAACAATTAAATATGATATTTAGAGGCACAGTCAGGGGAGAGGGGGGAAGTTAGGAATAATGAAGAAGTAATTTCAGTCGGGGTTAGCACAAGGACATAGCCACTGGGTTTTAAGATGTTCTTTGATATGTTTTTTGAAAAGGGATGTAAAGTCTAGGTTAGTTATTTCATAAGGGAGTTGATTGCAGATTTTCCCGACAGAGTTTGAAAATAATGAGTCCCCAGCTTTATTGTATGATTTAGTCAAGGCTACTAGGAGTTTATTAGCAGAGCGTAGTGTGGCTAGGTTTTTATAAGGTGAAATTAGTTTTGTAAGGCTAGGGGTAGCATCAGGGTAGTAAAGGGACTTATGAATGATAAGTAATTGTTGATAGAGTATGTGGTTATTTAGTTCTAACCAATCTAGTTGCTTGAGGTTGAGACAGTGGTGAGTTCTGAAGGGGTTAGCAGTAATGAATCTAGTTATGCTATTGTAACAGGTAGAGAGTTTGGTAATGTTATTTTTAGATAAGTTAGTATATATAGCAGAGGCATAGAAAAGGGTGGAGATCAGGTGGGTCTGGGCCACGGGTTTTCTGGCTGCTAGGGTAAGAAAGGGTTTAATTCTGTAGAGAGTATCTATTTTTTTGTTAACCGATTTAATGGTGTTGTTAATATGGTCATCAAAATTAAGACGGTTATCAATAGTTACACCTAATAGGCGAGTGGTCATATCTGGGTTAATACAGGTAGCATTATTAGAGGAGATAGTGAAGAAAGGAGTTGGAGATTTGTGTGTAGGAGTAAAGAGAAGAAGTTTTGTTTTTTTGGGATTAAGAAGGAGGGAGTGTTCCATAAACCATTTTTCTACATTATGGAAGACTGTTTGGGTGAGGGACTGGAGGGAGGAAACATTATTAGTAGCACAGATTAAAGTTGAGTCATCAGCATATTGAATGCAATTGGCTTGGGGTATATTCAAGTGAAGGTCATTGATAAATAAAGAAAAAAGAAGGGGACCTAAGATTGAGCCTTGTGGAACCCCAATGTTTACTGGGAGTAAGGAAGATAGATTGTTGTCCCATAGCACTGCTTGTTGCCTGTTTTGGAGATAACTCCTAAACCATTGAAGTGCTTGTGAGCCAAGAGAATAGAGATTTAGTTTGTCGAGAAGTATATTATGGTTAACCATGTCAAAGGCTTTTGACAGGTCTAGGAATAGTGCCGAGGAGAAAAGATTATTGTTCCTATTATTATTTATAGCGTCAGAGAAGGAAAGGAGGGCAGTTGTAGTGCTGTGGGAAGGTCTAAAACCATGTTGACAATTGGCTAGAAGTTTGATTTGTAGAAGGTAGTTAAGAATTTGTTTGTGTATACATCTTTCCATAATTTTCGCTAATGGGGAGAGTAGGGAAATAGGGTGAAAGTTTGAGAACTCAGTAGAGGAGCCCCCTTTATGTAGAGGAATTATATGAGATATTTTCCATAAGGTGGGGATTTTTCCTTCAGAGATAGTTCTATTAATAAGTATAGATATGGGGTAGTCTATAGCTTTTGCAGCAATTTGTAGGTATTCTGATGGGAGTTGGTCAGCGGATGGGGTGCAAGGTTTAAGTTTCTTGACAAGCTTATAAATAAGAGATGTAGCGACAGGTTGAATGTGAAAGGCATTAGATGCGGCATTAGAGGTATTAGGACAGGTAGCAGTAGATGTGGGTAATGAATTAGCTAGGGTTTGAATGGCTTCCGTAAAATACTTGTTAAAGGCATCTGGGATCTGGGTGGAATTGTTGAGGTTAAAGCCTGAAGGGGTAGGAGTAGTTGAATGTCCTGGTTTAAGAAGTTTGTTAATACCTGACCAGAATTTTTGAGGGGTATGTTGACTCGTTTGTTGAAGGTGAAGATAATATTCCTTTTTGTCTGTAAGAGTATCTTTCTTAGTAGCCTTTCTTAATATATATATATTCTATATATATATTGTGCATATGGTTTCATGGCAGATTTGTTTTGATAAAGGAATTTAGTGCATTCTTCACTGAATTTTCATTTCATCTACTGTTTTTATTATTTATGTCCAGGATGGTCAAAGAGTGAGGGAGAGAAAATGCTCCTTTTCCCCACTGTTGTGTGATCTTAATTTGATATTTTAAGCACTGGGGATGTGGGGGTTGCAGGATAGATAGATAGATAGATAGATAGATAGATAGATAGATAGATAGATAGATAGATACACAGATAGAAAGAAAGAAAGATAGATAGATAGATAGATAGATAGATAGATAGATAGATAGATAGATAGATAGATAGATAGATAGATGGATAGATAGATATGTGTGTGTAGGTTTTCTATCACAGTTCAAAATCATGAGACCATAATATCAAAAGAGGCCACATTATCTAAACCTATATCCATCTACAGCATTTCTCCCTGGGCCTCCGCTAAAAATGGGCTCTGTTAAAGTCAGATTTTTCCGGTAAACAAATGTTAAATAAATAAATAAATCAAATACCAACACCCCACCCACCCCCATCAGTGTGAATCCTGGAACTAATGTTATCATAATTTCTGCAGGCATGGGGAGCCAAGAATGAGTGGTAACATGAATCTTGCAGGGAATCAAGTCCAGGAGTTTGACACTATGGTCTTCAGTATTTTGGTCTTTCAATATTATATTCTCATGATTATAACTTTTAAGATTTTGATAGTAAATTATATATATATATATATATATATATATATATATATATATATGTATATATATATGGGTCTATGCCTTATTATCGAAAACACGGCTCATCGAATCGTGTTTTTGAAAATACACTTTAGCGAAAGTGCATATTGTCAAATATGCACTTTCGTTAAAGCAACAAAGATCCACAAAAAAAAAAAAAAACACACTAAATAACTTTATGCAGGGGGGAAAGCCCTCCTGCACCCCCCATATGGGGGGTTGTGCCCCCACACCCCCCTACATTATTATTCTCACTCTGAGATCACACTACAGTGGGGAAAAGGGAATATTCCCTTATCCTCACTGTACCACTATCTCAGCAATAGTTTGCTTAGTTGTACATCAACAGTGAACATTGATGTACAACTAACTTTACATGCAAAAGGCGTGTTTTAGGTTTTATTTTTTCTTTAGCAAAACTGCATATTTGACAAAATGCATTTTCAACAATATGCACTTTCACTAAATTGTGTTATCGGAAACACGATTCAATGAACCATGTTTTCGATAAGACAGAGACCCATATATATATATATATATATATATATATATATATATATATATATATATATATATATATATATATATATATATATATATATATATATATATATATATATATATATATATATGTAATAAATATGCTGTAAATGCACATGTTGTTGACAAAATATACTGGTGGCACTTTAAACTGAATGTTCCATTTGTCGACATCAGGAGATGCCAAACATTGGGTTATTTAGTGTTCCTGTGGTATGAAATATGTGTATGCATACAGGTAAGTGGGGGTTAGCAGTTATGGATAAAATAAGGAATAGGTAAGGGGACAGAGCGGTTGGTGTATGCATGAATGCTTTTGAGTGTATGTGTGAGTGTTACTAGGTTACAGTAAGATGAATAGCCAAGTTCTATAATAGTTTTAGTGATGTGTATGTATGGTAGTGTGTCTGAAGTTTGTTTGTGTGTTTACTTGTATTGTGTACTGGTACTGTTAGGAAAAGGGCTTTTGGTAAGGTAATATGTAGGGTTGAGGTCAGAGCAGTAGCAGTGAAAGGAATAGCATACATGGGTAATGTGGTACATGGGGTGAAGTGCATTTAGGTGGTACATATATGAAGTCCAAAATTACTTTATTTCAGAAAAGTGATTTTTTTCAGTAGTGTGCTGTCAGAATATATATATATATATATATATATATATATATATATATGTGTGTGTGTGTGTGTGTGTGTGTGTGTGTGTGTGTGTGTGTGTGTGTGTGTGTGTGTGTGTGTGTGTGTGAGTGTGTGTAGCGGGCGGGTGCAAAAACTCTTTTAATGTGTTGCAATGACTTTTGCACTTTGCCACTATTCACCACATTGCAGTTATGAGTTTATTTTGCTTTAGCACACTCAAGTCATATCAGACTGCATGTTTACATTACACTTGCTAAAGAAGGACATTTATTAGGCTTATTTATTATGAGTTACTTCCTATCAGGATAATGTTACGGTATTTTGGATATCTAACCAATCTAGTTTTAACAATACAAGGCAATGGTGTGTTTTTTCATGGTAGATTTGTTCAACATTTTGCGATATTGTTATAACATTTTTTTTGGTTTCTTAAATTGGCTGCATTTTTTTTATGTTGGCAAGAGCTGTGGTTGTGTATAAAAGTGCTGAAAATGTGAGAAAATGATTGATGAGGAAATGATTGTTTTATGTGCGAATTTGATCTGTACAGCATACATAGTTTCTGGTTTGTTTTGAATACAGCATAACTCAGTTTGTTTATTAAATGGTAGGTTTTCATCAGTTATTACTTCTAGTGGTTTGGTTTGACTTATTTGTTTTGTAACAGCATTGTTCAGAGCTGATGTACAAAAGTTCAAGTTTTGTTTTGTTTTGTGGTATCCTTAGTGGTAAAAAGTATTAATTTAGTTTTCTTAGTATTTAGAAGTAATTGAGAGCTTGTTAACCAATATTCAAGGATGTAAGTTTCCAATAAGGAAGCAGCATTGCAAATTATGATCGAATCAATGGTGTACTTTATTCTAGTGATATTTAATAAAGTTTTGCACATGTCACTGACACAGATATGAAGGAGTAGTGATCCCAGAATTGACCCTTGTGAGGCTCATACTGTAACTGGCTCATTTACAGAGGAAACACTGAGTCACTGAACTGACTGAGATTTTTGAGCAAGGTGGTTCTTGAACCAGTTGTTTGAATTTATGTTGATATATACTTTTCCTACTCTGTTTTGTAACAGTTGCAGTGTTTAATGCTACATGTTGTCCTTGACTTCTTTGTACATTAACATGCTCTAAATCAAGCAGTAGAACGTTTTCAGTATTGTGACTTGAATGAAACCCATGATGACAATTAGAGAAATTGTTGTTAGTGAGGAAACTAGTATTTTCTTATGAATTCATGAAAGCATTTTGTATTATTTTGAAAGTGGGGGTACTATTGTTATTTGCCTATAACTGGATGCATTTAAAAGGTTCTACCTTTCTGAATTGTTTCCACAAAACAGGCACACAGCTCTTTAACAGATCTGTTAAAAGCCACAAAATAACCAAACCACCTAGCAGCACTCAGATGCCTGAACTAGTAAAATGGAAGAAAACAGCAAAAACAAGAACCATTAAGGCAGCCACAACAAAATACACTTTAATAAAAATAATAAAAGATAAAAACAATGGATGAGCCCTTTCACGTGTTGCACGCTTCTTCAGATCCTACTACCTTTGAACACAGAATCATTTTAAATATCAAGCCAACCTATCACAAAACACATAAAATAAGACCCAGCCTCTAATAAAGTATTAAGTTTGCACCCTTTAAGGGCAGGTTTTATGCTTACATTAGCATTAATGCCTGGGTATCTATGTGCCTGGAGTTTTAAAATCCAATGTAGTTCTTTATGTTCTAAATATTTATTAATGTCTCCAGCTCTTTTGGTGCCAGCAATGTGTTGCAATACTCTAAAACTAAAACTATGGTCTCTTTTCTCAATAATTTGTTTTGCTAGTGCATTTTGTACATTCTTAGTTCTAATGTCATATAGATGCCTAGTTACCCTGTCCTTTAATCTCTTGATGGTTTTACCCACATAGAAACAAGGACAGGAATTGCAGGTAGCTAAATATACTACCTGTGTTGTGGTACAGTCAGCATAAAATCTTGGTATAAATGTGAACATCATATTTGGATGTACAAATTCCTGATGTGTGGTTATGATCTTACAAACCTTGCAAGTTCTACATGGAAAAGTACCTAGTCTATTTCCTTTTAGTATTTTACGATGTTTATGATCACATAATAAGTTTTCTTTAAGCAAATGTGGGTGTCTCACCAACTATGGCAGCAGTTTTCTGATCTACAGTTAAAAGTCGCCAATTTTTCCTTATGATGTTGCATATAACTTTCACATCATTCATATATTTGGTGGTAAAACATACCCTGCCCTTGGTAGGAGCCCACAAAGAGGTAAGTCTGGAAGGAGTATTAATATCTGCTCATATTGAACTCATCCTAGTGGTCAGTACACCATCCTGAATCTTGTTCACTAATGCTTTACTGTAGCCTCTATCCTGAAATAACCCCATGAGCATTTGTAGCTCCTTTTTTGCATCATCTTCATTGGTACAAAATCTAAATATCCTAGTAAACTAACTCTTCATTATATTAGGGAAAACATGCCGAGGATGCATGCTGTCATTGGCTAACAGCCCATTTCTCCAGCATTCTTTATGGTACGAAAAGGTGGAAATGTCCCCCATGGGTGCTCTTTTAAGTAGGACATCTAGGAAATCTATCTCTGAATAGGAATTCTTGGAAGTAAACTTAAGAAAGTTGGTAGTGGATTCTAAGTAAAGAACAAATATTTAAAGTAAATCCTCTCTCTCTGACCATAATAAAAAGATGTCGTCAACAAAATGTCTATAAAACTTAACATGTCCTTAAAATTTATTACAAAAAAGATGTTTGTTTTCCCAGAAATGCATGACCAGGTTGGCATAGGAGTTTGTACATTGTGTGCCCATGGCAGCACCCCATTTCTGCAAATATACCTGCTTATCAAAAATGAAAACATTATTCTCTAAAATTAAATCTAGAATTGTGCAAATTAAAGTGACAATGGCAGTATATTATAAACACACTTAGCAGTTAAAACATCACTGATGGCTTCCACACCATAAGCATTAGGAATGGATGTAAAGAGATTCTTAACATCTAGAGTAACCATTAAACAAGAAGCAACATCTAGTCTATGTAAAAAGTCAGTTAAGTCCTTTAAAAACTGGGTGGTATCTCTCAATATTGTAGGTAACTGTACCACAAGCTGTTTCAATTTCCCCTCAACCAATATAGGTAGGGGTTCTGTGGCCCAGCCTCCACCTAGAACAATCGGTCTCTTCAGCGGATTAAAGGAGTCCTTGTGAATCTTGGGTAAACCTTTCATAATGGGCACAACAGAATGTGGCACATTTAAGAAATTATACAGGGACTCATCTAAAAGTCTGCACATGAGTAGATCATACAGGGTGTCCCTTATACCTCTCAATAATCCTTGCACAAATGGAGGGTCTACCTTCTGATAAGTTGTCTCATCAATCAACAGTAATGACATGGCTTTTGAGTAGTCAGCAGTATTCATTACCACAACAGCTCCCCCCTTATCTGCTAGACTTATACAGATTTCAGTCATGATCTCTAAGCATCTCAATGCTTGTGTCTCAGAGGGAGTCAAGTTGTAAAAATTCGTTTTTATGGGGGTGATTCAAAGTTTGGCATAGTTCTTGTTCACAAGTTCATACAAAGTGATCTAGATGGGGTGGTAATTTGGGATTGAAAGTGTTGTCTCTTATAAGTTTCTTTAATGGTGTCAGGTTTTGTCCCAAACAATAACTTAAGTACTAAAGTGCATGCAAACATTCGCAAATCTATTGACACATCACTTACTTTTGAAGAGGGTGCTAGAATAAAGGATAATCCTTTGTTTAAAATTGCAAATTCCATGTGGTTCAGTTCATGAGTAGATAAATTAACCACTAGACCTTCTGCTGCTGATTTCACCTGTTGTCCAGGAATCTCTCTGGTAAATGTTTCCTCTTCTGTCTCCCTCTGATTGCAGAGTACATAGTCCCATTCATTCTCTGCTTAACAGGTAGGGGTAAAAAAGCATCCATTTTTAAAAGAAGAAAGTGTCTTTGGTTTTGCTCCTGTTTTCTCAAAGTTCAGCTCTTTCTGATTCAGAGGTGGCATTGTCTCATCAGACACAACAGGAGATATAGTGCTCATGTTCTCATTAGAAACCCTCCTGTTTGGAGCACCGATTAGATTGGAATGTACTTCTTCCTCATCTGGAACAGCCATATGAGTAGAAGAGGCCATGTCAGTTGAAGCAACTTCAGTAGCAGTATATTTAGGCCATGCAAAAATGTTTCCCAAGCAAAAATCATTGTGATCCCTCTGTAATTTCCTTTTATTGGTTTGTTGCAGTCTAGTTTTTAAATACCATAATGCTGGACAGGATGGAATCTATCATGGTGACATAGATATCTCCCTTAAAACAAGTTAGAAGGTCATTTTATAGTTGCTCCATATGTGCCATCAGATCCTCCTCTATAGGTTTAAACTATTTCAGATTTAATCTCATATAATTAAACCCCAGCTCCATATTAAGTTGTTGCCACTTTTTTAATAGATCCGGATTAGCTTCTCCACAGGCATTCAACAGATCTGTTAAAAGGAAATGATATTAGGTAAGCAATTACATTAGATGCAATACATGAATAATCTGGTGGCATACTGACAGGTGATAATGAGGTAGTTTTCCTTTTCTTTAGGAATTATTATTATTGTTATTATTATTGTTTGTTTTTGTAAGACTGAGATGGGGAAAAATTAAATGTGACTTACGAACTTTCCACATCCACATTTGTAGTGTTCCTTGCTGAATTATTGAAGTTTATACTTGAATTAAATGTTTATTAAAACTACAAGCAATATTGTTGTTTATTTTATTTGATGGGATTGTTTGCCTGGTTTGGTTAGATTATGTATTGAGAGCCAGAATTATTTAACTCATGTTTATGTTTTTTTTTTTTTTCTTTGCATATCAGTGTAGTACTTAAGTTTGTGGATTTTTTGGGAGGGTGTATCTTTTTACTGTATTGGGAGGGTTATAGTTTTTCTGGTGATGTCTCAATTTTCCATTTTTCCAGGCATTCTCTGTAAAGACATCAGGGGTCTACTTTTCATTTGATCTTTCTTTCATGCAGAGGTACTACTCAGTCTAAAATATTTAGGAAGCATGTGTTAAAGAGCTGTCTAGTATTAGTGAGTGAGAGATAGTGTAGTAGACCATTGTCATGACTGAACAGTTTGAAGGCCCCATCAAGTGCTGCAGCCATCTTGCTGACAGTCTGGGGGGTATGGGTAACCATGATCCAAAGAGTATGGCAAAGTGGTTCAAAGCAAATCGTTAATATGCTATTTGATACAGAACAGTTGAAGAGTGAGTGGATGAGATTTAGGCCACACATCCATTACTGTGTATGGCAGCAGTGGGTTTGTTAATACTGTAACCACTAAGCAAGCCCCTCAACCTCTTAATGCAAGAACCTGAACAAAGCCTAAAATAATGGGAGTACAAAGCCCCAAAAATAGGGGTAGATTATAAATATTGTTCTTATAAACTTAGAAAGTTGCTAGAATAACAGGATTTGTGTTAGCATGCATTTCCTGAAGGATATGAATTCTGAAACTCAAATATATGTCATTATTTGGTCATTATTTATTCACTTCAGTCCATAATTTGTTAGAAAATGACAGGTTTTATGAGGAGCAGACCAAATATTTGAGGCAAAAATCTGGATATTCTAAAAAAATCTGTACAGTTCAGAGGTGTACCACTAAGTAGTATTGTGTTATGTGTGAGGTGTGTGTGTATGTGTGTGTGTGTGTGTGTGTGTGTGTGTGTGTGTGTGTGTGTGTGTGTGTGTGTGTCTGTGTGTGTTTGTGCCCTTTCCTGTGTGTGCTTATTGGTCTATCTGTCTGTAGGTACCTGTGCTGCATGGGTTGGTAAAGAGAACACTCAAGTGTTCAGTTCAGAGACACATAAATGAGTCGTTAATGAGCTATTGCTCAATGTGACTTTTTCATGTCTCTGTTGTTGTTGTGTCTTTCGTCTTTTCCCAGTTAAGGGTTGCCACAGCAGAACTCCGGTCCGCTAATGATTGGCAGTAGATTTTTACGTTCCGAGTTGCCAGCCCTGATGCACAACCTTCAACGAAGGTATGCCCATTCACGCATGTCTCCACACAGAAGATGCTCTAGCTGAGAATCGAACAGGACAACGTCTTACTGTGAGGCGACAACACTACCGCAGCACCATGTCTCTGAATTATTTGTTATCACTCTAGCACTATTAGAGGTTACAAGTGTAGGACTAGTAGTGCTGTAGTGATAATTTTTTTCCAGAATACTCCCCATGATGTATTCCAGTGTTAAAATATTGCCAGTTTGTGAATTTAGGGATATGTAAACAGTGTTATATAGAATCTTGTATTTATTTAAGTGTAGGTCTGCTGTAAGTAAATCTGACTTAAATAACATTTGGATAAGGTATTTTATTGAACCTGGTCTGAGTATAACATTGCTAGCCTTCTTGCCCTTTTAGGAAATCTGTCTTTGCTTATTATACTATATCCATGTCACATGGCTGTTTCATATTTTACCTTGGGTTTAATCCACATTTCTGAGAAACTTATTATGTGTGGTATGTAAGTATTTTATTATGTAGGCCAGCTACTTTCTTGCATATACTTGTAGTACTTACATTTCAAAAATATTTTCCTAGGTTAGGAATATGTTTTTGAGATTTATGTTCTTATTGTTTGGTTGGTTGTGTTTGGGTCCCAGATTTGGTTGAGTATCACTATTCAGGGGAAAATTTGCAAATAATTCCAAGTTTTTTTCTAGCAGAATTTGTCTTGCTTTGCATTATGTCTTGTTTCATTTTGGTAAGTTGGCTGTAGCAATGAAATATGTTTGTTTTTATAAGGGTATATATTCACTGGCTTTCAAATGTGACAGAACATTATAAAGTTGTTTTTTTGCACTTTAAAAGTTATGTGATTCATCTAATAAAATAATAAAATCAACAGTAATACCCTAAGTACCCATGCAGTGGTGAGGGACCCAAGATCCCAAGTTGACTGCAACCTTAACTTCGACCACCATGTGTCTACTCTAGTAAGGAAGGCTCTCCATGTTGCATACTTGATTAGTAAAGGCATCACCTTGAGAGCAAAAGTGGTTATACCCCTCCATACTTAGCACTAATCCGGCCGAAAATTGAGTATAACAACCCATTCAGTATGTACCATTCAAACCACCTGCAGCAACTGGAGAGACCTCAGAGGTTTCTAACAAAGAAGATCAAGGGGCTCCAACATGTGCCTTACATAGACCGACTAAAGTACCAGTCACTGTACTTTGTATCTTATAGACTTCTTAAGGCAGACTTATGCCTGACCTATAGAGCAATCCAAGACCGAAACCCAATGAACATGCTGCATATCAGTAAATAAACGGGACTAGGGCTACCTGCTCCTGGACCTAAATATAGCCTGCGACTTAGATAGGACATGCTGGAGGGACAGATTTATCTCCCAGGGACTGCCACCTCTTTGGAACAAGCTATCAATTCATGTGAAACAGAGCACCTCTATGACACTGTTAAAGAGGAACCTGGACAAGTGGATGGTGAACTATAAATTCTTATTGGGGATAGCACCCATAACCCTCCTGGACATGGGCAGTCATCACTAAATGCAATCTTGGGTACTGACTCGCATTTCCATGGTATTACATTGGAATGAAATGGCTAGGCTTAAAATGACCTCCGGGTCCATAGCTTAATAATGTCCTATGATACTATGATCCTATAATGTTTTGAATATTAAGGTGTTGCAGTAGTTAATTAATATAGAAAGTGTGGCAATGCCAGAAATTGTTACATGGGGGAGTAATATGTTAGAAACTAGCCTGATTTTTTTTTAATTGGAAGACTGTTTAAGAATAGTTTTATTTGAAAAAATATATATTTTTTAACAAATGGGTTTATAGTACAGTTTTTCTAATAAAAAAAGAAAGTGATATCATTTATTAAACTGGAGATTTAAATACTGTGTTGGTAATCATTAGGTGTACTGCATTACTTCACAGGAGTAAAGCACATGTTGTGGTTTAAGCCTGGAAAGAAAAAAATATGAGTGTGATGCTTTACATTTCTGTAGAGCATGAGAACATGTAAGGTAGAATAAGCTGTCTGCAAAGGCGCATCTGTCGGGGGGTTGCTGGGATTGGAGGTGAGATGTGAGTAGTATGGACAGCTACCCGGTGACAAGACAAGAACAGCAAATCAGTGCAAGTATATACATAAGAGTGTCCATGGACAGAGTGGCAGTGATACCGGGTATGTGAAAAACAGTAAAAACTGTTTTAGTCTCAAAGTCTATAACAAAAATGGCATCAAAGTAAGAATTCACAGTGAGAGAGCTACACCTGAATGCATTGTAGGTACAGAACATGATATATCACGGTGCATCAGGAAATGAGTCATTAGAACTGTGGGTACAAACTATAGTTCTGCATAGGGTGTCACGTTATTTAGAAGTTACACGTGGTTATTAGATGAGCTGGATACTTTAAAAGTATTGTGTCTGTAACCTATACAAACACTAGTGCCACTCATACCACTCAAGATTACAGATTTTTGCAGAATGTCCAGATTTTTGTCTCATATTTTTGTTTTTTCATAAAAATTGCTGTATTCTGGCAAACCACTAGCAAGTTGTTTAAGATTAATGTCAGAAAATAATGACAGACATCTGAGTTTCAGAATTCATACTCTTCAGAAAATTCATGCTAATACAAAACCTGTTATACAATATTTAAAAATCGATCCTATTTTTCAGTATTTGTTCCCACATTATTTATGGCTTTGTCCAGATATCTTGCTCTAAAAAGTTGAGAGCTATGGTGCCACTACAATTATGTAACAATGCACCACAGAAAATATCACAGCTACAAAATGCTCTACCTAACAAGTAAATGATATTTTAAATGACAGCACTATTGAATGAGCATTCAGTCTGTTCTGAAAGGTTTAGTATCTTTGCTTGTGATCAGTGCATTTACTGGCAAAAGGCCTATTACATGAGAGATATACTGTTAATGAGAGAAGAGAAAAGAGAGAGAGAGGTCACAAATTGCATAAAATGCTGATAGTTATAGTAACAACAGTAATATGCCAATATGTTTTACTTTGTAGACAAAGTAGATTAAGCAGATCATAATGAGGAACAGTAGTCAGACAGACTATAAATGTACAATGAGCAATGAGGCAACATATGAGTTATATTCTGCCATTGCATTCTGACTTGCTAGGGCAAGGCATGAATCAGAGCATGATTGGGTCTCTGATCATAACCAGCTGAGTATGTGTTTGAGATATGGATGCCAAGAAACTCATCTGAAGAATGAAGCTCAAGAGGTTACTCTTATCTATGCTGAGAATACTTAATAAAAGTTATGATCAGTGAAACCTGATCATAATTCTTTGCATTGCATGGAGCTTTATCTGCTCCATGTACCAGGAGTCACAGAAAAAAGTGTAGGAGTGTTTTAATGCCTTTGAAAGCTGGTAAAGCACTTAGCAATGTCAAACAGACAGCAGGCATAAACAGTGTCTCTGCAAAGAAAGAACAGGTTTAAAAGCTGTTAGATACTTCATTTTGCCATACCTTTTTCTAGTAAGTGAGGCAAAGGGAAATATCTAACATCTGTCAAAGCAGTTTTACTTTCTATTGCTGTTTTTTTTTTTTTGCAAGCACTGTCATTTCTTAACCTCCATCTTGAGACCTGATCTTAACAGTTCTTAGGAGTGCTTAACAAAGGGTTTTTAAGCACCTTTCTGGCATCAGAAATATGAATAAGAAGTTCGTCTTTTTCATGATTTTGAGTATAATCACAGCACTCTATAGTAAGCTACCAAATGGTGACTGAACTCTGAAGCATATTCAAAGCATATGTGTATATATATATATAGATATATATATATATATATATATATATATATATATATATATTTACATGCGTACATATAAATATATATATGTATATATATATATATATATATATGTGTGTGTGTGTGTGTGTGTGTGTGTGTGTGTGTGTGTGTGTGTGTGCGTGCGTGTGTGTGTGTGTGTGTGTGTGTGTGTGTGTGTGGGTATGTGTGTGTGTGTATACACATAAAGTAATGAAATAGTTATTTGTTTTTTCACTCTTTTTTTATAAATAACGTATTAGGTAAGTACTAGGCTAGTTGCCACTATAAGCTTTGTGAAGATAGGTGAAGGCTGCCAGCCTAGCTAGATAGAATTTTGCAGATAATTCTGTCATTTGTAAATATTAATGCAAGCCACAGGCTTGTTTTCTTAAATGTGAAAAGATTGTATTGGATGTTGAACTGAAAAAAAATGTAACAACAGTGCACTCACTTTAAGAAAGCTAAGTCAAGCATGTCATGACTGCCTTTGATCTCAGGGCTTGGAGCCGAGATGTCTGGATGAAAGAATTCTGGCTATTGTCTTGAGACCAGAGTCAATTGCTAGAATTTGCATGTATAATTTATTTTATTGCTCTGGCTTCCTGACCAGCTGCAAGATCAAAAGGGCTATTAACATCTCAGTTTCTGTTAGCCTGGGAACCAGAAAGAAATGATGTAATCTGAAATGAATCAGTGGTACTGTGTTATCAATTTAAGGACAGAGAGACTCAGGGTATTAGCATTTGTCTTGGGAACATCCAACATCACCAGCACTGGCTTGCTCTATATGTAAGTTTATTTTAGAACTGTGTTTTCTCTTAGATATAGCAAGGAAATAGGAAGATTCGATTAGTTTTTTCCTGTATTGATGTCAGAACTTTTCTACTGCATTATTTTAAGTATTTCTCTGTGATATCTGAACTCTTGACCAGCACTGTGTAGTAAGAAGCATTGTCTTGTGTTTTTATTGTTTGCTATTAAATATTTTTAAACCTTTCAGCTGTGGCTGTTTTGTGCAGAGATAATTTAATCTCTAGAGTACATTGCAATCATATAGTGATACTGTACAAAGCCACTCCAAATAAGCCTTGACTGTTCAGTTGCACTTACCATTTGGATAATAATATTGCACAGTATAATTGGACACCCTTTCATAAGGGTCTTTTGGTAGCTGATAAATATTAGTGGGTGGTGGCAAGTGGCATTACCTTACAATCTGGGTAAAAGGGGCACAGCTGGAGAACCCGTGTCAGCCTTCCCCAGGAGTGTCTGTGTGGTGGTATATAACTCTTATCTCAAAGTGTTTATGTGCCAGCTAGTTTGGCAGGGACATAAAGCACTGGTTGGACAGAGAGGGTGCTGGAGGTTTTAGCTTACCCACTAGGCTGAGATCTGGACACAATAGTTGTGTCAGTGGGGAGTCTTATTGGAGACTTGGAGAGAATAGGAAAAAAAACAGCCCCAGACTGACTGTGATCTCTGTGTGCTCTTAAGGAAAATTGTACTTTACTGTGTGTGTATTTATTACCCTTTCCCTATATGGACACTCCTCACTGGTGTTAGTCATTAGGACTGAGGCTCCTTGATTGCTGGGCCAGTGCACGGACATCACAAGCTTAGCCAGTTTCCCCATTACTAGGTAAGAATTAAAGTCTGTACCTTGTAACTGTGAGGTAAACACATTAACCATTATACCAACTCACAACCCCAACACATTAACCATTACACCAACTCCCAACTCCCAGCCCCATTGGGATGCTAACTTTATTTACTTATGCATGTATGCATTTTTGACTGGGTTAGAGCACTTTTCTATGTGGACCAATTTCAGGCTCAGCCCCAGGCTTGCAACCAAATAAAAAAAAAGGTAACAGATAGATAGATAGCTAGACAGACAGACAGACAAATAGATAAGTCCTAGTAAATTGGTTTAAACCAGCATATGGCTGGCAGTCAAAATATCAATAGCAAAATATCTAAATACCAATATGTCTAAACTGGAAAACATCTAAAGACAAAATACTGACAAAACTTAAATTATACTAGGGAAGGGTTTATGGTCTTTCTCCACTGTTGTGCGACCTCAGAGTTAATGTATATAATTAGTGCATTAGAATAAACAGTGAACATGTAATAAAATAAAGAAATGCATAAAAACTATAAATTTACAGTTGCATTTGATCTATTTCAATTGGTTTGTTTGTATAGATCACATATTTTGCACAGGCAGAGGGGATGCTTCAAAACCTTGACCAGTTTTCAGCTGTTTCAATAGATCAGCAATAGAGCAACTATAAAAGTGATGTAGTGGGACCTTATGTTCAAATCCTACTACTTCTTTAATGCTGTGTTCCGATACGTGACCAAGGCCTTTGGCTCTAGAAAGGTTTTGATTGATATAGCAGTTCATCTGAGTTCTGGCACAGAGAACAAAATAGCAAGTTTATGCACTTTGTGTCCTTTCTCTGACATTTACATTTAATTTGTAGACATTTTTCTGTGCATCCAAACACTTGTTATGTGTATGTCTTCTGCATTATTTCCTGTAAAGTAAGGCTGTATCAGCACTATTACCACTATTCAGGATGCTAGCCTTGTTGCAGTGATAGACAACTTGGGCATTGCATTACAAACCATAATGTGACTTGGCAGCATTACATTAAGTGTTCACAAAATAGAAGCTGTCTTTTAGCACTTGATGCAATTGCTATTTGTTTGGCTGAAAGGCAATAGGTTAGCTATTTCATCAAATATCTATAAAAATCAGCCCTCGCTGTTTCCTGTGAAGGAAAGGTAGATAAAGATATGGAGGGATTATACAAAAAAAAAGGATGATTCTGTGAAGCAATGTGAAAAAGCTACATCTATTTTTTTTCTGGTATTAAAGAGGAATGTTTTAAATCATTTGAAGTAATTACAGAATGGTAGTAAAACAAGTTGTTAAGATTTATTTATTTTTATTTATTTTATTTAACATTTGTTTGCCAGGATAGTCTGACTGGACAACAAGTGTCCATTTTCAGCGGAGTCCTGGGGAGAAAAACTCCATAAGTTTACAGAGAGAAGTAAAATTTACAAGAGAGGCATTACAGACTAGTAGCATACAGATGGTAGTCTTTACAGGTGTTAGTATACAATAAAAGGATATTCCCTCCTTTAGTTAAAAATACAAGTGTACAGAATATACAATGAGAGTAGGTAAGAACATGGTAGAGCATTGCAAGATTTTTCACAATTGAATAAGAGTATATAAATGTTTTAAGTTTTCCATATAAACATTCAAGCAAATATACATGCAAGAGTATACATACGTATACAGGCATACACATACATACACACACTATATATACACTATATATATATATATATATATATATATATATATATATACACACACACACACACACACATATAATCTATACACACACACACACACACACACACACACATATATATATATATATATATATATATATATATATATATATATATATATATATATATATATATATATATATATATATATATATATATATATATATATATATATATATACACACACACACACACACACACACACACACACATATATATATATATATATATATATATACACACACACACACACACACACACACACACACACACACACACACACACACACACACACACACACACACACACACACACACACACACATGAACATATACTCATATATAGTCATTGTTCACACATGGATAGGTATAGTTAGATGGTGTTGTTTGTGTTATCCAGGACAGATGGGGTGTAGAAATAGTAAGCGGACGAGGCTTCAGGGGGTCAATTACAGGTGCATAGATGGTTGGTGACGAGGTATGTTTTAAGTAGGCTTTTGAAGGAGGGTGTAAAGTTTTGTAGTCTGAGATCAGGAGGAAGGTTGTTGCATATTTCAGCTATTTCATGGGCAAATAGTGATCCCCCGAGTTGTTTTTGCATGTGATGGTTTCGATTAAGGCTTTGTTGGAGGACTGAAGTTGTCTATTTGAATTGTAAAAGTTCAGTATGCCAGTCAAGTCAGGGGATTTATCGGGATGGTACAGAATTAGATGAGCTAGGCTAAGTTGATGGTACCTTCATAGGTTCGGAAATTCAAGCCAGTGCAAGGCTTGTAGGGAAAGATGAATGCAAGTAGAAGAATTAATGCCCATGCTGGTTGATGAAACTGTGTTCCCAAAAACGTATTCAACATCTGCATTTCAACAAATGTTGTTAGATGGTAATTCTGCAAAATGTGTAGTAACTGATACTCTTGGTATCCTCTGGGGAGCTTATGATGGGACTACGTTTCTGGTCATCTGGAAACTTGGTCAGCCATAAATTCTTAACAGTAACTTTGATCTCCTAGAAATTAATACCAAAAAGACGTGACCCAAGGAATGAACCCTAGGATAGACCACTAGTGACAGGTCTTTTGAGGGAGGTAGAACAGCATATCCTAATTCTTGTGTTTTATTTGTGATCCATTTTGCTTTCCCATAGGTTTCATGGAAATTGACATTTATCTGAGATAGTATATTTACAATATCAAAGTGTGGATGGTGTAGAACGCCTTTGTGAGGTCTGGATATGTTGTGTGTACTGATTTGCTCTCAACCATTGCTTCACTAACCTTTTTGAAGAAGTCAACTAATTTAAATAGTCAGAATCTGCTCTTAACAAATCTAGACTGGCTTGGGCCAAGAGTTTGTTGTCCTTATTTATTAAATCCATAATGATCCTTTCTATAACTTTGCAGATGAGGCTGGTTAGACTTATGGATCTACAGCTTCCTGGGTCTGTAGATGCCCTATTTTTGTGCAAGAGGATGACAGTTACTGTCCTCCATTATTCAAGCACAAAACCTGTTTGGAAGCTGAGACTGAGTAGCCTTTGTAAGGGGTTCTTTGTAAGTAGTCTGACAGGTCATGTTTCAGGCTGGCCAATAAGTAGCACCATATATTATCTGGCTCCATGGAAGCAGTGCTCCTGGTTAGTGCCATAAGAACTTGTTCATGGCAGATATGAGGGAGATGTAGATGCAGAAATGAGACCTGGGTAGAGATGGAGAGGGTGTAAGGTTAGAGCTAAATTTATCTGCTCGTAGAATGGCTATGCCCTCTGGGTGTGAGTATGTGATATAATTTACAATTAGGTCTGCACACTGCTGAACATTCTTTCAAAGCATTCCAACATTGTTAAAGAAGGATTTATGGTTGTCATTTGCATGGGTGGTAATTTTACTTCATACCTGGCTTTGGTTGATTTGATTAGGGTCCGTTGTGCCCTGTTAAGTTTAGAAAGAGCTTTATTTAAAATCTGAGAGTTACATTTATTTTTACATGTAATACATTTTTTCTTTTATTATAGAGCCTGTTTATACATTGGTTCCACCACAATGGTTTAGTTGCAAATTTGCCATCAAATTTACCTTGACAGGGGACAGATGTAGGGGGCAGCTAATTGCATGTGCATAGAATGTGGTAGTAAAAATTTCCACATAAGCAGTAGGTTCATCAGGTTTGAAGGAGATGCTGAATTTAGCCAGGTCATCATTCAGTTTCAATAAATTAACCTTGGCATACCACGGTATTGGAGGATTCATGCAGCTTCAGAATTCAGGTGAATGTGACTGATTTGTGGTCCAATTTCACCAGGGAAAGAGTTATAACTGAAAGGGAGCAGAACTGCTCCATATTGGTGCCCCTGGTTGGGATGCAAACTAACTGGTTCAGAGAGTTTGTATTAATGAAGTCCACAAATCTCTGAGCATACATGTTAAAAGATGTATACATGTCTCATTTAATGGAGGGGTAGTTGATATCCCCTAGGAGAATGGTGTATGGCTTAATGCATAGGGACTCCATACTAGTTAGGTAGGAATTATGGGCTGAGGGAGACATAGAGGGTGTCCTATAGTTAACCATGCTTTAATAAGGAGTCTTATTAATAGCAAGTTAGATGGAAAGGAGTTACAGATTGTTATCTTGTCTAACTAGTCTGGAGGTGAAGTCTTTATTTATTTATTTATTTTATTTATTTATTTTGACAAATATGAAGACACTGCTGCCTTTAGTGCCTTCATCTAGTGCAGTGGACCTGGATGTTTAGTACTCACTGGAGACCTTGCACCGATTGGGTGCTCTCAATGGTTTTGAACCATGTCTTCATAATGATGCAAATATATATTGATTTTTTTCTGGGAATGAGTGTTCATAGGGAGTGGAACTTCTGTTGTTGTTAAAACTTCTAGCACTGAGCAGCATTGTCTTTGTGTCATCTGGATTCTGTTTTGTTATGCTGAAAGCTTTAGAGGACTGATGTTTCCTAAAAAAAGCACTATGGGGATGGGTAAAGTTTTAGTCAATACACAAAAGCCTTGGAAGAACAGGTGCATTTCATTCCTGTCAAAGCAGTTAGATCTACCATCTCTTCCTACGATGATATATATCAGATCTCCTTTGAATGACACCAGAACCTAAGCCAATTGTTGAAGTAAATAATATTGTGTTTGGTTTGTGGCATCATTCTTGGAGATGGTAAAATGCTGTTGAAGGCTAGTTTCATACCTACCTCAGAAATATAGTCCAAGAGCTCCATCACATCGCTCTCTCTTCATGTAGTCCATGGATAAACATCTCAAGTCCTTTACATCCTCATGTACTATTACTGTGTCAGATGTGTACTTGTGGTTCATTAATTAGGTGCCTGTGTGATGTAGTGAATTCTGTCACCTGATGTGTAAGTGACCATGACCTCCTCCTTGCACAACCTAGTGAGTAGTGTATCAGTTATCAATGTGCCTCATAATGGAGTCATCTATGACTAGAATGTTGGATTCTGGGGAGGCTTGCCTTATGGACTTTTGAACTAATACACTGTGACACTTTGATATTCATTTCAAAGTGGGAGCTATTTGTGTTGTGTTGTGTGTTTGTGAGGTTTCTGCGGGTACTTGTTTCTTAGGTTACATTTAGTAGGCCTTTGTGGTTTTGTGGTTTAGGTAGAAAAACTGAAGAACTGATGCTATATGCTGTTATTAATGATTTAGTAATAATAGTGAGGACTGAAACGTGATGTTAGAGGAAGAAAAAAGAACTACTGGAAATCAAAAATAGGGTCATTGCAACAGGTTTCTCAGATCATTTGGTTATATGGACAGAGTTTGGTCAAAACAGTACAATTGTATAAAAAGGTAAAGGAGCAAAAATGGCAGGCAGTGAATGATGAATTATTTAGGATTGAGACACAGAAGTTGCAGAATGATCACTTAACAAAGAGTAGTGATTTGCTTTTAAACAAATGAATAAAAAGATTTAACTAGATGTGCAACCATATTTGAGAAAGGAGAAAAAAGAAGAATGCTGTCAATTTGTAGGTAATATGGATACATTATTAGAACATGATGCAATGTTTCTAAAATGGAAAAGGGACTTGTATGAGAAAAATAAGAAGAGGTCAAGACAGCAATATTACATGAGAGGGAAGAACGAAGTTTCTCCATTTCAGGTGAAATTTGCAAGGAATATGGAAAGTATAGTTAGGGTTTCAAAGGATCAGGAGAGATGTGAGAAACTTATGTAGGGGAGATCATGGAAACTGTGAAAAAATATTTTACAAAAATGTTTTATTACTAAAAGCAAGGGGGATTAAGGTTACTGGAAAAAAGAACAGATTGGTGTAGAAAGTTTTTTAGAATTAGTTAATGAAAGTATTGGTATGAAGGAATTGAATGTTGCAATGGATCTGGTTGATACTGATTCAGTTCCCGTGAGCAATGGAATTGAATACAGGATATATAAAGAAATTAAGGAAAAATGGAAGGGAATATTTTTAAGTTTCCTGTTATGTATGTGGACAAGGCTTGGAAGCTTGATCTGAACATATTGGCACTATGGACACCGAAGGGTGGACTACAAAAGACCAGCAATATCGAACCCAACTCTGCCCACTTCCAGACCAATGCTCACACTTCTTCCTCGATCTGAAGTGTAGAGTATTTTCAATAATCAAGGTTGCAGCTGACATGGCATATCTTCGATATTCTGTGTTTAGGCAGTGAGTTTTGGTGTTTCCAGTAGTTAAGCTTCCAAGCCTTGACCACATGATAATAAATCATGTTTTCAAAAGTATTGAATAGTTGTATGGAGAAAGATACTGCAAAAGGAGGAAGATGGGAGAGGATTACTAAAATTAATCTGGAAAAAAATGAGAGGAATGATACAAGGAATTGACTTCCGATAACTTTAAAAAATACTGCAAAATGTTGGTTCAATTATGCAGAAAAGACTTAAGAAAGTTAGGGAAGGTTATGTAGTAGAAGGAATATATAGGATTAAAGGAAGACAAGTTCAGGAAATGATACAGGTGGTAAGAGAAGTAGTAAATATATTTAATGGATGGAGTGAAGTCAAACTGTCAGTGGGAATGTGGTAAAGGCATTTGACTGTATAGATCATGATGACGTATGGAAGATAATAAGAGCATATGGGATAGTAAGAATGTTTCTGAGATTTTTGGTCATGTCTTATCATAAAAGTAAGGTTAATATTCTACTAAATGGAAGATTGAGTCAGAGAGTAAAGGTGAAAAGAGATCTTAGACAAGATTGCCCCAAGACTGACATATTATTTATGATGATTATGAATGTTATTTCAAGGCAGGTTCAGGATAGATTTCATGAAGCTAAGTACTTCACAAGGGATGGAGTATGTGTTCTAATTACATTTTCTTAAGCTAATGATTTGGTAATATTAACCAAGAATAAAAGGTGGATGACAGAAGTTTTGGAAGGTATAAGAATATTACTTGCAAGTGTAGGTTTGAGTTTAAATAAAGAAAAGAGCAGAGGATAGGTGATGTGGTGAAGATGGGTTGGGTGTATATTTTTCTTTTCTTGGTATTAGATTTGTTAAGAATGTTGTAGATGAAGAACAATGGAGGAATGTGCTTAGAGAAATAAGGGCCATTGGAAGTTGGTGGAAAACTTTTAAAATGTCCATTAGAAAAAAGTTAGTCTTTTAAACTAGGTGAGATTAGACACGTTGGGGTATATAGTTGCTGTGTATATGTTTCTTAGTACAAAGGAAAAGTAGTTGTTGCAAGTAATATTTTCTATTATATGGGTCATAGGCTTAAGCCAGTCAAGAGACTAATTTTACATATGTATCTCGAGAAGGGAGCTTTATGATTAATAAACCCTGCAGTGCATATACACTGTTAAATCAGTTTTTGATTTTAAAAATAATGCATAGTGATAGACAGAGTATAATTGCAAGAATTATGTTTGGAGAATATGATTTTTTTGGCAAAACATGAAAGAAAATAAAAGGATTGGAAATTTTGAAGAAGAAGGGGTACATGAGTGGCAAAATAAAAATTTAGTTTGGAATTAAATATAGGGAGGGTGAGTGTGAAAAGAATTGTTTGGTATTTGAATATAATTGAAGACTATTATAATAGTGATCCTTGTAGCATTTTGTGTGAGGATATAAGAAGTGCTGTACAAGAAAGAACAAGAAGATTAAAAAGAAATGGATACATTTTTTTCTGCGGGAATAAAATCCAGATAAATTATCTGTGAAGGCACAGTTGATTTATAAACAAATGTGCGAAAGATTTTGTTACGAGTATAAAGAAGTAGAAACACCTGAGTATGTGTTTCTAGGATGTGAAAGAGTTAAAAAATATGAGAACATGTAGAAATGAATAATATTGTGAAGGATATATGGACAGTAAACATGGAGATGATATTATACGGGTAGAAAAGTTGAAAAGATAGAAAGTTTTGTTTAACATAAATGGGGTTTTGCTGATGTTAAATGATTGCATTAAAAGATGCTGATAGGAAAAGGGTGGGTGGAATAGTTGCTTCATTTAAACCTATATATGTAAAGATGAATGCATGTGTATAAATGTACAGACATATATAAATATCGTAGATATGTATATAGATAGTCCCTAGGATTTAATAAAGCCCATGTAGGCACCGTGTAGAGCCTACACAGAATGTATCCGTGTACACGACCACAGTTCCCCCTCAGCAGCACACCACGCATATTAATCATGGCGCACTGCAGAGGGAAAGCGTAGCAACAGGGATATTGGATCTACAAAGGGAGAAGTGTAGAGGCTACCAGTGGTTGCTGATGTCTGGTCAGCTGTTATGTACAGGGTGAGGCTCCCTGTAATGTTCCCTGCTACTGTTGAAATGTTGTAAATTGTTTCAAATGTGTAATATTTTATTTTTATGAATTATTTTTTTCCCCTCTCTGTATGTTTGCATGGCGTGGAGTGCAGCAATGCCAAGCTATGTTCACATATAGACAGCTAATACCTGCTACACATCTAAAAATAGAAATCAGATGTAATTAATTGTCATAATTCATTTTTTTTAATTGCTGTTTGTGCAGCGCCACTCATACATACAAAGCTGACAGCTGACAGACATCCAAAAATAGAAACCGGATGCAATTAATTATTTATTTATTTATGGGTCTATTTAAGAGTGTTTGCATGGCACAGCATGGTGCTCAGTATATGTGAAGGTATACTAGTTTTCATAATATTTAAGTAGCCTAATGCTTAGTAGGTCCTGGTTTCAAATCCATAGCAGTCATAAGATGTCTGTAATTTAATTTATGATACATGTTTAATTTTAAAAACAAATTTGTGAACTATGGCACTGCTTCACTGTGTTGAGCAGTGCTTAAACATGCTAATGGCCACTGCTGTTTGCACAGTGCTAAGCTTAGCTAAAACCTTGGTTTTGAGAGTTTTCACACTGCTTAGCTGGTTTGTGTGCTGCTGAGTGACGCAATGCTTTTTTGAATGTTGCTTAATGATGCTGCAGAAACTTGATTAAAACATAACGGAAAAAATGGGAGTGTACCTTAGACTCGTGTGTAATAAGACACCACTAGAAAGCCTAAGACATAATAATGGATGTAAGTGAGGCCTGTGATAGCAGGCAAATGTGCCCTTTTATCAGCAACATGTACAAAGATACCTGCTAATCCATTAATAACAAAATACATGTTCAACTGGGACCTTGATGCAGAAATACAGCCATATAAAGTCATGCACATACTGATGGATGTAGAAAATGTTTGTCACAGCCTGTATGTGTTTACATATATCTTGAAAATATACCTGCTGTAGCAGTGACTCAATAGTTCAGTCTGTTAAATGCCTTGCAAACAGTAGACTTTGCCACGCACAGTCCTGGGTTCAAATCCAATGGTGTGTAGCACTGGAATTATAGTATTGTGAGGCCAGCAAATAATCACTGAGTCTATCCACACAATGTATATCAAATTAAATGTCTGCATTTCAGTGACAGAAGTCACAGGCCTGCAGATAGAAAGACACTTCACATATCCCTATAGCAAAAGTATAAGTGCATAAAGTGTCACATCATGCATTAATATGCATTCACAGAGAAATTCAACTCAGGTACTGCAAATGAGGGCAATTAATATCAGAGTGCACCATGCAATCCTTTCAAACTCACAGTGCTGATTAGCACAGCTGCACACCTAACATACACATTTGAAGTACCTGCTTGTAACAATGACTGCCCTCATACATGCTCCATATTACTACCAAACTGTAACATATGGCCTGACAGTCACCCAAATGGTGGACATATTGTTATATTAATACCCCATGTTGCTCAAGGAAACAGCAAACATGTGACCTACTACTCTATTAGTGATACCATTGCCTAACATACTTACCTTAAACGTATGCCTCAATTGGACTGGAGAGGGTAGCCTCAGTCTTGCTCTGCCTCTACACAAGGCTGACACAGATACCACAGTTAGTCCTACAGGTTGTTGTCCTCCAAAGTGTTCACAGTCTCTACCTATGTCTATTACCTGCAGCAGCAGGTACAGTCTGTAGCACACCCATCTCTATGTAAAAGTTTCGGCTACAGACCTACCCTTTGCAATGAAGTAGTCTCATCACCCCAGTATTGTCCAGCACAATATTTCAGAAAGGGCCTCTAATCTAAATGAAGGCCTTATATACTGCGTACATATATTCCGACTGTACACATGTTAGACTTTTACCTATGCCTTGCAGGTGTGACAGCACTGATAGATGCGATGGCATTGTCAGGACACTATAGAGTGTCATATGTGTCAATTGTTCAGAGTCTGCACAAATATCAACAGTATACCTCACTGTTGCTAATGAGACTGCAGTGTAATGAGATGTTATTTTCAAGTAACTACAGCTGTTAGTGGGAAGAGTAGTGCACTCATGTCTATATCAGGTTGTGTTTTCAACAGGCCTGTCATAGTGATGACAGTGTATAGAGCCTTACATATATCACAACATAGTACTGCAGAGCATAATAGTGCAGTTATTAATGTACTGCTTTTTCCTTTCTTATCACAGGTGACTGGGGGTTGGTCTCTGTCCCGTACACATCCTGATGTCAGTGCCTCCTCAGACTCTGATGATGATGGTGGCCACAGTGTGGCATAGGTGGAGGCGTCAGGGGCTGAATCTTTCCCAGAGGTTGGCATCCCTCTTCTGCCCTCATTGTCACAGCACACAGCCAGTATGCCCACACATACCCTGTCCCCAGAGGCCACAGATATTAAACAGTCAGAGGGTGGGGACATTGAACAGGAAAGTGTGGTGACTATGGCTCCAGTGAGTGTAGACACTGGCTATAGCCAGACAGCTGGCGAGGTCCCACACAGGCAGATTGACAGGGATGCTTGTAGGATGTCTGCTGTCCATCATGGGTAACTCGGCGTATATTTTGGGCCATCATGGAGACAGGATGATCGAACTTTCAAAAGTTTGACTGCCATATGGTCGACATCATATGATCGAATTTTTGAAAGCTCAAACGTTTTAACGGAGATCTCTGTACAGCGTGGAATGGAAAGATTTCCCTTTTCTGCACTGTAATGCGATCTCAGAGTTGGCATATTTAAAGAACAGGGGGTATAGGGGTCGCAGCTCCCCACATGGGGGTTGCAGGGGAACTTGACCCCTGAGTAAAATATTCCAGTGTTTGTGTAGTTTATTTTCTTATTAGATTTTTGAACTTTTAAAAGTTCGATCGTATGGTGTTGACCATATGACAGTTGAACTTTTGAAAGTTCGATTATCTAATATAGACTGAGCACAGGCACATTCTGAATGGAACACCAGATATATGCTTATGGTTATGGATGCAGCACACTCTGACATCAGTGACTGCCTCCATCACATTGGTAACACCCCGGATCAATTCACTGATGCAGTGGACAGAAGATGGGCTGTGACAGTGTCTGTCTTGGACCACACATTGTCTGTGCTGGAACATGTGGTTGGAATTGAGTGTTGGACTCATTGACATAGGTCAGCAACCCCACCTGCTGAGACTCCATGTGACCATGCACAATCAAGCTCCAATAGTGGCAGTACATCCAGCGCTACAGAAGGGAGTGTACTGTCTACACCATGATGTGGCAGGCCATGGGCTCATAGTCCTGGGTCTTTTCTTGGGGGACACTGCCCCAGCAGACAGCAGTCACCATCAGGTACTAGCACCGCTTTTGACCTTGGGCATGGAGGTGCCAGTCCAACTCCTGGCAGAGCCAGTTCCCGTGTTCAGGGTGGAAACAGTGAACTGTCAACTCTACCATGTATGGTCCAAAGCTGTCCAACATACACACATGTAGGGCTAGCACTGAGCTTGATTGTGTACACACACATGCACTCACACACCACTCTCAAATGCAGGTCACCTGCAGACACAAATGACACCTTTCCTTGGTCCATCTTACCTGCTTCCCTTCCTGACTCACACACATGATGGCAACCATTTGGGTCAGCCTAGACCTCTTGCACCCCCACACAACACTCTGTGCAAGTGATGATACCTGTGCCACATCCCTGTCATCCTCACCATCAATGCAGGGAAAGAAGTTATGTGTCTGATGTACAGGGTGACTATATTAGTTAACATGTACTTGTGTAATGCAGTGTTGTTTTGCCATGCCAGTTGTAGTGGTTAAGGACAAATACTGTATCCTGGCATTTGTCACGAGTAGTCCACATACTTTTGGGTACCTTATGATGTATGATGTTGTAATGGCTGTATAGTTACACAATGACAGGTGTGTCATGGACCTGTTTATATTTCTGTTTCAGAAATCTGTTGGGATAACCTATGGATACACAGTGGCAATAAAGCAGCACAGGATGGCATGTCAGAAAAGTAGAAAATATGTCTTCAGCAAGGTACAGTACTATAAGTGCATGGCTCCATAGGTGTACAATAGCCTAACATGGACAATGGTGGCATTGAGAATACCAATGCATTCCTATTGGTCTGCTACCCTTGATAAGTGTCACCAAGGTTTTGGGAACTCACACATCTACAAGTTGTGGTGATGGAGATGACTCATCTACAAATATTCTATGTCCAGTACAGACAGTTGCCCAACATCAGTTATGATTGTCATGTTGTGCATCCCAATTTGTAACCTGCACATGATGTGTGTCACAGCAGATGTGTGCTTCACAAGCATGGGAGTCCTGTTTCATATAGGGTGTACTGTCTGTGTTGCATACCTGTCTCTCTAGCATGTATTATGTATACCAAAGTGATGCTGTAAGCATGTTGAACAAGTGAGACACATGTTATTCCTGTCATGGATATGCGGGAGATACACAGTGGGATCTGACACCTCCCTGTATGGAGCCATACACATCCCCACCAAAGCATTTAGGTGACAGACTACACATGTACAGTCATGACACACTCCATAGGACACGTTATCTACACTGTGTATTGGTGTACCATGGAACCTGTGTGGCTGCTACAGTTGTATGATATGTCTGTGTAGTGATATAGCAAGGGTGCCATTGCACACAATGATAGGTGTGATGACTGCCACATTCAGTATGGCAGTGACAGTCTGGGATTTACATCACAAACCTGTTGGCATAGGTTGTACCACAGTGAATGCATCCCCACATCTTAACGACCAGTGAAAATCAAAGGCTATGTTACTCTCTGTGTCCATAACACCATGTTTAATGGCTCAACTGTGTGTGGTGTGAGTACACTAGAATATTTTGCAGGGGTGGATAATCTCCCACAGGATAGTATTGTGCTGTCATTGGCAGTTAGTCTTTTTCCGTGGCTTAGAGAACAACTGACTGTGTCTTAAGCCATCCTGGATAACTGTCAGTTCTGTATGGGATTCTGTGACAGCTCACAATATGCAATCACCTGCTAATGTACTCGGTTAGAGATCAGTGACAGTGGCTGTGATTGCAGAGAGGGAAAAGGTAGATGAGGCATATCAATAATGGAGGATGGTGAACTCCACTGGTGAATGGCATCATTACAGCCTAGGTCTCCCATTGTTGCAATCCCAGAGTATGACTGTCAGATACTTGCCTATCCACCAGCTGACATAACACTCTGTACATGATTTATACAGTTTCCAGCAAGGCCTGATGGCCTAATATTGCCATATACCTTGTCAGGCCATGGTTGGTGGAGTGAAACATATGTCCGACATCCATGGCATAGTGTAACAATCAATGGTGTCCACTGGTTATAGTCGGTAGGCATGATCTGGCCTTGAGCAAAAGTAAGTGTTTGGTCCAGTGTCAGTAAGTGTATGACAGTGTTAGTGCTCATATCCATGCAAACTCCTATCATGGCATTTCAGGTGACACGAGTCAGAGATCTGGTCACACTGCTTGGTACTACACACTAGTTGTCCTCTGTGCAAATAAGTATTGCAATTACTTCCAGTATGTTGCAAGAAGAGAGTCATGCAAGGTGTCGGTTCAGAGCACAGACAAACACGTTAAGGAAGTCTAATATGTGCACACTGTGTTGTTTAGTCATGCTACTGCTCACTTGCCCAAAGGATGGTCAAAGTCCTTACCTACAATGCCATGCAGCAGGGCCATGACATCCCCACACAGGGAACCAATGAATGCATCATGTGTTTACCAATATGGGTGATCAGTACAGTCACCCCCAATGTGAGGTCTTCCCTGGTGGGATCTGGCCATAGATCATTCTCCTTAGAACTACTGGCATGTACCCCCCCCTTGCAGACAATACAGACATATATATCACAAAAGCCATTTATTACCTCCTGTGGGATGATTGACATAGTGTGACTGCACCTCCCCCTTCAGATGGGGCAAGCAAGTATGCAGAGCTCTACACCCATGCATTACATCAGGAGCATTACAACTACATGAACATGGCTGTACATGACAGGAGGGACACAGGCTTGTCATGGCTCAGCAAATCTGACTGATGGACAACTGCCATTAGCAGGCTATACAATAACAGGTGGACTGTGCTGTGTGGCAGTTGGGGTGAGGGTGCATTGAGGCACTAACTCCTCAGCTAAAAGAACCACATAGTGTTGTTTTAATGTTGAGTAGACGCATTAAGTGACAAAAGTAGCCACTCACACAAAGCAGAACCACAACACACAGTGTAGTTACATGTGTGACCTCAAAGGACTGTTGGTGACCTCATAAGCCATAATGTCATATATAATGGGTCTGTACTCATACCTAACCTGTACTCCCACACTGTCTGCATCAACTACACTCACTTGTCCCCACTACATGTGACACATGACATTCCTACAACCGGCCCCATAACTTCCATATTTACAGAGCAGCACATAACTGGCTTCTCATTGAAAGATACACATCATCTATTGCACATGCTAACTTTCCAGGCTGTATGCCACATGTGATCTGACAAGGATTATTAACACCATTGGGAAACCCTTGCAGTTTGACACTACTGACTACACAACAGCTGAGTGGACAATGACAACTGTTATACCCTTGCACAGAGGTGGTGCATCCACTGACCAACATAAAAATACACCTTTTTGTCTAAGTATCCATATCTGTGTATGCCCATAGAGGCAATCATCATGGAGCTGATCAGCACACATATATATGTTCTACACACAGTTGACTGTACACAGTTTGGATGTATGACAGGGAGAGTATGACTGTTACATGTGGTGGACATTTCCAAGCCAGTCAGCAAGGACCTGGGTGAGGGTACATTAGGACATACAACTCCCTAGACTGAGCTAAGCCATCAGACACTACCCCCCACTCAAGTAACATTTACTAAGTACACACTTAGGAATCCATAATATTGTCATTGTAGTGGTCACTAATTGGCCCATTGCTGGCACACATAAGCAACAAAGGGACATTCACCTACAATAGCTGATCTGTAATCAGCAGTGCTCAACAGGGTACAGACCTGGGTCCTCCACTGCTTGGAATCCATTCAACCACAATACAAGTAACTACTGAATGAGTGTAACTAACAATGTTGCCTGATGCCTGCAAATTGTGAGCGCTAATAGAGTCTCTGTGGTGTGTCACTATCCTGCAACAAGGTATTGTGAATACATGCCTGTTGACATACTAATGGCCATAAACTTCATGTAATTATATATGTAGTACCATTCCCAACAGTTAAACCTATGTACTTGGTAAGTAGTACATCACTCACAACATGTAATGTACATACTCAGGGGTGCAAGAACTGGGCACACAGACCTGGCCACATAGGTTTATACCTACTGTGCCTCTGATCACCATGTCTCTACAGTAGTATGGCAGGAATCACTATAGCTCAGAGTACTTATCGCATGTGCCACAACTTATGTCTGATACTGCACTGTCAGCT